>NC_091252.1:92667500-92975000 GCF_042477335.2 Ovis canadensis | reverse complement strand
ATGTGTAAAATAAGCCATAAGTAGATATTTATTACCATCTCAAGATTGTGACTCTGCTAAGGCAGTATGTGAGGACTCTTGAAAGTGATGAGGAAATGAGAGAAATGGAAAAGTATTTCAGATTTTGTTTTAAAGATAATAAAATGCTTTAAAAATAAATTTTAAATTGTATTTGTAATTAATTTGAAACTTTCATTTGTGTGAATTTGTTTTTAATGAAAAGTGTTATTTTAGAAAAATTACTGTTGAAGTCATTATTAGAAAATGACTTTTTTTCCTTTCAGTGACTATAGATCTTAAGATTTTACATTTATTAATCAAAGTATGTAATATCTGAGTTCATACGGAGAGAGTATTCAATAAATAACTCACTTACTCTTGATACTTACCCACTCTTACAAGATTTACATATGTACACTATACACTAGTATAAAGCAAAAACTGAATCTTCTCTGCTTTAACGTTACATTTGTTTATGACTCCAAAGCTGAGATGTACTATACATAATACACTTTAAGGACTGTTTTCATCATCTGATGGGCTGTCTTTGCAGATGTGAACTTATCAGTGTTCTGTTTAGTGTTATATCTAGACAAGGAGTTGGCAGCAAATTTCCTGTTTCTCTAATTACATTCTTTTCCAAAAGTTCACCCTGCCTGGGTGTCCAGGTAATTGCAATTAAGTCAGGAATCTGGTAATTAGAAATTCAAGTGCCCTGCCAGGAACAATACACGTCCTCTTGACGTGCTGCCCACAAGACCTAATTCACTTGGAAAGGACAGACACTGATGTGAAGTGGCAGTGTAGATGTTGATTAAGCAACAAGCACTGAAATAAATTTCTCCTTTCATTGCTCTCCCTCAAACCAAATGCATATCTCATTTAAACCCCTGCAAAGCATTTTGTGAATTTGGAAAATATGTAGTCAATAATCAGAATGACTGATTCTCAAAAAAGTTCTCTCACAAAATCTTCCCAAGATAGGAAGCAGATTTCCAGGCTACCACTTGCAGTCAGGCAGCAGTCAGGGAGACAGGAGTCACTTGCATTGAGCTCTTCAGTATACCCCAGGCTTTGCGCAGGGCCTGGCCCACTGAAAGCAATTCACGAATGTTGAGTGAATGAGTCTCGGAGCTCGTCAACACTCTAATCCCATCCCTTTTTGTAAAATTCAAGAATAAAGATTTCTTTAACTTACCAACTGACTAATTTCCATTACTCAGACTCTACCTGCAACAAATCTCATATTTTATAGTATACCATTGAGCATCTGCAAACAAATTCACTACACAATGTAAGTTTATGGCAATAAAGCAAAGAACAAATACGTAACTCAAACTATTTCCTTAAGAAGCAATGAACTGATTGGGCTGATTATTTTGTCAAACTATTTTCTAGCTAATGTAGTCATTTCACCAGTTTCTTTTATTTCTGACATGATGTAAATCTATTATATAACAAGCTGCTATAAACAATAATGTAAAATTTTCATTTATATATTAATTTACTATTTTCAAGCACTTTCATATTTTCTTATTTAATTCTAAAAAACAGAAGACATCCAACTAATCAATATATCTTCTCCAAATCCAGTTTTTCTTATGTCAAGAGATCCTGTTGACAGATGAATTTTTTTTTTAAACCCATTTCCAAGCTGTAGTGTCTTTGGTCACATCTATCTTATCATGCTAAAACATGATGAAACATTTAAGCAAGCAAAGCCCTCCAACCCCTCTCCCGCAGCAGTCACGCACCCCGGCCAAGTCCGCCTATGCATTCCTGTCTGTCCGTGATGCTTCTCCAATGGCCCCAACTCCAATGCCCTTCAAGGCCACAGCGTCCTCACCACACGGCACCTCCCTGCCCATGGCGCCCTGTTGTGGCATAACCAGTCAGCACTTGACATGGGTTTTACCTCCCCATCTCTCCAACTGCTCGGGAGAGTCAATGATGGCTAGAACAAGGTCTCACATCCTTAATGCCCAACAATGAGTGAACAAAACAAGAACCCATATGTAACAGCTGCCTCCTCTCTGATCACGAGGCTAGCTCTTATTAAATATGCCATCAAAAAAGGTGGCCTTCAGAGTGGTGGGAAATGAAAGCCAAGTCTAGCACAGAGAAAGCAGTGCAAGAACAGATGCTGACTATACTTTATAGAAAAGCTTGGTGTCATCCAAGGAGGCATCTGAATCTGTCTTAACTCCCTAACCCCACTGGAGGGGTTGGTGTACACGGAGCCTTGGCAGTAGCTAGAACAATCTTTGTCACTTTAGCTTGTCTCTAAGTAGTATTCGTCTTGTCATACTAGGCCCATTGCTTTTCTTAAGTGCTATATAGCTCATCTTGTGGCAATACACACTTGTAAAAAGGTATGAATCTGTAAAATACTCCACTGAAACTCAAAAAGTTCTGCAAAAGAAGCAAAACTAATTAGCAATTTTTATGCCAACATTAGTAATTCCCCTGTAATGCTAGAAAGTCATCCTATTCTAGTTATGATGGGTGTTGCTGCCATCATCAACTATCTCTCTAAATATAATCCTTCTAATCACTTTTCACTTTCATGCATTGGAGAAGGAAATGGCAACCCACTCCAGTGTTCTTGCCTGGAGAATCCCAGGGACGGGGGACTCTGTGGGAGAGGGCAAGGGTGGGATGACTTAGGAGAATGGCATTGAAACATGTATATTATCATATGTGAAACAAATAGCCTGTCCAGGCTCGATGCATGATACAGGATGCTCGGGGCTGGTGCACTGGGATGACCCAGAGGGATGGGATGAGGAGGGAGGTGGGAGGGGGGTCCAAGATGGCGAACACATGTACACCGTGGCAGATTCATGTTGATGTATGGCAAAACCAATACAATATTGTAAAGAAATTAGCCTCCAATTAAAATAAATAAATTTATATTAAAATAAAATTAAATTTTTAAAAAACTAAAGTTTTATCACATTTTCAAAGTAACTTTAAAACATCATTATATTTGCTTCACTTATGCCAGTTTAAATTTTTGGCTCAAGAGAATTCCTCTATCAAAAGGACTCAAATCAAGTGAATAGAAATCCTACTTAAAATGTATCCTTTTTTTCTAAAGGAATTTTGAAAGGAAGCAGGTATGGTCTAAGATAAATTAAAAATATCTTTATGTGGGTACATAATGTTAGTAGGATAAGTTAAGATTGATTTACCAAAAAGGAAAAAGGTAGTTTGTATTTTTTCTACATCATATCTGGGCCTGATCCATAGAATTCATAGGAGAAAATACAGTAATTTTTTAAAAATTAAAACTTGATCTTTGCAAGCCAAAGTTTCTTATTCACTTTAAAAATGACTAGTCAGATTTGACTGTCAAAACATTTTTATTTAATAGTGAATGAATTTTTTCCCCTTATTTAGTAGAGTTAGCAGTGCAAGCCTGTAAAACTAACCAGAATCACCACACTTGGTTTTCTAATATCAGCACGCCTGTGAAGATCCTTGAGATCATAACCAAGCATATCCACTGGAAGAAGCAATTGCAGTAATCAAAACCTTGCAACAGAAGCACTGCAAACAGCCATGCAGAGCATTCTCCACCTGTCTCAGAGTACATCAACTGCACAGTAGGAGTCCATAAGAAGAAACTACTCCTGCTCTACAGCAAAGCCTCAGGAGCTAACGATATGAGAAATAAAACTGCTGTTATGATGGATCACCCTGTTAAAGGTGCTCATCGTTTATTTTCAACATTGTCAGTCAAACATATTCTATTATACCCCACTTTCATTTCCTCAGAACTGCATTTAAAAAAAAAATCACATTAAAGATACTTTGAGTACGTGCAGACAAAAACCTTCTCATCCCTAAGATCTGACAGCAAATGTGAATGAATCCGTACTTGTGGTACGCAGAATTCTGGATGGCCCCTAAGATTCTTAGTGCTTAGTGTATGTACTCTGTATCATTCCCTCCCCTGGAGAGAGACTGCGAATATGGCAAATAACATTCCACGCTATGTTACTTTACAGGGCAGAAGGGATTCTGCAGATGTACCTAAGGTCCCTAAGCAATTGACTCTGAATTATCAAAGATTATCTTTGGTGGGCCTGACTTAACCAAGCAACTCTTTAAGAGATGTGGGAGAGATTTGACGTAACTCTCCTAGCAGCAAAATGCTGTGCAGAGGGCCATGTGATGGGGGAATGGTTCATGACTGGCAAGACAATGGGGACTTCAGAGTCAGAGCTACAAGGAAGTGACTTCTGTCAACAATCAGTGAGCCTGGAGGAAGACCTGCAGCTTAGATGAGACCTCAGCCCCAGCAATACCTCAGTCTCGACCCTGTGAGATGCTGGGCAGAGCACCCCAGAACTGGATGGCTGGCCCATGGAAACTATGAGACAATTAATGTGTGATCTTAAGCTGCTAAATCTGTGGTAAGTTGTTATTTGGCTGTAGAAAACTAATACATTACCAATTTTTCTTTCCTTTCAAATCTAACCAGAGGGCACCTGTAAGAATTTTTAAATTTTACTTTTTAAAATAGTTTGTTTCCTATCCTCATCAAGAGTGTTATATAAGCTTAAGAAAGACAAAAGATTACAAGGAGATATTACACTGACACTAAAGCCTTGAAACTTAAGGTAACTATTTACATTAACGTTTTTGTCTCAAAGCAAAAATTTACATGACAGAGACAGGAAAAACAAACAAACATTACCCTACCAGCAAGAAGAAGAATCAAGACCATAAAATAAGATATGTGAACTGACCTTATCTTATCTTATCTTTTTAGTGGTGCATTATTGAGGACCTGGCTGGATGCAGAAGGAAAAGTAATTCTATGTTCCTTCTCAAGGAAATGAACCAGTAGTTGTAAAAGAGACCTCAAAGGGAAAGCAGGGCCCCAGGTCCACAGAGTAGAAACTTGAGGAGCTCACTGGATATATTAACAACGCCTTCATTACCTCCTGACATAGGTGCAGAGTTGCAGAGGGAGGAGGCCGCCCTCCAGCCTTTCTACCTATGGCTCTTGAGGTGCCTGCTTCCTAACAGTCGCCGTGTCTCCCCTAAGTGTGCTTATGCTACATGCTTCTCCAGTTGTCAAACTTAATGGAATATGGAACCAATTAATACATTCAAGCGAAAAGAGGGGAGGTGGAAAAAACTCTACTAAAGCTGAATGAATTACTAAAAAATCATTGTAGAATTAGGTACGACTGAGACAACTGTAAGACGTAAGATGGATGGAGAAAGAGGTACATATAAATACATCTTGTGTTAAAATGAAATGTATTTTTCAATGATTTGTTTTAACCAACTTGAGCACCCACACTTGTACTAGTAACCTCTAGAAAGCAGGCGTATGTGATGGTTCTTTACCGCTTCATGGATAGCGTACACAACTATTTTCCATATATCTTGCTCATTAGGCAGAAATCATCTCCACAGGCATAAAAAAAAAGCCCCACATTAGGAGCAAGGAGATTCTAGGGCTAGTGGGTCTGATGTCCTTACATGAGTCTCATCTGCTACCTTTATAACACAAGAGAAATGAACTATATAATAATGTCTTCTGTGGCAATAATTCTATCATATTCTAAATTTTATAAAATAATATAATCACATTTAAAAAACATTATAATTCACCATCATTTTTAAAAAACCCTTCAACTGGATGGTAAGGATATTAAAGGATGCTAAGGAAATTTAAGAAAGTTTATGTTGTCTCATGTTACAACTCTCAGTTAAGAAAAAGCATTTCCATGGGGAAGAACTTAAATCTAAGGTAAAGAATGGTGACATAACAACTGTGTAAAAAAGAACAATTTCAAATTTACAGTGAGACACATTACATCAAATGAACAACAACAAAAGCCATAAACATGATTTTTTTTTCTGACTACACTAAACAAAGGAAAACCTTTCAAATGAAGAACTTTAAAGAATCACTTTCACATTCAAGTGATGATAATTATAGCCAAGATTCAAGCATAATATCTCAGGACTGAATAACTGCCTACCAGGAAGGAAAAACAATAAACTGCTAGTAATTTTTTTAAAAGAAGTACAAAATTAAATCAGTTTGTATACTACTCTTTTCATACTACTGACAAGAAAAAAAGTCAAGATACCACATCTCCAAAGTGCTGCTTCCATCATTCATTATTGAGATGAAGGTAATAGTAAGTAAAACATGAAATTTTAAATTAGTACCTAAAGCTTGTAAACATTGCCCTTCAGTGCTGTTGTCTGTTCATAAATTGCTGTTTGTTCCCATTTCTGTCCTAATTGCATCTTTTCCTTTGTAGCTTCCACTAAGCCTTACAAGATGTTCTTAATCTTCTTAATCTTAGAAGCAATCCTTAATATTTTATCTGTCTCAAAAAGTTAGATAGTTACGAGTCTACTTGGGAATTCCAAGAAAGACACTGAATAAAAACATCCATGAGGAAACTTTACTTTGGGAAGGAATGTGCAAAAGAGGTATCAACTACACTGGGCAAAAGTGATTGGCTCCAACAAAACTTGAGTAGCAGAGTGCAGCATCTGTCTGCAGTTGACATCCATTCCAATAGGTTCCTTTACTCTAGTTAGATCCATTACCATTCAATAACCTGGCTGAAAGCTGTTCCCTGATAAATTCTGCTCTACTAGCTGAGTCACACAGGCTCTGAGAAGCTGGACAGTCTGGAGATAATTCAATAATATATAAGGTCATTTACTTTGTTTTACAAAAACTACAACTTCTGCTATTCAACCTGTATTCTTGGTGCTTCATCTACAAGACAAAATAGCACAGTTGAGGACGACATTCTCCCACATCATGATCTGGTAAAGCAGAGTGTGACTGCAAGCCTACAATGTGGGAAAGGCCTCAGTCTTCAGCTTCCAACAGTTTTCACAAACTGCTGGTCTGCCTGCATTCTCAAAATAATTACCTACTTATTAAATGCACAAAGCTAAAATGAAGTAAAACACTAACAACAAATCATATAAATAACTATGCAGATTACAGTGGAGCATTTTTATATACTTTTGTTAAGATTAGATATGGGTGTGACAAAAGGAAATGATACAAAAGGTAATACACCACTCTTTCATAAATTCTTTTTCCATAAAAATACCAATAACTAAGTGTACAGCATGTAAAAAATGTATCACTGGCTGCCTTCAATCCTGTCATTCAAGAATTAGTCATACACTCTCTCTCTTCACTTATATTACTACATTTTGCTAGTATTACAAACATTCTTTTTTGTTTGTTTTCCGTTCTTGCCTTCCTCCACTGCATTTACTGAAAAATATGCAGAAGCAAGAAATGTAGATACTTCTAAGCTAACATTCAAAAGATATAAAGCATGCAACTCGGAATAGCTGCATACTGCATTTCGGTATAACCTAAAATACAGTCTGAATTTATGAGATTACAAATCACAAATACTGTCATCTCAAATAAAAACAATTCCTTTTACAAATGTTTTTTGCTTAATATGAGAATCTATTATAATATCTCCTTCCAATTATTATTTACTGAACTCTAAAAGGCACTTTTCGTTAATATTTAGATTGATAAAGCAAGCTGCCTGGATCTAGTTTCGTTGTGCTCATTTCTATCTGCTGCTTTAGTTTAAGGCACATTTTCCTTTATTTCACTTTTCCACAAGCCATAAAAAAAAACTCATTTCTAATTCATCCGTTCGTTCAGCTTAACCTCTCTTCTCAGCAATTAAAGCACTCTGCGCATCCCTCATCTATCACACAGCCAGCTAAATAATGCATTGCGTCCCCCGCTCATCTTTTATCATCCCAAATGACAGGTATTAGCATATCTCCCCAGTCAATTACAGTGCAGCAGAATAATCACAGCATAATTGGGCGAAAGCCACTCTAATCACCAGCCCTGCAAACTCGCAGAATAAAAACTGAGTGGCAGTTCAGACAGGCCTTGCTCTTGTCCATGACTCTAGCCAACAAGCCTGGCAGATCTCCATTTCCTTCCTTTTCAAACTTATCCTTTAGGGAGGTCAACTTCTCCATACATTCTGTGTTTAAAAAAAAGAATGTACAAATACATGTGCATAAGCAGGAACTATTCACAAAATGCACATACACATCTTTATTAATACTTGTGATTCTATATGTTTGCACATACTATTAAATAGCATACAATGAAAAATTCCAGTCATTAAAAAAAGTCATTTTACGAATGATATCACTACTTGACATCATGACTAACATAAGGTAAAACAAAATATTCAATTTTTTATGAGATACTTATTTACCATCAAAATTGAAGCCCTTCCCATGTCTACATGGTGAAGATATCTTCTGTACCCTAAAAAAAAAATCAGGATTTCCCAAATTCTTTCCAAATTACTCATTTGTCACAGGAAATACTTTTAAACTGAATATCTGTTATTCTTATATTGTAGTAATATATAATATTTTTTTAAATTATGACATTAAATACAGGTTAACACAATATGATGAAGAAAATACACTTATATCTCAATAACGGAATTAAAAATTAAATAAGTCAAAAATAGGAATGTGAGAAACTGGGAAGAAAATTACAAATTTAAGATGCAATAAATAAATATACATATTTTAAAATTCTGACAAATGTTCAGTAAATTTGTTTGAATACTTTCTAGAAGCTTACTGATTTTACCATGATATTTAATATGTAATAGCCCATCTAGGCCTATATTTAGTTCTCATTCCATTAATTTAATTTGGGAAGAGTGGAGGGAGTTTAAGAGGAATTTCTTAGAAAAATGTACGTGGCATCTTAGGAAGCAGCCAAATGGGCCTTAAATTGTAATGTGAAGCTAGAAATAAACGAAATTTTCCGTAGGGTTTAACTGACTTGATCACATAGAGCCTGAGACCTACAATTCCCTGTGCATCCTCCACTTCCTCCCCTGAATCATTCCTTTTCACATTTCCACCTAAGACCAAAGGAAAGCCATACCAAAGGTAGCTCTGGTCTGGAGAGAAGGTTCAGCTGGAGGCCAGTGCCCACTCGTGGGCAAAGTGGGCAACAAATCACAGCAGCAAGTCCTGTGACTTGGCATGTGGGGCCACACAATCATTGCACATTGCAAGGACACTTTGGCTGTGCACAAATGAATAAATTATACATGGCAAAACTCTCTGCTTACTGATTCAGTGGTAGCCATGACATCAGCAGATATCAGGAAAGTATTAAAATAGACCATTACTGCAATGAGGCAAATAAGATATATTTTTGACTTTTATTATTTAGAATTTGTGAGATTTTCAACCACAATTCTGCCAGACAATTCGGCCCTTAAACACACACAAAGACACTAAGGCAATAACACAATATCAAAAACCCAACTGCCAAAAAAACAGAGTAAAAGCAGAATTTAGACACAACAAATAGTCTCCCAGACATTTTGTTTCCTAATCCTGTTATTTTAAAATTATAATACGAAATGTTTTATTTGCATTATTACTTCAAGAACTCTGCATGTATTTGTGTTGGCATATCTTTGCAAATGTACCCACAGGATAGATTACTTCAGTTGTAAAATGGTAATTTTATTGCTTATTGGGGAATATTTGTTACAAGTATTTATCAGTGATACATCTGGTATGCAAGTTATTAATTCAACAGGTTTTTTTTCCAAATCTGATTTTTAAAAATCATCTAATATATTCCTTAATTTATATAAATGTTCTACTTGGCTTTAAACATCTTCCAACATATTGGCTCTTTCAACACCAGTCACTTTGACATTCTCAACTGACTTGCAAAAATTGACATGACTTGGGTAACAGCCAGATTTAAGGGAAGAGGAGGGCTTTCACCATCTGAAGAAATAAAACTGGCTTTAAAATTTGGCATATGAGAGAATGTAAAACACATGCAATCAAAATCACCCCTCCGTCTCCCCTGAAGTAATTTCTTTGCTTCTTCCCAACAAAATCTAAAGCAGCTTGATGTTATTAATATGGTCACAGTAACTCCATGCTAAGGAATTTTCTAGGCAAGCCCAGAAACATGTCTCTAATCATTTGTGCACATCCCAATGAACAGGTGTTTGAGGGTGGGGATAAGGAGAATATACGCACATTTTATTATTACTAGAAAATTAAGTCCTCAAGAAATAGTGCCAAAGTAATGTCCCAGCAGAAAAACAGTCAATCAAATGCCAGAATATGCAAGTAAATAAGCTTTCTTTCAAGCATTAACTCCTCCCTCCCTTAAAAAGATCACTTTTGAGATCCACAGCACTTGAGGCCATGCTTCATTCCTAGTATCTTTTCTTAAAAACCAATGCAAGCCTGACAAAAGCAGGCATGAATTCTACTTGCCTCCACTCAGTTTCCCATATTCACCGCCTTTAGGGCAAACACTTTTGTACAAATACAGTTAGTAGATCTAGCGACCCATGCCATACAGTCAGGAAGTCCATCCAAAGAGTCTGCCCGCTACCATCACCTGACAGAGCATTTGGTCTAGAAGAAATGGAACTCCTATCACACTAAGAACCCACTTGGCCATGATAAATATTTCTGATTTTGTATATAATATCAGACTGTATTCTCCATTGGGCTATGTGGCTTAGCAATTCCTTTCATGACAATTAAACTCTACAAACATCTTGTGATCATGTGACATTTCAAACAGAATGCATGGAAACATTCCAAATGGGATATCAGCTTTTAAATGAAAATAGTGTTTTCACTACTAAAATGTAGATCTAAAATTTATAGGAGAATCCTAATACATTGGACCGAGCCATGTGAAACTGCCAACACTGGACCATTTTTGAGTTGTAAAAATGTCAATTCTGTAAGATTCAATCTAATCTATAGTTCCAGTACTGGGAAGACTAAAAATAAGCACTGCTGTAATTTTGTATAAAGGGCACTGGCCTGGGAGGCAGAAGCTTGAATTTTTTCCTCTCTGCCACTAAGGGCCTAAAAACAGTCATGTTACCTCCCTCAGCCTCATTCATTTTGAAAAGAAACGGATTAATATTTTGGGTTACTTTTCCTCTTTGACAAAACAAAGAACAAATAACTGACCCATGAATCTAAGGCTCTATAATTAGTTAAGGTGGCTTGAAAGGAAGTTAAGACAGAAGATTAACGATGGCAGAAAATCAAATACCTATACTTTGTTTCTCTTTTAAAAATCTGTCCTGGCTTTATTTCATTTGTAAAATATGTTCTTGAACAAAAGTCTCCTTTTCCCAAGACAATGACAATAGCTTCAACTAGTAGACACAGGGAGAAATCAGAAGAATAAAAAAATAGGATAGAATTGAAGATTCGACCTAATGAATACAGAAGACATGCAGCATTTTAGGGCTGAAAGAACATTGGTGATACCAAGAAATCAATTTTCCAATTTTATGCTATGACTTAAAATAAAAGTAAACTATAGGTGGTCTCACTTTAGATCAAGCAGTCTTAACTACAAAAGAGTGGGGCAAAGTTGCTGTTTCATAGTTAATCCAAATTCAGAATTTAGAGAAGACAACGCCCACCAACAAATGTCAAGTAACTCCTCTTTGTGGCCCTCGAGATCTTTCATCAGTGAGTCTGTCTTTGTCTCTTAATAGTACAAGCTTTGGCCTTCAAAATGTTCTGTTTTGTTTTTTTTTTTCCTCTAAATTTTATATTCACATAAACCTCTAAAGATAAAGTTGGAGAAGAAGATAAAATAGCTTTTAAAAAGATAATTAAGTAAAATTATACCAAAATATTACAGATGAGTATAAATAGAACATTTTTCCCAAATCCTTTCTAAATAAGAAAAAAAGGACATTTATTTTAAAATCAAAGATGTAAGTGTTTAAACCACCAGCAGATGGCAGAAGGAGAGGCTGGGAAATTCTTTAACAAAAGAAGGGAAGGACGCAACATGGATTCCCAAATCCGGACTTGAGAATTGCTATGGAGTTGTTTTTCTTTTCTCCTCCTCTAGTCTTTCTTTTAAGGAGAAACAGAAATTCTTTTGCTTTACCAATACATCTCTCATTTTAAACTCAATAATTGAAACAGTAAAGAATAAGCTTGGTCCTTTATTCCTCTAAGATTTCCATTCATAAAAAATTTTAAATGCAAAAATAAATTCGTCATATTATGAAAAGTCATATGAGTTTATAAAATTATGAACTTCAAAAAGAAAATGTTTGCTGGTTTCATTTCACTGACATTGTTACCTGAAATATACTTTTTCACCTAAGTTTTATTCACACCCATCTTAGAGAGTTAACCAAGTAAATTCACTAGAAAACACACCTTGGTAAGAAGATGGAAAGAGATGAGAAGAACCAAAGTCAAATGGGTTCACAATTTTGTTAAAAGATATGTTTTTAAACAGAATATTTATGATTGCTTTCATGTGGCTACATTAACAAAGAAAAGATATTTGAACAGGTAGAATCTCTTACCATGTAAAGTGAAATATTCTAAATCTGAAATACTAACTCATAGCCTGCCAGACATAACCCCAGGTAAATAAATGAATTAATGACCCACTTAAAAGAGTCACAACCAGAAGGATGCCTAATTTCATGACCCAGTTTAAAATCTTTCTGCTCTCAAAATCCAATGGGAAATGACAACCTTACTGCATTTTTTACACATTTTTCCCAAATAGAACATCCCCTCTGGTTTATGTTACTTTGCTAGAACAGCAAATTCCTTCTGTTCTCTACTAATCTGCTCTAATCCTCAGGACATTTCTTTTTTAATCAATTAAAACATTTCTAATTGTGAAATATTTTACGTTACAATGTCTTACATCATGTGAATTCTTGTAACTTTTTTTCTAGACCAGTTCTGGCCAACAGAACTTTCTTTCAAGTTGGAAATATTCTGTATATGTATTCCATCAATACAGTAGCTACTAAAGCTGAGAGCCGAAGAACTGACACTTTTGAACTGTGGTGTTGGAGAAAACTCTTGAGAGTCCCTTGGACTGCAAGGAGATCCAACCAGTCCATTCTGAAGGAGATCAGCCCTGGGATTTCTTTGGAAGGAATGATGCTAAAGCTTAAACTCCAGTACTTTGGCCACCTCATGTGAAGAGTTGACTCATTGGAAAAGACTCTGATGCTGGGAGGGATTGAGGGCAGGAGGAGAAGGGGATGACCCAGGATGAGATGGCTGGATGGCATCACGGACTTGATGGACGTGAGTCTGAGTGAACTCCGGGAGTTGGTGATGGACAGGGAGGCCTGGCGTGCTGCGATTCATGGAGTCACAAAGAGTCGGACACGACTGAGCGACTGAACTGAACTGAACTGAATGACAATGTAGCTACTGAAATGTATCTACGTAGTGCAACTAAAGAAATAAATTTTAAATTTAATTTAAATTAATTTAAATAGCCATACATGGCTAGTAATTACTGTATTAGACAGCACAGTTCTAGATGACAGAATATGTAGTGAGAACTGATTAGGCTGACTCTGTAAGTGGATTGTCCAGAAAAGAAAAATAGCAAGTGAACCTCCTCCCACTTTTCTCCAAGGTCACTTTTTTGGTTCTTTAGTAAAGGGAGCCCATTTAGAGATGAGCTACCAAGCTTGTGTTCTAGTTTCCTCTTAGACCTTATGACAAGCAGTTAGATAGATACAAATTGCATCATAACTTTTACTTTTATATGAAGGAGGAAAATAGAGAGATTTTCGTAACGGTCAGATGTCAAAATAAAGGAGTAAGTCCAAAAGTAACTGAAGTCACTGCCAAATATAACCCTCCACAACATGGACAATTTTCCATAATTAAAAGTAACTTATTTTTAAAAAGACAAAATAAGTTTTACTTTTATTTTGAAATTTTGTTTACAGATGACTATTGCCTTCATCATTTGTAAGCTTTAAAGTTAAACTAGAATCCTATTCCATTTTCTAGAATACAACAGATGCAATTACAGCAATTATACCACAGAGTAGCAGAACACTAAATACAAAAGGAGAATATAAATTTGCATCTATTCTGGAATTTCTGCCTGGAATAAAATCATTCCAAAAGTTGTGTCAAGAATGTAAGGTCCATGGAAGCAAGGATTTATTATTCTTACTACCACATTCCCAGCACATAACATGCATCTTCCACAGGTATTTGTTAAAATGAAAAGCATTAGAATGACAGAATGAATTCAATGAATTCATTAATATCTTTACTAACTTAAAAATATTTAAGTTAATAGTGAAATAAATTAGAACCAACAAGTTATCAGTGTCAACCAGAATCATTCAACAGGCATTAACAAAGAGTGTGTTTTTCTTCAGTTGAGCTCTATAGAGTTTCAATATAAAACGCCAAGCAAGTATATTAACCCAAATTATGGAAAAATCAGTGAAAAAAATTACAAAATAGGGGGGAAAAGGCACAGTAATATGATAATATCAGGTTTTTTTGCTCTTAATCATCATGATTGTTAAGCAAGCAATATAATGATACCTAGTCAGCAACACTTATTCACTGCAAATCAAATGCAAGTCACATGGATAGAAAAGGGTGAACAATATCTTGCTGGGTCAAAAGGCCACGTAATGGAGCTGGGCCAGGTCAGACCATGCTGTCTCCCACACACAAAAGAAAAAGAAAACCAAGTTGGCAGAAAAGAAATTCCAAATAAGTTGCAAAGGCAGTAAGTATCGTATAAGCTCAGAGGATGAGAGCTCAGAAGTCTGTGATACCGAGGGAAGAAGTCATGGTAGAGGAAGGGTAGGTATATAACCTGAGTCTAGAAGGAAAGGATGGAAAAGCGTTTGAGGGGAAGGTGAGGCATGAGGTTAGGCTCAGAGGGAGTTTAAGGACTCAGTACACCTGAGGCTTTGTTAGTTGGAGGTTAGAAGACTCCTTTCAACTTTGATGTCATGTTTTCCTAAGATACATAATCAACCAAGATGTGGATAAAAAGAAACATGTAAGAGTAACAAACTTACTATTAACACAATAAATTTTAGGTGCCTAAAATAAATACTAAAAAATACTATCAAGTGCTTGCATGCAACACCTAAAACATCCTGCATGCCGCAAGGAATATAGAAGGTCCTGCATGCTGCAACTAAGATCCGGCGCAGCCAAATAAACAAATGAAAATATTTTTAGAAAGAAAACAAAAATTATTGCCACCCAAGAGAATAAAAAGGTGAATAATATTAAATATTAAAATCTTGCTTCTTTATAATTCTTATTAATAGCTATCTACAACAACTGAGAAGGTAAAAGATTTATGGTCATGAAATGTTTAAGTTTAGATTTATTTAGATTTCTATAAGATCACTTAAGAAATTTATGGAAAAGTTATATTTTTCTTTTTCAATGACCCAAAGATATTTCACTCATTCTTCTTTTTACCTTCTCTACTACAAATTTCTTTGCAGAACCCATAAGCAACAAAGTGAAATTTTCTTTTTCTATGTTTAACAATTTTATATATATTTGCTTAGCTGATTTATCTGAGAAGGCAATGGCACCCCACTCCAGTGTTCTTGCCTGGAGAATCCCAGGGACGGGGGAGCCTGGTAGGCTGCCATCTATGGGGTCGCACAGAGTTGGACATGACTAAAGCAACTTAGCAGCAGCAGCTGATTTATCATTTCCCTAGTGGCTCGGATGGTAAAGTGTCTGCCTGCAATGCGGGAGAACTTTGTTCAATCCCTGTGTTGGGAGGATCCTCTGGAGAAGGAAATGGCAACCCACTCCAGTACTCTTGCCTGGAAAATTCCATGGACTGAGGAGCCTGGTAGGCTACAGTCCATGGGGTCGCAGAGTCGGACAGAACTGAGCGCTTTCACTAGGCACTAGACTAGGCATCTCATATCACTACCAGCTTTACTTAGTATATTAATGACAAAGAAGGCATACTTATCTTGTAAAAAGAACCAATCAATGTTAACTGTCCCTCAGATTCCTGATTTATTATTCTATAGAATTAAAAACTTTTTAATATATTCAAGTCTTAACCAGAGTTAAAGTCAAAATCAGCAGTTTACAGTTTGTAGAAATTTCCTTTCCACATATCTCTGCTCACTTTAAAATTCTGAAACATTTCTTCTGTTTACTGAAATTCTTGTTTGTCAAGTACACATACTTTTAAATTAACTAAGCATCTCACTAGACCTAGAAACAACCTCAAGGAAATCAGTTACCAAATTCAGAGAAAAAACAATCAGAACCACTAGGAATAGCTGAAGTATTTAATATACTGTGCAACAGTAACCAATTCAAATTCTAAGTTACCAGTGACCGAGATAAGCCTAACAAAACACTGAATCAGGATTTGTGTGAAATTAAGAATTGTGAAGCACAGACATTTCCCATTAGATTAACTTTAAAAAAATTCATCTTAAAAGAGCCACAACAGGCAGATAGTTTTGAATGACTGCAAAACTGTTTCCCAGGGTTACAGTCTCCCTACATTCATAAGTGGAAATAGGTTGTTTGGCTCCCAAGATGCTTAAGTCAATTTCTAGTGAGACTGACAAATTCATGCTTGTAGATATTAAGTATTAAGTTTTAGATTTTAGTTTGACTTGAGAGAAAGAGAAGCAAATAAGAAGCAAGTAATTAGATAGGGGCCATAAAAAGATAAAGAAATAAATGCCATGTTAAAGATCACTAAATGAATCAGTGACATATATGGGAAAGACAGACACTCCTCAGGTCTACTCATCCACCAAGACGATGCCATTAACATGTTACTAGTAAGTCAGATACTTGAGTTATTTTTCCCAGTGTAAAGATAGGAAAAAAGGTCAACTGCAAATAAGTGATCAATACTGAATACCTAGATCTTTTAAGAAATAAGATAAAAATATATTTGCTGACTTACAGATAATGAAACAATAAAAATGTTCAGATCTGTCATTTTTAGTTCTGTGTTTAAACACTTTGGAGTAGATACGCAAAAGTGAAAAGAATTCAATTCTTTAAAAATCATTCAATTACTGGAAAAAACTTTCAAATTGTGTTCCTACAAATGGACTGAAGGCTACAAAAGCAATCTGCTAGTTTAGCTACAGAACAAATGCAAAGTCATTACGCAGTAGGGTAGGCCATGGGAGTAGCTGGTGTAATCATCTTCCACAAGCCTGCTGCACACTCAGTAAGTACTAGGGATTATGGAGATGAGTCCACAGGAACTGACCCTACATGCTTATTAAACATGCAATGAATATTCTGCATGCATGCCGGTTATTAAGCAAAAACAATGAAAAATTCAGAAGATGGCCATATGTTAAATACTGCAAATCATACCGAATAAGCTCTATTTATAGTTAAAATTTTCTTTTAGTAGTTTTAGATATGGAGGCATAAAAAGCATTTTAAGGATACAAAACTTGTTACTTTACTAAATATTTATAAAGTGTTAATGTCTTTTACTTTTAGATTGTATTTCTTCATAATGTAATACCTTGTGCTAAGCTTATAACCCTGTAAACAGTTGTGACTTTGGTAGTATTACAATGTCATCCACCTGTACTTGCAGCTTAACTTATACAACCTGTACAACTATGCAACTGCACTAACAAAATGTCAAGCATCTAGAAGGGAAAGCAAGGGTCAAGTAAGAATTCTCAAAACTTGTGCTCTCAAATTGTCATCAACTATCCTCTGAAACTTTGACTTTCAAAGTAATCGATGGCAAGTATGTGGTCCTTCTATATGAAGGTAAAGTCTGGCTCCCTTAGTAAAAAGTCCTCACTAGCTTAGTTACCTGGTTTAAGAATTACCAGCAACTATGTACTAAAGGTGTTTGCTATGACCAGTGCATTTTCCTGGCAAAACTCTATTAGTCTTTGCCCTGCTTCATTCTGCATTCCAAGGCCAAATTTGCCTCTTACTCCAGGTGTTTCTTGACTTCCTACTTTTGCATTCCTGTCCCCTATAATGAGAAGGACATCTTCTTTGGGTGTTAGTTCTAAAAGATCTTGTAGGTCTTCATAAAACCGTTCAACTTCAGTTTCTTCGCCGTTACTGGTTGAGGCATAGACTTGGATAACTGTGATGTTGAATGGTTTGCCTTGGAGACGAACAGAGATCATTCTGTCGTTTTTGAGACTGCATCCAAGTACTGCATTTCGGACTCTTTTGTTAAACATGATAGCTATTCCATTTGGTCTGAGGGATTCCTGCCCACACTAGTAGATATAATGGTCATCTGAGTTAAATTCACCCATTCCAGTCCATTTTAGTTCGCTGATTCCTAGAATGTCGACGTTCACCCTTGCCATTTCTTGTTTGACCACTTCCAATTTGCCTTGATTCGTGGACCTGAAATTCCAGGTTCCTATGCAATATTGCTCTTTACAGCATCGGATCTTGCTTCTATCACCAGTCACATCCACAGCTGGGTATTGTTTTTGCTTTGGCTCCATCCCTTCATTCTTTCTGGAGTTATTTCTCCACTGATCTCCAGTAGCATATTGGGCACCTAATGACCTGGGGAGTTCCTCTTTTGGTATCCTATCATTTTGCCTTTTCCTACTGTTTATGGGGTTCTCAAGGCAAGACTAGTGAAGTGGCTTGCCATTCCCTTCTCCAGTGGACCACATTCTGTCAAAATTCTCCAAGCCAGACTTCAGCAATACGTGAACCGTGAACTCCCTTGATGTTCAAGCTGGTTAAAAGGCAGAGGAACCAGAGATCAAATTGCCAACATCCGCTAGATCATCGAAAAAGCAAGAGAGTTCCAGAAAAACATCTATTTCTGCTTTATTGACTATGCCAAAGCCTTTGACTGTGTGGATCACAATAAACTGTGGAAAATTCTTAAAGAGATGGGAATACCAGACCACCTGACCTGCCTCTTGAGAAACCTGTATGCAGGTCAGGAAGCAACAGTTAGAACTGGACATGGAACAACAGACTGGTTCCAAATAGGAAAAGGAGTACGTCAAGGCTGAATATTGTGACCCTGCTTATTTAACTTCTATGCAGAGTACATCGTGAGAAACGCTGGACTGGAAGAAACACAAGCTGGAATCAAGATTGCAGGGAGAAATATCAATAACCTCAGAAATGCAGATGACACCACCCTTATGGCAGAAAGTGAAGAGGAACTAAAAAGCCTCTTGATGAAAGTGAAAGAGGAAAGCGAAAAAGTTGGCTTAAAGCTCAACATTCAGAAAACGAAGATCATGGTATCCGGTCCCATCATTCCATGGGAAATAGATGGGGAAACAGTGGAAACAGTGTCAGACTTTATTTTTGGGGGCTCCAAAATCACTGCAGATGGTGACTGCAGCCATGAAATTAAAAGACGCTTACTCCTTGGAAGAAAAATTATGACCAACCTAGATAGTATATTCAAAAGCAGAGACACTACTTTGCTGACTAAGGTCCATCTAGTCAAGGCTATGGTTTTTCCTGTGGTCATGTATGGATGTGAGAGTTGGACTGTGAAGAAGGCTGAGCACCAAAGAATTGATGCTTTTGAACTGTGGTGTTGGAGAAGACTCTTGAGGGTCCCTTGGACTGCAAGGAGATCTGACCAGTCCATTCTGAAGGAGATCAACCCTGGGATTTCTTTGGAAGGAATGATGCTAAAGCTGAAGCTCCAGTACTTTGGCCACTTCATGTGAAGAGCTGACTCACTGGAAAAGACTCTGATGCTGGGAGGGATCGGGGGCAGGAGGAGAAGGGGATGACCCAGGATGAGATGGCTGGATGGCATCACGGACTCGATGGACGTGAGTCTGAGTGAACTTCAGGAGATGGTGATGGACAGGGAGGCCTGGTGTGCTGCAATTCATGGGGTTGCAAAGAGTCGGACACGACTGAGCGACTGAACTGAACTGAACTGAACAGACGTACAAAAGGTAAGTAAATCTAATAAAAAGCTACAGGTCTGGAAGACTGTAATTATAAAACTCTGTGACTTCTCCCTTCATGCTCTGTATTTCGGTGCAGCCAATCTATTCCTTATCTCACCCTCAGCTCTTCTGCCTTCCTTATCCTTCACATCTGTGATCATCAGGTCCCACAGGCCTCCTGCTTCAGGATCTTTCTCCTCTTCCACTGTGGTGGGTCAGGCCCACATCATCTTTCACTTGACTCAGTCAACTGCCCTTCACTGGTCTCTGGCAAATCCATCCTCCGCAAAGTGGCCAAAATCATCTAAGTTGCAAATCTAACCCCTTCTTGACTTTAAATTTTTCAATAGCTTTGCATTTTCTATAGGATAAAATTCAAAATTTCAACCTTAGATTTTGTCACAGGGGCGGAACTTAACTAATTTTAGTTCCCTCTGATTTTTTTCCACAAGTCGTCCTCTGACCTGAAAACAGCTCTCCTTTTTCCCATCCTCTCTTGCCTAAAAATCCAAGCCCTCAAGCTCTGTCCAGAGATAAACCTCCCAGAATGCCATCCTGCTCAGCTCACCAGACTCCCACAATCCCTGGTGTAATTCTAGCATGGGGATGATCGCCCACAGGATAATTTATCTGTTTACAGGTCAAAACCTATGAAGTGACTATGAGCAACTCAAGGGCAGGAGCTGAGATTTAGTTTAATTATGACTGGAACATAAGGGCTCAATAAATACTAGGGATAATGAATAAATGAATGAATGAAGCTAGAGTTAGTTATGAACCAAAAACAGCATTCTGTGGTTGAATTTCACAGCCCCCAAACTGGAGGGAATTTCAGTAAATTCTATTCCAGGGCTAATTCAAATTTAAAAGTCAGTTGCTACTAAATAAAACCTTAAGCTCCCTGTACTACTTCTCATATTCTCTACATCAAAGAAAAAAGAAAAAGGAGACACTGCCATAATCTAATCTTAATCCCAATAAAAAAGAAATCTTAAATTTCGGGAAGATTTTAGGACCTCCCCATTTGATTAAAAAAAAGAAGTCCTCTCTGTTGAGCCTTCCAATCCCTTAGGGGAGCTGATGAAACTTATACAATAAGCTATATCAGACTACACACCTTGAGTCCAAAGGCAGTATCCTCCGAGGTCAAGACTTCAACCTGAAATCATAAGGAAAAAATAATTTAGGCACTATCAGACACCTTCTTTGAATCTAGCCACAGACACCAGAGCACAGGCATGGCCTGGAACTAAGAGTTTTGAGAAAGCTGGTATTTGATTTACATCATATGTCAAGAGAGCGAGATCTGTGAGTCTCTTCAAGAGTAGGGTATAAATCCAGGTCACTGCCCTGGGTTCCAGTTTTACAACAGGCTGAGCACCTATCAATATATTTGGCATCATGTTGAAGTGGTGCTATAAGTTCCTCAAAATGATCTCGGAGGTAGGAGAAATCGTCCTTCTTATTTAAATCACTAGATGTTGCATATACTTTTTGATCTTTCACAGACAGTGATGGGAAAGTTATGCTCTGTAAAGCAATTCCATCATGCTTTGAAGCTGCTAGTCATTTCTTGTCTCGCTCACATCAGAGTGGGTAGTCCTGAATCTCGGGAATGCTGCAGAGCGAGAGTTCCTGAAAGCAACACTCAGGAAAAGGCAGTCAGAGTCTAAGCAACAAGTTGTGAAATGATGGCAAAACTTCAAAATTGCCTATCAGTCTCACACACTAGAAGACAGAGCTCATTAACATGAATTTTAAGAGCTGCATCTAAAGTAAGATGTGTATTGATAATTACAGTTTTTTAAACATAATTATTCAGTCTGGTGTATAAAGTATTTGATGATTACAAAGTGCCAGTATATGGTGGAAAAGGGCAAGAAAAGAAAGCAACAGAACAAAGAATATTTTCTTAAGTGTCCGGGGAAGGCAGTGGGGGTGGGGCAATAATATCAAACTAGCTTGACTTCACTGTTTATTATTTTCTTTTATTTATTTTTAACTGGAGAATAATTGCTTTACAATATTGTGCTGGTTTCTGCCATACATCAACACAAATCAGCCACGGTTAGTTTTAAACATCTTAAAATTAGGCATTTGTAGTAGGCACTTAAGTAGAAGACATACAGGCCATCCAATGTATCTTGCAATTAAAAAAAAAATTAGCTAGGAGGAGGAAATATAAGATCATTTCAATAAGACTGTCATCCAGTATGAAAGTAAAGGGGTCAAAAAAAGAAACGAAGAAACAAACTGCTCCCTCCACTTGGTGCACTGAATGTGAGGCTCACCACAACCCGGTGTCTGACAGAGGCTGGGGCGCAAAGCAGGAGAAATGCATGACTGGCACTGAGAAGACGAACAGCCTAATTTCGATGAAAAAAGTATGTTGCTGATACCAAATGTGATTTTAGGATAAAGACTGAATATTGGATAAGTACAGCATGAAATCATTAAAAGAGTCACTGACAGCATGTTTGTTTACACTTAACTTTCCAAAGATGACTGTCGGAGACTAGATCTTATTTTAGACTTTAAGGAAAAAAAGGGGGGTGGTGGTTTCAGTTATTTGCAATTTACATATGTTTCAATTTCCTAAGTTGGGCCTTTCACTAGGTTACTAACGCTAAATATTTTTACATTAAAGCTTCTAATCAACATTTGAAGACTTTAAAGGAAAGCACAAGCAACAAATTTACCAAGTCTTAGCTACTTAGCTACATAATATGACATTTACTCTTGAATTATATATATACTTCATATCTGAATACCTCAGTGTTAGGTGCATTCACTCTTGATTTGATACGAATAGAATTTTTTTAAAAAAACATATTATATGTTTAAATCTGCAAAAACCATATCTAGAGTGAGTTCTGCATTTACTTAAGAAAGAAAATTCAATAGCAAATAGAAATTTGTATAAAGATATGGCTTTAATATATCTGACAACCTGAGATGACAGCAAACCAAAGCTTTCAAGTAGAAATTCAGGAACTCTCCAAGAAGCTTTGTCAGTAGATAGAGGCAAAGACAGACCTTGGGGGTTGGAGTAAGGGAGTGGGTCTCAAAAGTCAGCCTCATCCTCCACCCTAGTCAGGAGGCCTCAACATGATGTTCTGAAATTCCTAAGTGTGAACTAGTTTAATTAAACCAAATTTTAAAAATGTATGGTTTGTTCAAAAGCACTATGGTTTAAATACATATGCACTTTAGTTCACTATCCTTTATATTATGTTTCTATAAGATTTCAATTGTAATATCTATAAAAAACAGCTGATTTTTAAAACACGAGATTAACTTTAATTTAATAAAAAAGAAAGATTAAATTTAAATAGATTTAATTTAATAATAATGAACCAAAGGTTTTCATGCTATTTCTAAGAGTATTTTTTACCTAAGTTGGAAGGAATCCCCCTCTAGTGGGAGTAAGGGAGTATTTCAGCCTTCACACATGATTTTCAGGTGGTAGTAATTAAATTTCACTCTCAACAGAGATCAGCTAAACTTTCTGGTTCTTTTATAATAAATTTCAATCTTGTAAAAACAAAAATAAGATAAGTATTTTCTACTGCACAAGCCTAACACCTATAATTCCTATAAAAAGCCAGAAGTAGATTTGTGCTTGTATGATGGGAGTTATTATACAACCATCATCAGCAAATTTATATTGGCTATAAAGTAGTCTCAATTTTAAGTTAAAATAAGAATGTACAACTGAAAAAATCAGTACATTCTCAGTGTAAAGATTTAAGAATGTAGTGAGAGGATAGAGTGCTGACTGTCTGCATTTACCTTACTCATTAACATAGACTTTCTGGATATTTATTGCATGTTAGGCATGTACTCACTACTGTATGAGATAAAAAGCGAGTTTCAGTAAGATATTATTACCTGGATGAAATCTATTTAAATATTCACTTTAAAAATAAATTCAAATTCAGAAATGACTAGACGAGATCACTCATGGTGTCATTCTTTTTAATCTTCAGTTTAGGGAGACTTCTCTTGTGGCTCAGCTGGTTCAGAATCCACCTGCAATGTGGGAGACCTGGGTTCGATTCCTGGATTGGGAAGGTTCCCCTAGAGAAGTGAAAGGTTACGCACTCCAGTATTCTGACCTGGAGAATTCCATGGATCGTATAGTCCATGGGGTCGCAAAGAGTCAGACACGACTGAGTGACTTTCACTTCAGTTCAGTCGCTCAGTCGTGTCCAACTCTTTGCAACCCCATGAATCGCAGCACGCCAGGCCTCCCTGTCCATCACCATCTCTCGGAGTTCACTCAGACTCACGTTCATCCAGTCCGTGATGCCATCCAGCCATCTCATCCTGGGTCGTCCCCTTCTCCTCCTGCCCTCAATCCTTCCCAGCATCAGAGTCTTTTCCAATGAGTCAGCTCTTCGCATGAGGTGGCCAAAGTACTGGAGCTTCAGCTTTAGCATCATTCCTTCCAAAGAAATCCCAGGGCTGATCTTCAGAATGGACTGGTCGGATCTCCTTGCAATCCAACGGACTCTCCAAGAGTCTTCTCCAACACCACAGTTCAAAAGCATCAATTCTTTGGTGCTCAGCCTTCTTCACAGTCCAACTCTCACATCCATACATGACCACAGGAAAAACCATAGCCTTGACTAGATGGACCTTAGTCAGCAAAGTAATGTCTCTGCTTTTGAATATACTATCTAGGTTGGTCATAACTTCTTCCAAGGAGTAAGTGTCTTTTAATTTCATGGCTGCAGTCACCATCTGCAGTGATTTTGGAGCCCCCAAAAATAAAGTCTGACACTGTTTCCCCATCTATTTCCCATGGAATGATGGGACCGGATACCATGATCTTCGTTTTCTGAATGTTGAGCTTTAAGCCAACTTTTTCGCTTTCCTCTTTCACTTTCATCAAGAGGCTTTTTAGTTCCTCTTCACTTTCTGCCATAAGGGTGGTGTCATCTGCATATCTGAGGTTATTGAAAACTGGCAGTCTTAGGAAATCATCAAGAAAAAAGGTCACAGGTTTACCTAAATTAAAATTAGGATGTGATACCCAATGTTCTCCTTTTCCCCACAGATGCTGTAACAAATGCAAAGAAAACTCAATACTGTAATGAGAAGCATACGTGACAACACTAGGAGAGAGAACTTGTCAAGGGGTCTTGAGGTATAAGGTATAAAGGGATCTGTGTGGGCATCCTAGGTGGCGCTACTGGTAAAAGAACCTGCCTGCCAATGCAGGAGACGTACAAGATGCGGGTTCCATCCCTGGGTCTGGAAGATGCCCTGGAGAAGGAAATGGCAACCCACTCCAGTATTCTTCCCTAGAGAATCCCATGGACAGAGGAGCCTGGCGGGCTACAGTCCATTGGATCACAAAAGAGTTGGACACGACTGAAGCGACTGAGCACGCACGTGTGGGCTAACAAAGCAGAGACTTCCTAAGTACAGGATGAGGCCCTTTCCATTAAACTATGCTTCTTTCAGATGATGCTACAGTCAACACTTTATAACATAAATGCCTAAAAGGATTCCATTTGTAGAGAATTCCTAAAATCACTGTGGAAATTCAATCTGCAAAGTTCAGAAGCAGCTACACCCTTCATAGTTCTTTCATTCTAATCAAGCAAAAAGCCTTCAATTGGCTTTTCTCTCTACCAATTACTCTAACAAGCCCTCCCTCTGCCAAAATTAAAATAAAACACTTTAATTTCCAATCATTCTATTAAGAAAATAGGAAAAATGTGAATTCATGAATTTGGAAGTAGCAGTGGTTGTACCTTACCCTTTCTTAATCACTTTCAAAGTCCTTTCTACACCTCTAAAGCAGAAAGAACAAATATCTAGCAGCATTTTCACGTATACATCGCTATATTTAAGACCGATAACCAACAAGTACCTACTATACAGCACAAGGAAAGTCTGCACAGTATTCTTTAATAACCTAAATGGGAAAAGAATTTGAAAAAGAATAGATACATATATATGTAAAAAACTGCCCAAAACTACGTTCTGTTTTATAAGAAAAAGAAAAGATTTTAAAATCAGGATCACACTGTCACAAAAAGAAAGGGAACAAATGATGATGATTTATGATCACACACAGATTCTTACTCACAATTAATGGAATGCAAATTAAAACTTACATTATTCTATTTTCTCACCACAGATTAAAAAAACTAAGATGTTAATAATATTGACAATGATGTGAGAAATCACTCAGATCATGGCCTTGTGCTGATAAGAACATATACTGAAATAAAGCTCAATTTAGCAACATCCACCAAAATGTGTACGCATGTGATTAGGTGTTAGCCCAACAATTCCAGGATATCCAAGCACAAAAGCAAAGATATACAAAGTTGCTTACCACAGTTATCTGTAACAGGAAAAAGCTGAATACAACCACCCACAAAATGTTTACCAATAAGGGGATTTAATACCTTCTCATGCAGCTAAGCCAGTACTCTTGCGTGGAGAATCCCAGGGACAGGGGAGCCTGGTGGGCTGCCGTCTCTGGGGTCTCAGAGTTGGACACAACTGCTGCGACTTAAGCAGCAACAGCAGCAGCAGCATGCAGCTAAGGTTTGGAAAAGGCACTGGCACCCCACTCCAATACTCGTGCCTGGAAAATCCCATGGACGGAGGAGCCTGGTAGGCTACAGGCCATGGGGTCGCGAAGCGTCGGACACGACTGAGTGACTTCACTTTCACTTTTCACTTTCATGCATTGGAGAAGGAATTGGCAACCCACTCCAGTGTTCTTGCCTGGAGAATCCCAGGGACAGGGAAGTCTGGTGGGCTGCCATCTCCGAGGGTGCACAGAATTGGACACGACTAAAGCAACTTGGCAGCACTAGCAGCATGCAGAATTCAGCTAAGCCTAGAATATTATACTGCTGTTAAAAGGAGGTGAATCTATCTATGTAGATAAGGAAAACTTTCCATGATGTCATATGAAGTGAAAAGAATCAGAACAGTGTACACTCTAAGATAATATCTATGTTAAAAATAGAGTGAGATTCAGCCATATGACTGATAAAGACCATTTTGAAAAGATATGCAAGAAATACTTTAGTAACTGCCTCAAGGAAGAGACCGTTTTTTCATTGTATATCATCTTACAATATAATAAGAAATTTTTTCCACCAATACATGTGTTTTTCTTGTTCAATTTAAAGGAACTAGTTAATAAAATATGCAAATGATAACATTAAAAAGTATCAAATAAATTATTCAATGTCAGTAATAACCATAGAAATGTAAGTAAAAGTCTTACTCAATGCCTGTGTGTACAACTAAACCCCTCAACATGTGTATGTGTGTGCTTGCGTGCTCAGCTGCTTCAGTTGTGTCCAACTCTTAGTGATTCTATTGACTGTAGCTCGCCAGGCTCCTCTGTTCATGGGGATTCTCCAGGTAGGAATACTGGAGTGGGTTTCTTTAGGGGATCTTCCCAAACCAGAGATCGAACCCACATCTTCTGCATTGCAGCCAGATTCTTTACCGCTGAGCTACCAGGAAGCCCCAACACCTGTGATGGGTATGTAAATAAGACTAGCCTTCGCAGAATACAGTTTTCCATTATACATCAAAAGCCTCAAACATATTCACACCCATTTACCTAGCAATCTATTTGCTAAAGAAATCTTTGTGATCTGACTTATGATCAACTGTTTATATATTAGGTATATATAGTACATCTTTATTTAAAATAATGACAAAGTAGAAAAAAGCACAAACATAGGGAATGGTTAAAGTATGATATATTCATATGATAGACATAATCATGAATAACTCAGCTTTCAAGAAATAGTTTATAAATGCTTTTAACATATTAAAATTTAAAAGTAGGATTAAAAACAGAGACTTGGTATTATAAATATTTAAATCTATTCATTTGTTCCCTCCATGCCTTCTAGAATATGTGCAATGCTGGGAAATGTCCTGCCCATTCCAGACTTTATAATATTTCTTCATGCTTTCTTTTAATACATTCCACTTTATATTTTTTACATTTAAATATCTGATCTATCTGTAATTTATTTTGAAATAACAAGAGGAAGAGATGACTCAAGCTTTAATTTTCCTTTAAATAACTGTGATGCAGAATAATCCATTATTTTCTCCAGTGATCATATATACCATAGCTTTACCATGAAAGTGAAAGTGAAGTCACTCAGTCGTGTCCGACTCTTTCCGACCCCATGGCCTGTAGCCTACCAGGCTTCTCTGTCCATGGAATTTTCCAGGCAAGAATACTGGAGTGGGTTGCCATTTACATTAACATAGATTTTGCCTGTAATTCCAGGTAGGGATGAGAAAAATAAAATTATCCATGGCTCATTCAACCCAAAGGCAGGTGGAAGTGAAAGTAGAAGAACCTGATACAATCTGTAATCACAATATTTGTCCACAGGTAAATTACTAAGAATTCAGATGCTTTAAAAAAATAATTTTTGCCTCAATTTATGTTTAAGGGGTAAAAATACTACTCTAAAGAGTGCTATGTCTCCTTTGGTTTATCCAAAAAGACCAATATACCAACTAGAACAATTACACACCGTTTTACCCAAAAGAAGGAGAAGCAGACATTAATAAACAAATTGATCTCCGAAACCATGCTGCAGGATTTAAGACAATTTAGATTATAGGAATAGCCCTCTGTCCCCCACCTCTCTTCTTCTCCCTCTCACATAAGCACACAGACAGCTCACACTGGGTTGCAAAGGTTTAATTTCAGCAAGCAATGAATTTGTTTTGTCTTTTTAAATACTGTTATTATTATTACCACTATTATCATTATTATTTACTTTTTTGTAGTCTATTTAAAAAATGAACACTTAAGACATGTAAAACCCTGGTAGCATTCTTCTCTTATTATTCTCCTCATTCTCCTTATTAGCATGTACAGGCCACATGACAGCTCAAGGACACAGCTTGCAGAAACTGCTAGGTGTTTGGTTAGCTGGTAATAGAACTCACAATGATGCCTTCTACTGTTAAGTGCTCTGAGTAGAACATCCATTCTCTGAATGCATTTAAAATTAGCTAAAAACTTATACCTATATATGAAACCAATAAATATTAATAATAAATTTCATATGCAACCAAAAATCATTTTTGTTCTACTTAATACAGTGTACTACAATTTCAAGGCAAATGACAGGTATGTTATAATTATACTTTTCACTGCAAGTGTTGTGATCACAGTGTCTCCTATACTAGAATGTTAGCTGTATCTTCATATCCAGGCTGTTGAATTTAAAACAAAGGTTGTGAACACTGTGGTCACACTCCCCTTTCTAGCTATATTCCCTGACTGGGTGAGGATACCTTCATTTGAGATTCTCAAACTCATGATATGGCTCAGAGAAAACAGACCTTGAGTACAGAACAGTGTGCAAAAATAGCCATCACTATGCAGGTGGAGTCAATTTCTCAAATCCTTTAGTCTGGGCTGGATATGCGATTTGCCTGGATCAATAGAATACAGCAACAGAAAGCACAGTGTACCACTTCCAAGCCTAAGATTAAAGAGGCAATGCCTACTTGAAAGTCAACCAGCGCATGCTAGTTAGTCTGAGGATAAGAGACATATGGTTCTGTTACCACGTCACCCTAGCCATGAGCCAGTCAACTTGAAGAAGCAGAGAGAGCCATTTAGCAGATCAGTATAGCTAACAGAAGAGAGGAAAATGAGACCAGCAGAAACCAGGAGAACTACCCAGGCCAGACTGGCAAACTGAAGGATCACAAGCTAAAGAAATGTTGGTTGCTCTGAGCACTAAGCTACTGGTTGGTCTGTTCCGTAGCACAATTAACTAAGGCTCTCAGGTATCATATACCTATGGGTTGAGTTCCAGGCTAGAACATTACAATACAACAGGCAGTTCTGAAAGTGCTTACAGTGTCTACACAGGCAAGTCCCTCATCCATCTCCACTCTCTATTTGAACCCTCTCAAGACCATAAAACGCTCAGTCCACAAGAAGCTCAACAGAGTGGCTCCTGCCTGCCTCTCTGATCCCCAGTCCCGACACTCTCCCTCCACACACAATGTTCTAGCTAAGCTGGCTTCCTTTCTGTTCTTCAAAATGGCCCTCTCTTACCTCAGAGCCTGTGCACTTGCTGTTCCTGCCTCCTGGAACGCTGTGCTATCAGATCTTTCTATCACTGGTTCCTTCAAATCCTCACACCTTAGTTTAAATGTTCTCTCCTAAAAGAGCTCTTCTCCCTCTCTAGTGTCACTACCTGAAATTTCCTTGTTTATCCCTTTGCTGAAATGTAAACTTCACAAAAGTAGGGACCTTGCACATGTCATTCACTGTTGTTAAGTTTTTTATCCAGAAAATAATGTCTGACATGGAGAAACCCTTGAAATAACTGTTGAGCAAATAAGTAGGTATGAATGAATGTATTGAGGACTGTAACACAATGAAAATATGAATATATGTTTATATACCACAATTTGATATAGGTCCATGTTACAAGTGTAAGATCTATCAAGATTGAAAACATCCTCCACCTTATATAAATACGAAAGTTAAAGTCTACGTACCATTTAGGTGACAATATACTTACTTGCATTACACACTAGTGTTATTAAAAATAAAAAGTCAAAATCCAGTTTTACTATATATAATGATGGTATGTTAGCATTTGATGTACTTATCTCTCTGAATGTGAAGTGACAGTGAAAGTCACTTAGCCGTGTCTGACTCTCTGTGACCCCATGGATTATACAGTTCATGGAATTCTTCAGGCCAGAACACTTAGAGTGGGTAGTCTTTCCCTTCTCCAGGGGAATCTTTCCAACCCAGGGATCGAACTCACGTCTTCCACACTGCAAGCGGATCCTTTACCAGTTGAGCCATAAGGGAAGCCCAAGAATACTGAAGTGGGTGGCCTATTCCTTTTCCAGATGATCTTCCTGGCCCAGGAACTGAACTGGAGACTCCTGCATTGCAAGCGGATTTTTGCCAACTGAGCTCTCAGGGAAGCCCTTTGTCTCTCTGGCCAAGAGTAAATTTTAATTTCCTTTAAAAGGATTAAATTTTAAAATTGATGGCAATAAATTAAGAACACTGCTCAAAGACAGATATTTTATCCCTATTCTTGAATTAAAATGTAATCATTCCTTTAGAATTATACTGAGAAATGACTATAGTAAATATTTCATAAAGAACACAGTTTATAATCTTTTCAAATTTAATTTTTAAAAGTAAGTTTTGGTAAAATTTGAGCTCTGTACTTAAGTGGGTTGACCACAACACAGCATATGGTAGGAATGCCCTACCTCATGTTGCAGGTCGTCATCACTTGAAGGATACTGACAGACACGCATTCTATAGGAGAATGAGGTTTAAATGGTCCCAAGACCATGCTTACTCCATAGGGGGTCACCTTGAGATCAAAGAGTACAATAGGTGCCCAAGTGTAACTCTACCAGTTATATGACAGACAAATTTGTAGATCGGGGCTATCCCAGGAGAAATCACATGATATAACAGTTAATCATTTTTACACTCAGTGTTTATCAAGAAATATGGACTATGGAATTATAAAAGAATAGACCTCTCTCTCTCTCTATATATATATATATATATATTCATGATTTCCTTTGGCTTCTTCTAATGCAATAAGTGTATATAATGTAAATTTGTAAACAAAACTTCTGGAAACAGGTCATACTTTCAATAAAAGCAATGCTTTAATATTTACCTTTAGATCTTTCTGCAAAGTGTATTTTATTAATGTAGAAAATATATCTACAGTAAAACACTAATTATTCACCACATTATCATTTCTTTCTGATTGCTTTTCTATATTCTTCAAGTTAACATCTTATCTTTTTTAGATAAGATTTTCTATACAATTGTCCTTAAATTCTAGGAGATGTGATGAAGAAAAATACAAAAGCTACAGGTATCCAGGCAGTTCAGGTGTTAAGTTTTTCTAGTCTTTATAACAATTTAAATACTATTATCTCATCTTACATTGTGTCATATTCTTTTTGAATTGTTATAATTCAATGCAGTTTTAAGCAATACTTCCCTGTTTAAGTAAGTATCTACTCATTCCTATATAATTGATATAAAAAAGTTTATCAAATCTACCAGAGTCTGAGAAATTTAAATGCACTAAAAACATAAGCCAAAAATATAAACTCTTTTCTTCATTTTAATTTCATAAAGAGGAAAATTAATTTTTTTTAATGACTGAATAAATCTACTAAAATAAAAGTTAAAAATTTAGCAAAAGTACTGTTTGACCATACTTAACCCTCTCTTCCAGTCCTGCCCACCATTAAGATCAAATTCAGAAAAGAAAGTTGAAAACTGTTATACAGTTATTATTCAAAAGAGGTGCTATAGACACACAGGCTGTGGAGACCCACAAATAAAGCATTTGTAAAAGTTAACCACTCTGCCTGGGGTAGCAGATGCCACAAAGATGATTTTAACTGATTAGATGAGAACAGAAAGGTATTTTCAAAACAAAAATATTTGAAGGTCAACAAATTACTTTTATCACTGCTTCCATAGGGCTGCTTGTACATTATTAATTTGACTGCCAGCCACCAGCTTCTGTTTCTGCTGCCCTCTTTCCTGTCTGCATGTTCCTAGCCCCCTACCTCCGTCACCAGGATCTGCATGTGCAAAAAATGAAATATGAAAAAACATCTATTTACCCTGAAATACTTCTAAAAAGTAGACTGGTCTAAAAAATATTGGAACAGTGATTACAACCAGACTTCTATCACAGTGTATCTTTAAGGTCTTTCAAAATATAAACTGTTTAAGACTATCTTGATTATCAAACTGGGACAGAAAGATAATTCAACCGAAGAGAAAGAAAAGAATGTAAGGTTCAGTATACTTATATTGAGACACAAGCCTTAACTTTTTACCTTAAAACTAACTCTTATTTAGATGGGACTTACTTTAAAGAATCTACCTACTTAATTCGGTAAAACTAGTAACTGCATAACTAAGACATCTTTAGAAAAGACATCACTTTTTAATTCTTTTCATCATTATCCAAGACGAATTTGTCCACACCAATCATGTCACCTCAATTGTTCTCTCACATAAACTGCTTAAGATATTCTTATGTGCAAAGGGCAACAATAGTTAAAAAAAAAAAATTAAGCAAAGAGTAGAAGTATGTGAAGGAAACTGAGGTTAGTACAGGAAGTTCTGACAGAGGCAAACTGGGGGGGGGGGGGGCGGCGCGGGGAGAGTTGAAGTTTTCAAGGCAAGCAACTAACAGCATACCACACTATTCCTGTTTGCCCGGTCTTTCTCTCCCCGAAACAAGAATATTGTCTAGAAAAACACTGTACAAGAAGAAGAGGAAGTCTTCAAAGACAGGTATTAGTTGTGTGAAAAGGCTTTGCTACCAACTTTACTTTCATGCCTTTTTGAGTTCAAAACTATTCAATATTAATCTTCTATAATAAAGGGCCATAGAGGCCTTGTCTCTAAAGAATCTTTAATCTTAAAAAAATGTTGGTAATTCAAGACATGGGCATTTAGGTGCAGAAGAATGTCAGGGAGGAGATAATTACAAACCCTCATCTGCTCACTGAAGAGCTGAATGCCTGAGGACACAGGCTCAGGTTAGACTGGAAACCACCAACAGAAACATGAAAAGACACAGCTTCGAAACAGACTGACCCAGAAGAGAAGGAAGATACCACGCTTGTTAGCGACACTCTCGTTGCTACTTCATGTCAGAGACACATCTTGATATAAATAATAAAGTCACTTTCTAAAATACTGGTGGCATATGATTACAGTACTCTCCAGAAGAATAAATTCGTTGTTTGTCGTTTTAGTGACTAAGTTGTGTCCGACTCTTTCACGATCCCATGGATTATAGCCTGCCAGGCTTCTCTGTCTATGGGATTTTCCAGGCAGGAATACAGGAGTGGATTGGCCATTTCCTTCTCCAGGGGATGTTCATGACCCAGGGGTTGAACTTGTGCATCCTGCATTGGCAGGTGGATTCTTTACCACTGCCATACCAGGAAAGAATAAATTATCAAGGAGGAATCCTCTGGTTCTACCATAAACAGTAATAGCATATGGCAAAAGGAAACATACGCAATTTCTTTAAAATCATGGGATTCAACCATGAGAACTGATTTTTGAAAAGTAATCTACTGCAGCAAAATAATACAACATGATCCAGAAATCCCACTTCTATACATTTACGTAAGAGAGGTGAAAACATGTTTCCCTGAAGACCTGTATGAGAATATTTAGAGAGGCTTTACTCAAAACCGTGAAAAGCTGCAAAAATCCAAATGTCTATCAACTGGTGCATGGATAAACAAAATTTCAGACTATATCCATACAACGGAAAACTACTCACCAATAAAAAAGGAACTGATTACTGATATAAGCAACAAGATGGATGCATCACAAATGTAGTACTACTACGTAAAAGAAGCTAAAGCTGCCTACTGTATGCTTCCATTTCTACGACATTCTGGAAAAGGCGGAACTTTCAAGAAAGAAAACAGATCAGTGATTGCCAGGAGCTGAGTGACCCAGGAGGAGCACAGTGGAACTTTGGGGTGATGGCAAACTTCCATTAAAAATGTTCTAAGGTTCTACTAGGGTACTATTCTTCACACATCATCATAGTAGTTAATGGTACTCAGAAAATGTTACCATTTCCAAATATGCAGATAAGAACTAAAATAATATTCCAGAAAGCCATCCTCAAAACATCCGTGATTTTCATTGTAGAGTGTGCCTTTTTTCTTTTTTGATAAAGTGTTTCAGATCATAGGACTGAAATTTTCAGGTGATAATTTCTACAGTTTTGCATGATTTGGAGTTAGCTAGATTCTTCTTGTGGTAGGGGAAATTTGAGGTTTTTGAAATGTTATGGTCAGGCAGAAATAACTTCAGTTTTTTAAAACGAAAAAGGGGTTGTGTTTCTAATGAAAATTTTTGATATTTAATACAATTGCATATAAGTTTGAATCTCAACATGACAACCAGCAAATCAACTTAAAATCAAAAGTACAGCCAACACTAAAGTTAAAGTAGTATGTACAAGTTTAGACAAGAACGGTATAAAATCTTCAGATATGAAGTATAACACTTAACCTCTTTGTAACAGTACCTATAGCTCAGAAATTCTGAATTCAGTTTCTAAAATTCAAATCTTAAAAAAACCCAAAAACCTCTTAAAGGGCCACATGTTAATGCTTATTTTGTAATCCAGCTCCAGTAACTCTAGGAGATATGTTGAGAAAATTCAGAGTTACTGAGATTACACCATGAAACTACTTTCTACTTATAAAGTAGCCAAAAGCTTGAAATATAGTCTCAAGGGTGAAAAGCTTGATTTTTAATGTATGAAATCTTACTCTTGGTAGGCCCTTTTAACACTGTTAAATTAGTAGGCTCAGTTTTATTCATACAAAGTCTTCAGCTTTTTAAACAAAAACAAAGTCTCTGAAATTAAAAATGTACAACCAAACTTAAAATTAATCAGTCAAGCAAATAAACAGCTACCTGGAAACCAAGAAAAAATTTGCACCTCTCCCTCTTAGTAAGTCCGGGGATATTTGACAATGTCTAGTAACATTTTTGGTCATCACAATGGGGGTTAGGATGAGGTATGCTCCTGGTGGCTCATGGTACTGCAATGAACAGGATAGTCCTTTTACACCAGTGAATTATCTGGCCGAAAATGCCAGTGGTACCGAGGTTAGAATCCCTGGCCTAGATGGGAAATTCCAGCTACTGATATCAAGGAGCATAAGCACAGGAGGAAACACCATGATTCAAATCTTGATTTTATTAACAGGAATACAAACAGTGTTTGGGACAAAAGCCACTTCAATTGCTGAAACAGTTAAACTACATTATCATCATATTCATGACAGAGGGCTATAGAGCCAAGGTTTCCACAGAGCAGTGGTTTTACTACTGCCGAAGTAAAATGCTATAAAACAAATTTCTTCCAGAAAGGAGATTGCAAGCTCAGTGACAACTCTGCACAGGTGGATAAACTTACTCATACAATATGAGAGCTCAATGCCATGTTTTATTTTAAAAAAAATAAAATAAAAGGAGAGTTGTTAACAATTAATGCAAATCCACTTATTCTGTAAAATGGGGAAATGGGTAAAAGTCAAAAGTAAAAATAAACTGAAATAGCTAAGGCCTGTTAACATATGTACATGCAGGTGTGTGTACGTTCACATGTGTGTATATATATCTTAGATCTAAAATCTAAATGCAAGATTAGTCAAATCAGACATTTGCTTGAACTCTCACTTAAATCTATTATTTGCTTTAAGACTCCCTTTGAAAAACCTGGAGGAGTAATACTCACACTAGGATACTAGGGAGGCAAAGTATAATTTCATAGTTTGCTATAAACCAGGCAAATGCTCAGAGCAAACAGAAACAAACCTGGAGAGAATAGGCATAAATGATTATCCAAATAGGTATGTCTTTTGTGCTGATACTTAACTGTGTTAGGACTTTTGAAACCAAGACTTTATAATTAACAACAGAATGGTGATTCCTAAATAAAGTTTGATGTACCTATAATTTCAGATGTATTTTTACCAATGGGATTAGTGGGTAATCCACCCAGGGACGCCTTTCTGTTGGGGCTTCCCTGATGGCTCAGATGGTAGACTCAGGTTGGATCCCTGGGCGGGAAGATCCCCTGGAGAAGGGAATGGCAACCCACTCCAGTATTCTTCCCTGGAGTATCCCATTGACAGATATACAGTCCACGGGGTCACAAAGAATCTGTCAGGACTGAGTGACCAACACTTTCACTTTCATGTAACCATGGAATATGCTGCTGGGAGGATGTGAAAGCAGCGAAATTGTTTTTTATTCAATTCATGTTATATCACTTTTAAATTCCATCAACTTATATGAAAGGGTTCATTTTGTTGTCTTTTGCAATTATGGATATCATTTTTGAGATATATAGAAATTAAGCCTGTTTATTAATTCAATATCCACAAAGTCAGATAGTTAAAAAGCTTGTCAACTCAAAATTAATTTACCAGAACCAATTTCACCACTATTACACAAGACTGTAGCTCAAAATCTAAAAAGAGCTGTTATCATGACCCACTGATGATCACCAATAAAGGCTTACCCTAACACTATACTGTGAGGAGGTGTTCAATAGCATACTTTAGTATATTACTCATTCCTTTAACAAAATACTTGAAAAATATTTGATCTTACTTAATTTAAAAAGGAACTGGCAAATGTCATATGCAGGCAACTATGATCAAAGTTAGAAACATCCCTGCTAGGATTCTAGCAGTTTTTACAAAATCTTGTTTCTATACACAATGCAAGGGAAAATATTATGCATACTCATCTGCCATACTTATGCCAACAGTATAAGGCATAAAAGCAAATGGAAGGTTAATATTCAGAACTATTCAAGGCCATTTCTCTTAAATTCTTCAAGACACATTTCTTTGATTTCACCTCTACATCAATAGTGATAAATTAACTCAAAACTACATTCCCATTATATCATCAAATTAAATTTCCAGAATTCCAAGATTAAGCTGACTTGCATATGACAGAAAGCAAACATACCAAATAGTAAACTATTTATTGTAAATAGCATCAATGAGTAAACAAGCTTTACAAATTACATATCCGTAGTGTAGAATAAAAAAGTTTAAAAACCAACTGGCCATAGTTGATTGTTATTGGTTGAATTAAAAGCATATTTTAATTAACCTACAGTCTTACCTATAATGACATTTAGGTTACTTGAAAATGTCCAAGATCTCGAAATTGCAACATTCTACTTAAAACTCCTAGAGAAGGTGATCAAGGAGAACACTCAATCTAAGTCTTCATGAAAGAGAAAGGCTTAACAGCAGAAAGAGTATTTCAAAAAGCCTCTAGCACTTAATTATGAGCAGGAAAACACATGCAGCAGCTAAAACTTCACAAGCTTAGACCCTCCACAGCTTTTAAAATTTAATTGAAGCATAGCTGATTTACAATGTTGTTAATTTTTGCTGAAAAGCAAAGTGACTCAGTTACACACATATATACATTATTTTTTATATTCTTTTCCATCATGGTTTATCTCAGGACATTGAATATAGTTCCCTGTGCTCTACAGTACGATTCTATTGTTCACCCATTCTGTATGTAATAGTTTGCATCTACTAACCCCAAATCCCCAGTCCATCCCTCCTTCACCCTTCTCCCAGCTTTTAAAAAAATTCTGTGAGTTGGTTTTCCTGCCAAGGAAGGTGGATGAGCATGTACTTGGCTCCAAACAGGAGTTATGACACAAATGGAAACCAAGTGCCTGTCTAAGCAGCCCTAGCCTGGGTCAGCCTGACTCCTGGCTGCACTGAAGCAGCCAATGGTGGTGGCCACCCCGCCCCTCACCCGCCGGTCCAGCTGAGTTCTCATAGGCCTGGGTCTCAGGCTCCACCCGCCCTGTACACAGGCATGGCCCCGCCCAAAGTTTGGCAGCTCTGCGCTCTGACCCCGCCCCTCGCCCGCCCCGCCCTGTTTTTGTCAAGTGGGTTCTGAGTGCCGGCCCCGCCCTGTGTTTAGAGGCCTGGGCAGTGGCTCTGACCTTCCTCAGCTCCTTCAGTGCTTTTCCACCATCAGGCACTCAGTTTTAATCATGCAAAACGAGTTGCAACTTATCCAGTCCAAGAAGTTGGGTGGTGATGTTCCTTCTGGAGCTGAGGAGGAAGAGGGGTGAAAAGAGAGACGCACTAAAGGAAACGGAAAAAATTAAAGCACACAGCTTTTGGCAAGCCAAACTGGTGGAGGAGGAGGAGAAGGTTAGGGGGCAAATGAAGCAATTCTGAGTGTAACTGGGGCCCGAAGTGGCACAGGAAAAACGCTCTCTGCCTTCACCAATCCAGCTGGTGTGTTTCGTTTAAATGTTAAGCTGTAGTCAGCAGAAACTTTACAGAACCACGTTCGACAAGGCACTTGCCACCTCCTGCCTAAACTGCCAATTTTCCGGCTCGCAGAAAGCTCCCGAGAAGGAACCCAGGGTCCTGCCAGTCCCGGGGAAAATGGCCACGGAGGCTGGGGCTCAGGCTAGTCAAGCGGGAAGACACCCCCCTCCCCACTCCGCCCCCGCCCCAGCCCCAGCACACGGCTCCCAGGCGGCGCGGAGAGGGGAGGGGAAGCGGGGAGGGCGGGGAGGGGAAGCGGGGAGGGCGGGGCGGAGGCTGCCTGCCGGGAAACCTGGAGCGGTGGGCGGGGCGCGGGGCCTGCTGGGAGCTCCCTCCCGGAGCTTTGTTGCACAACCTCGCCCCAGCTGCCCTGCCCGCTCCCCCAGGCTCCTCCGCGGAGGCTCTGCCACCGCACCTCTGAGCACACACTCAGGATTCCTGGGGCTCCGCGCGGGAACGAAGGGGATTTCTGAACTTGCTTAAATCTTTCCTGTCCCCCGCCCCCACACCTTTCATGTTTCCTTGTACCTTCTTCCTAAACATCGTCTGTTTTGTCCTGAGTGCCAAATCGAACCACTGGGTGTATTAATTGCTCAACATATGTTGGTTATGAAAACGAAAAAAACAAACGCAGAGTTGTTTTTAATGTATAGAAAAACGAAAATAGTCCTATCAGGGCTAGTGGCTGGAAAGAGGTTCTCTCTCCTTCAAATATTCCATACTCTCCAAAGCCAGACTTTGGCAATGAATAAAAATAGATAAACTATTAGAGTGATGAATGATTAACGCGGAAGCTGACAGGCAAGGGAAAGAGAAGCAGGAGGCACCCTGGAGCCAGAGCCCGGGAGGGCCACGGAGAAGGACCAGCGCTAGCGAGAAGGACTAGGGAGGGCCGCACAGGAAGCGACTCCAGCTGACTTGCTAGCATCGCTGCATCTGAAAAATCACCCGTAACACGTCTTTTAGAGCAAATGTTAAAAGTTTTAGTTTTCCAAATGTATATTTAACTACCAAAGTCTACAAATAAGCAGCATTCTGTCACCCATTAAGGTTATACATAATTTATAACTTAGAGTGCCATATTATTTCTTTTTGGAAGAAAACAAAGGAATCAAGTAGATTACTAAAACAAAATATATACAGCAGAAACTCACATATCATTAATCGGAAAAAATTAATGAACTATAAACAAGAGGTATGTGGAGGGAGGTAACACTGGCTTGAGGAAACAAGAAAAATTAGACAAGATTAGTTTTGAGGAAACTGTTTAGAGTTTTAAATCATTAATGTGTAAGATTATGAAAAAAAGATGATGCTCATTAAATTTATTTTGGATTCCATATCTATTTTTTAGGTTTCAACTTACAATTACATGATAATAACAACATTTTACCAACACAAAAGATTTGCCCACAAACTTTTTATTTTTTAACTTCAAGTTATATCCCTTATGAAGTGTCGAACTTTAAAAAGGGTGTAAAAAAGTGACATATAAATAGCATAAATGCTGCTATCTACAAAGATGAAATACAAGAATTCAGAAAAGTATTGAAATCCATTTTAAGTAAATTCTTCATCAAAGAAGAAATGTTCAAAACAATTATACTCATTCTATTTATTTCTGAATGTCAATGATTTTCCTAAAACATACTTTGCACGAAATGGTTTTCAATTTTACTTTAAAGTTTTTTGAAACCAACCATAAGTCACTGCCATTTCCTTAGTTACACATGCACTATTCCCTCCTTTCTGAAATTAGTCTCTCCCTCCTTCTGTCCCACTCACAGCTACTTTTTGGTCTACGGTTTCTTTTCAGTTATCCAAATTATGTCCGTTGGTTGGTAGGTAGGTACTTATGTATATATGTATTTCTGTTTCCATGCACACACATTAGAAGACAAAGGAAGGGGAAAAAAAGTGCTTAAAGGTACCTAATGAGATTTTCAGATAGTTCTAATGAGATAATGACTACTGTGTGACAGTAGTCAAGATGACGTCCGTTCTACTTGCTGGGCTGAATGATAGTAAGGTTATGTCATTAACTAGCAACTAATGAGTTTGGTTTGGGGCTGTTTACTTTCACATGCTTGTGGTACACCCCAAGGAGGAGACAGCCAGCCAGCTGGCAGCAGGAAGTACATGTCAGGGCACCTTTACTAAAGAATGTGAAGTCATGGGCAATTAGATGGTAGTTGAGTTCATGGGAATGGATGACTGAGCTTATTATATATAAAAAAGCATGCAGAATCAAGAGAACGGAGCAGCCTGAAACAGAACCTTCATGGGCATCCATCTGTAAAAGACAAGGTCCTCCCACTGCTGATGGAAGCAATAGCTACGAGGCCTAGGAATGTTAGAACCTCAGAACTGTTTCAGAACTGTTTTTTTTCTCCACATCGGAGGGAGAAACAGAAATTGAGAGCTTGGGCTTAGGCAAGACTACCAGGGACTGACTGTAATTCCTCCAAGCACTGGCTTGCATGTTTCTGAGCATCTCTGCCTCAGCTTCCTCATGTATAAAGTACAATGACTGACGGGACGGTTGTTACGAGAATTAAATAGCACCTGCCTAAAAGTTAACTTTGCTCATCATCCAGTCACTCCCCACATGTGAATTTTTCAGATCCATCCTAGCTGCTATTCCTGTTACCTGTGCCTTAACTGAGTGCTGCATCTCCCCTTTAAAACCTAAAATACTGAAACAGGCTTCCCTGACTTCAGGCTTTTTCCCACCCGTCATCTTTCACAGCGCCCCATTATTGTCTTCAGCAAACACAGATTTGAACATGTCACTCTGCTAAAAATCTTTCCTAATATCAAGAGAATTGGGTTCAAACTTCTTACCTCGGGGAAGCTCATTGGGAATCTGTTTCTAATCTGCCACTCAGTTTCATCTCCCTGTACTCACTCCTCTAGTGACTTGTTTGCTGAATCTACTGTATTCGGGGTGTGTGTGTGTCTGTGTGTCTGTCTGTGTCTGTGTCTCTGTGTGTGTCTGTGTCTGTGTGTGTGTGTGGCTGTATTCCAACAGAGCCCTTCACTTTTCCTATAATTTTGCCCTTTTGAAATCTCCATGTTTTCTTCCAAGAAGACCTTCTTAATCCCCTTCATTAGAATCATTGCACTTTGTACAGTACTGAGTTGGACTGATATAATTTTCTATGTAATCATACATGTCTATTTTTCTCTTAGATCTCTGAAGGCAAGATACATCCATTGTGTATTTATGTATGTCCTCCTACCCATAAAACCCCTAGAAGGCGTGCTACACATAGTAGGTACCAAATTAAGCAAAAAATTTAAAATGAGATAAATGCTAGGAATCAGACATTCTCATAACTCTCACGATACAAATCCTCAGATTAGTAAATAGGAGTAAGGTTGAGACCTGAGGGTTCTCTCTCTCATACGCAGACAGGTAATCATTAAATAACTGTAGCAGGGTAAGTATGTCCAGGAAGTAGGCAGTTTTCTGTATCACCATAAAAGAGGTCATTTTTTAAATTTACAACTTAATTTTGAACATTTTGTTCCCTAGTAATAAACTAAGTTTCCACTTTAGATGTTTACGCTACAGACATCAGCACCAAACAGACGGAGCTGGAGCTATGTTTACTTTCAGTTTTCCAACATACTCTGAGAAGGTGAGACATTCCTAAATGTGTGCTCCTCTCCACCTATGGATTGTCCTCTGTAACAGAGTTTTGTTTCAGGTGAATGAGGTCTGGTCTCAGGAGACAGACCATGAGAGGGATAATGAGCAATCACCTAGAGGAACGTGATTTTTTTAAAAATAGGGATCATTTTTAAAGTCTTTATTGAATTTGTTGCAATATTGTTTCTGTTATATGTTTTGGTTTTTTGGTTGTAAGGCATGTTGGATCTCAACTCCCTGACCAGGGATCAGACCTGCACTCCATTCACTGGAAGTCAAAGTCTTAAGCACTGGGCAGTCAGTGAAGTCCCATGAATGTTTTATCTCACTGAAATTTTGGCTAGCATGAGAAATTCCTAAAGTAACAAATACTACTCTTGGATTCCTAATATAGTGTCAATCAATTACTTACATTATAAAATTGACTACTTTAAATCCCTTTTGGAACAAAAAAGTAAAAAACGTGTTTTATAAAATCCAATAGTTATTCTCATAGAAATTACAGCCCATACAAACAAAAACAACTTCCTGTGGTCCTCAATAGATGGTTTTACTGGTTCCAAGTATTACTTTTCAGTAGCTCAATACATTTAAATTGTTTCCCCAATTTGTCCTTTGCAAAATTCTCTGTAATCAACAAAAGTGGTTTTAAAAATCATCTGAATTGTTGCTAGATTACCAAAGGCTTCCACACTGAGCAGTGACATCAGAAACAAGAGCAATCAATCACTAACAAGTCCACAAGCAGAAGCAATTCATTTGGGGTAAGTGCAGGGGAGTGAGGGTGTATTTGGTGTCGATTACAGTCACACTGTCCAATAGAAATGTTGCAACCACATATGTAATTTAAAATTTTTGTGGAGACACGTTAAAAAAAAAGATGAAAGTAATTTAATGTTATCTCACTCAATAAATCTGAAATATTGCCATTTCAATGTGTACTCAGTATAACAATAAATGAGATAGTTGACCTTTTATATGGTCTTCAAAACCTGATGTATAATATATAGTTGCAGCATATTATTTTAGACTAGCCACAGTTAAAACAGTCAACAGCCATACTCGATAGGAATAGATATCTTGGAAAAATAACAAAACTATGTGGAACTGGATGACATAGTTTAAATTTATACTGAGGTGGATGTCTTTTTAAAAAAAACTAAAGACATCACTGCATAAAGTGTATCAGCAATTCCTTTACTGATATGGAAATAAAGTACAAAACATTAAAGGAGGATCTATAAAGATTAACATAAAAATGTTTGTAATAATGTAAAAACAAGAGCCAAGTGCCCAAGTATATAAATTAGTCAAAAGTCTTCTGAGAGACAGAAATGAAGAAACCATTTCTCCTGACCCTTCCCTAAACCAAACTAGAAACATGTTTCCATCTGTGAGATGCTGTCCCTAGAGAAAGTCTCTTACAGCCATATCAAGAGGCTCTGATCAATCTGAGAGCATTTTTGCTGACTTAAGGACAATGAAGATGCAGGAATCCGGTCATAATCTGCCTTTCACTCTGAAGGGTGGGAAGAATGTAGTGGTAGGACGGAGCTGATGCTATGACTGGCACAGTAAGGACAGTAGAGCATTTCCTACAATTTTACTATCATGCTAGGGATGAAAGTAGTGAAGGGAAGACAAAATGACAGCAAATGCAATGTTAGACAGGCAGCACTTGCTAAATTCTAAATCAAGAGGACCAAATGAGTGCCAGGTTCTATCAAGTGTGGATGCCTTTTAAATAAATCCAACCAGCTCCAAAAATGTCAATTTGAAAATCCTCTCTTCCTTACAGATCTATCATGGACATTCTTATCACTTATTCACCACCATGGCTTCTGACATCAAACATTTTGATGAATCCCAAATCTTTATTTCCTCTAGTTGAGGTCCAGGACTGACCAGACCTCTCCAACTGCACACTGAACGGTCTCACGAGAATGTCTCTCAAAATCCTTGAATTTAGCAAGTCAGAAGCTAAACTAATTTTCTCTTATTCCACTGATCTCAAACCAACTTCTGTATTCTCTTTGTTCAGTTAATGACTAACTACCAGTTTGCCTGAGCTCAAAACTCTGTAATTTATCCGTATCTCCTGATATGGCTCCAACCAGAAATCATACTGCCCTCTTTCTCTTTAACTCAGGCTCTCATCAACTCTTTCCTCTTCAGGGCACATTTCAAACTTAATTCCACAAACACTGTCTACCACATACATAGCAAGTATTTTGTGAAATATTCTTTATACAAAAGATGCACATGACATCAAATATCATGTCTTCTTTCCCAATCTTATATCTCAGTCAGGTTATCTCATATCTCATCTCTCTCTCAAAATACTGAATTATAATGATCTGATTATTTGTTTTCTACTTCAGCCTGCAAAAGTTCCTAGAAGATGCAGAACAACAAATTTTACTCTTCATCTTTTTATTCCTGGCATAATACAGAGACAGCAAAGTCTCTGTATTGACAGAAGGCAATCAATACATTCTGCTGAATAACTGAAATACATATTTGGTTTATCGCTCTTAAGTTTACAAAGGAGACTTAACGGTTCCATTTGTCATACCATCTATAGGTTCATACTGAACTAAAAGCTAGATGATCACCCTTCTATCAAAAAGTTGTTTAATGGAGCTGATAACACCCCACTCTGTATTGTATACAGTAACTCTTGTCAGAAATCTAGAAGCTGTCATATTAAGTTGTACATCTATAAAGCCTAGTAGCAGTAACTGGTAAGACAAAAAGATGCTAATATTCCATAACAATGTAATTACAAATAAGTTTTAATTCATGTAAGTATAGAAAGACCACCTCATCGCTTATCTGCTGCTGCTAAGTCACTTCAGTCGTGTCTGACTCTGTGTGACCCCATAGACGGCAGCCCACCAGGCTCCCCCACCGCTGGGATTTTCCAGGCAAGAACACTGGAGTGGGTTGCCATTTCCTTCTCCACATCACTTATCCAGCAGAGCTCAAGTTACTAGTGATTCAAAGCATACTTTCCCTTAGTTTAAAACTTCTATGGTAACTAGTATACGAACTATACTAATCAGAGTTCTTAAAAAGAAATGAAACTGAGTTTATCTAATTTATCCTAGGAGGGAATTTCACAAAATAATATTAGGTTAGTTCACAGAATTGGTTGTAGAGGACCGGGATTAGAAAAAAAAGGTAAGAAACCAGGGAGATGGGTCAACAGAAATTAGTTGCCCAGAACATCACCACCAGCATTTACATTAATGGACACACAATCCTTCCAATATTGCTATACTCTCACTCAACTTCTGTATGGTTTAACCAAGCAAGGGCTTACGATTGGCCCAGCCTTAGTCATATGCTCTCTCAAAGCTCTGGTTTCTAAGCTCTGGTCTCCTCTGGATTCAGTAGTGAAAAATACAATGTTGCTTTTTACCAAGTCTCATCCTTGGGGGACTGCTGCTGCTAAGCTGCTAAGTCACTTCAGTCGTGTCCGACTGTGCGACCCCATAAACGGCAGCCCACCAGGCTCCCCCGTCCCTGGGATTCTCCAGGCGAGAACACTGGAGTGGGTCCTTTTGGAGTGGGTCCCCCAAAAGTAGCCTTCAAATACAAACTAAAACATACAGCAAATATTCAGTAACAGCATCAAATGTATCATGATGCCCAAAGGCTTTCTGTATGTGTATTAGCAATGGACTAATTTGACATTGGTCAAAGCACCAATCTCAAGCAAGGTTTTAGGTATAAGATTCCTACAGTGCTGGCAGAGTTACTGAATATACCCATGTGGCTGACTCCTTAACTGATTTTCGCTTGTCACTTCTATTCTATCCAGGTATGCCTGTGAGTTGCCTTTGTGCTGACATCTAATTTTGCTACGGTGCAATCAGTTTCTAGTAAACACAGAAAAAAATTAAGTTCATGAGACTGTATGCAAGTACCACTCAATCTCCAGTTCATATTCACCCAAAAACTTAACATTTAATGTGAGTGTTGGATACCAAGCTCACTTTGGGCAAAAAACACATGGAAATTCTTGCCTCATGATAGATCCTGTCTTCAGTGATCATTACATAATCTGGCAAATAACTTTTGTCCAACCAAATGAAGTAGATGTAAAGCAATAATACTACTCCTAGAATTTACTTTTTTATCATTAGGTTCAACTGAGACCTATATTCAGGCTTTAAAAGTTTTGATACTGAATTCTTTTTTGGTTGCCACACAAAATGAATAATGCTTAGTTAATATTTTACAACGTATGGTATCTGAATAGTAGGGACCAGAGTTGCTAGTTCCTGGATCATCTCAGAAGACAAGTACCTTAAGCTGAGATCAAGCTTGGTAGGCACTGACTACCTCTACAAGGTGGCGCAGGCAATGTCAGACCCATGAGATGACTAGCTCACAAACTTCATCCTATCTAAAAACACAATCTTTCTATCATACATATTATTTGAGCACATTCATTGCTTTCCTTGGTAACTGCAGGGGTATTCATAGATATGAAAGAAATACTAGATACTGAGTACTTCTTACTTCATAGATGAGGCAGAGAAAGTGAAAGCCCAACAGGTTAAATGACTTGTCTAAGGCCACAAACATAGTTGTTTGAGAAAATCAAGACTAAACTGTACCATTCCAATAATGTCTTGTACAATATCTATATTTGGTGTGACTCAGCTACAAACTGAAGAATCTTTAGGTTAGAGGCAACCAAAGACAAGGCCAGCTGTGTGTCAGCAGCTTGACCATGCAGGTTGCCGTTAGCCCCCAAATTACCTTTCTATCTACCAAAATGTAGATTGTCTACCTAGCACGTATTCTTCATCTAAGTGACTTTGTGGTTTCTACTTTACCTGTCTGCTGAGAATGGAGCCCTCCTGGTCTACTAGGAGGTGCCACTTTAGTATTCCCACAACTGCCTGTTTAGGGTTCTTCAACCTGGATCAGCTCCCTCTGGGAATCAAGATATGACCATGAGCTTCTGACAAGGAAAACCTCTGTCAATAGTCCTGATACACGACACTACCTACCATGGAATCCCTCACATCCTTAAAAACTTACTTCCTGACAGTTTTTTAGAGGCCAACTCTAAAGTAACTTAACCAGCCTCTTTCCAGCCCTTTCCTCTAGAACCTGCTTTATACAGAGTAATCTGAAACTCTACATCTCTCATAGCTTTTACTTCTTAGAATTAAACATTCTCTCTTTCAAATATATTAATCCATACTCTACAGAATAGACAAGCAAGAAGAAATAAAGTTAAATTAACACAAGGAACATAAGTTAAAAATGAGAAACAAAGTAAGGATTGTTCAATTCATGAATATAACCAGAAGAGTTAAAAATTGATAAAAATTATTGGGAAAAAAGAAAGAAAATGGGGAGAAGGTTCATGGATTTATAGGAGCCTTTAAAAATCAGATGTTCTGCTTTACTTGTGATATCTGAGTTTTTCAGATATCATATTTTCAGAGATTCCACTGTTAAATGACTGCAGTGTGACTCGGGTTTGATGAGTTTTTAAAGCTTCCAGGTCATTCTAATTTTCAACTAAGGTGTGAGAATCAGGGCCAAAGATAAAGATATTGAGTTTGAAAATGTTACAAACTTGTACTATCTAATAGAAATATGAACAGTAACAAATATGATCCACATACATAATTATAAATTTTCTAGTAGCCATATTAAGAAGTTTTTTAAAAGTTGTAATCAATATAATAAAATATTAATCAGACATTTTATATTCTTTTTTTCATACCAATGTGGTATCACCAGACCTGGGAGCTTTTACAAAATTAAACCTTTGCATGTGCATGCAAAGCAGTGAAGAGAAACAAGTGGGCACAGAAAGTAGTTCATTCTGAGCAGGGAGTCTGGTTCCCAGGGCAACCACACGTCTCCAAAGGCTATGGGGATAGTACACTGTGGTGTCCTCAGAATTAGCAGATTGGGATTACAGGAAGTTTTGATATTTCAGATGTCACTGCCTTCCCTTCACCCCAGATTTCAGCTCTGACGATCAGGATCCTGATGAACAGTCACCTCCTTCAAACAAAGCAACAGAGTAGCTACACAGACCCAATAGTTTTGTTCCCTAGATGGGAAACCAATCAAGGACATTTCATGTGGGCACTGACAGTACAGCTTAAAGGGTGCAGAAGTAAAAGTGCATGTCACAAATGCTTCCTGTCTGAACGCAAGTGATGGTGACTCAAAGACACCCTGGGTCACATTTCTCTATGGCAAGGAAATAGAATTGCTACCAGTTCTACTGGTCAGGGCTTTCAAGTCTCTGGAGCAGAGCTCTCTGGTTATTCTGCCATAAATACAGGATTGAAGAACTGGCTCTCCTGGAGCATACATGAAGGTGTTCTAAACATCTCTCCATACAGTCTCCCCTATTTGCTCTTTTTAACAAAACAACTGCCTCTCAGAAAGAGAGACAATTCACAGGCTAACAAAAATAACAAAAAGAAAGCACTACTGGCATTTATTTCTTTAAAAACACTTGAAGAGTTAGGGGAATCTGATGCAGAAAGAGTATGAAGAGTATCAAGGCTTTAAAGTGAAGCCAACTTGGGTTTGGACTCTCCCTTGCTATGGAGTCAGCTATGGAGCCCTAATCAGGCTAAACTCTTGCAACAACTAATTTCTACTGTGTGAAATGGACAAAATAATACCCGTGTTCACATAGCTGTTGCAAGAACTACAGATAATAAATAAGTAGAACAAGTAGCAAAGTGCCCAGACCAAAGTGGTGCTCAATAAATGAGAGCAATTATTAGATTCAGAGAGGAGGAGAGAGAGATTACACAGACAGAAAAACATGTGACAGTTACTCAACACTAACTTACTATATAAGCTACCTGCACTCCTATTTTCATCTAAGATATTTATTTCATAAGCTAAGCACCTAGCAATCCCACGAATGTCAACAATCTTTTTAGTACTCGTAATCACATCTCACATACAATAGTAAAGCCTCCATAACTTCAGTCTCCATTACTGTAAACAAATTTAAGCTATTTAAGATTAAAAACCTCACTTCACTGTTCACAGATTTTCATAATCAGGAACAGGGCTAATGATCTTAAAAGCCCTGAGATGCCCTAGTTGAGAACAGTATATTTTGTTTTTGTAAGATTACCACCAGACTAGTAGAACTCCATCTTATCATCTCCTCATCCCCCAGTTCACTGTTTTGTAATATTTTTCACTCTTTTTATTCTTTCAGTGGTTTCCCTTGATATTTTAAAACATATTTAACTACACAAAATCTCTTTACTTTCTGAACAGTAAAAGGACTTTATTTGCAATCTCCCTCATCTCAGCTTATTTACATGCTCTTTTTGAAAAACATACTAATTCTTTTATTTATAATTCCACAAATTACACCACTATTGTTTTATATCATGTTTGTTTGCTTTATAATTGTGCCTTCTATCAGTTTATTATTCCATCTTACATTTCAGGCATTCCTCCTAGGATAATCTTTCTTTCTTTTGAATTACATCCTACAGAAGTTTCTTAGAGGAACTGTAGAGGTCTTTCAGTGATAAACTCCCTCAGTTGTTGTCTATCTCTAAATATTTTCATTTTTATTACAATTCTTGAATGTCAGTTAAAATAATTTTTCTACATTCACACTTTGTAGACATTTTCCTGCTTCTTCTGGATTCCACAGCACTACAGAAATTTGTTACCATTCTGTTTCTTTATAGGTGACCTGCTCTTTTTTATCCAGTTGCTTTCAAGACATTCTCTTTGTCTTTGATGCTCAACTGTTCAGAGAGGCACACAGTTCTTATTTAAACTTGGAAATAAACTGCTTTATGGAACTATAAATTCCTGATTTTCATAAATTCTGAGAAATTACTATGCCTTTTGAAATATGCAACACAGGTATCAACTGAGACAGAGTGATAAAGACAATAAATTTTTTGGTACTGATGTATTTAAATTCATTTGTAATCAAAGACAAATTCTTTGATAAGATCCACATTAACATCATTTTCCATTCTGAAATAAAACCAGTATCTAGAAATTGCAGCTGTGTGCTAAAATCTTCTTTATGAAAGAGATAACAGCACGGGCTCCTCTTTAATCTATTACAAATATTATGCTGCTCTGAGAATTTTGAACAAATTACAATATTTTTCATCCTGATTACACATTTCTTATCGATACCTTTCAATGTTAAAAAACTTGAAGACGTTTCTTAACAATTAACAACCGAAATAAATAAAAACTGTATTTGCTGGTAGCTCATTTTCTAAGAATGCTGATGCATATCCAAAGGACAGCTTAATCAGAACTGAAATTGATACTCCTTTCCAATGACACACTACCTCTGTACTACAGCAGTGTTTTTATAAAATAATATAAATTTGACCGTATGCTACAATTCCTTAAACATATTTTTTTTCTGTTCAGAATGGTAACCTGAATGCTGGGAGTGGGTATGGGGGCTGGGTGGAGAAGAGAATATTAGACGGTAATCCACATCAGGCACATTACGTCGAGCTACTTTCCCCACCAGCATTTGTTTTAAAAAGAAGGGCCTGCAATACACCAAGACTGACCTAACATTAATGAAATGATGATATAAAACTGCACATCAATGGTAGAGCATAGAGATGGTTCCAAACAGTCTTTAAATCAGGTCTCTGAGGTAAGAAACTTTCTTGAGGTAATATGTGCTACGGATTTCTATCATGGTAACACAAGGTATGGAGAAGGCGATGGCACCCCACTTCAGTCCTCTTTCCTGGAAAATCACATGGACGGAGGAGCCTTGTAGGCTGCAGTCCATGGGGTCGCGAAGAGCAACTTAGCAGCAGCAGCAACACAAGTTTATCTGTGAACTTTTTAAGCTGGAGGGGTAGATGACTCTCTTTTGTTTGGACTGGGGGTTGGGGGGGTTGGTCCAGGCACAAGAGGAAGGGAGAATGGAAGGAAAAGGAAGGGTGGGGGGTAGTAAGAGAAAGAACAAAAGAAGAGAAGCTGTAAGTAAGCCTCTTAAAACAACAGTGTAGCTACAGTACTTAATTCCATGGCCTGAGAAACAAGGCTGTTGCTGCTGCTGCGTCGTTTCAGTCGTGTCCGACTCTGTGCGACCCCATAGAGCAGCCCACTAGGCTCCTCTGTCCCTGGGATTCTCCAGGCAAGAACACTGGAGTGGGTTGCCATTTCCTTCTCCAATGCATGAAAGTGAAAAGTGAAAGCGAAGTCGCTCAGTCGTGCCCAACTCTTAGCTATCCCATGGACTGCAGCCCACCAGGCTCCTCCATCCATGGGATTTTCCAGGGAAGAGGACTGGAGTGGAGTGCCATTGCCTTCTCCGAGAAACAAGGCTAGTGACCTAAATAAAACAAGCTCAGAGCTCAATTCTGGGAATTAGGAGGTAGCATAGAGACAATTTGGGAAAAGGTTGAAATGCTGGCTACACTTTGAAAAGCAATTAAAAAGACTGAAATTATGGCAGCTCAGACAGTAAAGGATCTGCCGCTGTGGGAGATCTGGGCTTGTTCCCTGGGTTGGGAAGATCCCCTGGAGAATGGAATGGGAACCCACACCAGTATTCTTGTCTGGAGAATCCCACAGACAGAGGAGCCTGGTGGACTACAGTCCATGGGGTCCACAAAGAGCTGCACACAACTCAGCGACAACACTTTCACGTGAACACAAAACATACTATGTTAAATTCATCTGCGTACAAAGCGTGGGTTGTTGGGGTTTCATCTTTAGTTTAACTAATTATTGATTCTTCCTGGAAACTGGTGAAGTGGACTTTCTTAGAATCAAGACTTTTCAAATGCTGTTTTGGTGAAAATGAATCTTGTGTCAAAAATGCCCCTGAATTTTTAAAATATACAGGAAAATAGGTAAGGACAGGTATTACTCTTCTACAGATTATTTCTCTCCTATTCTGAGAACAATTACATCCTTTTTATATTCCTTGATGAAGATTAACAAAATTAGTAAGCAATATACTACAGAAATCATTTTCCTGTGGGTTTATAAAAGAGACCATTTTTAACTTTTAAATTACAACTTATGTTTAAAAATTTAAAAATCCTTACTTGGTCTCAGTGTTCCATTGAGCCTTTATTTCAATAAATTACACTTTATAAAGTCAAGCAAAATTATGGTATTTTATTACTTAGATCTGTTTCTAATATTTATTCACAAGAGAAACAAAATGGCTTCACTTAACATTTTAGGAGTCATAAAATGATTACACTTACTAAACACTTAGCAAACATATAATTTACAAAACAATATAAAGCTGAAGCTGTTTTCGGAGGGGAGGTATATATTTAGTTTTCCAGCTTTGAAATATTTCAGTAAAAACCATCATGGTCATGCCCTTAGTTGAATGTGTACTAGAAAAGGCAGAGTGGAAGAAGACGCTGCAAGGTTACTTAACAAAGCTGCCCTTGTCCTTCTGTACAGGATGGGCAATTTCTTTGTGAAAAGGGGATAGAAACTATAAATGGACCTTTATAAACTGTAAAAGTGCTCCTTTTCCTGTGTTGCCTTATCCGCTCAGATAAGCCAAATCTGAAAACTGGGTGTCTTCCTAATTTGTCCCTCCTTCACCTTCATAAGGAATCCATTCTAAGACTTGTGGCTCTTCTCCCTCAAGAACTCCTGATTCTGCTTTTCTTCAACTCTAAGGTCGCTGCCTAAACCCAGATCACCATAGTCTCGACTCCCAATGTTGACAGCTTCTCCAGAGCTGCTGTGTTAACATCGCCAAGTTCTGCACTAAAAACAGAGCTTGGACTGTAACATTATGCTTCCTACAAGTCAATGCTGTGTAACCTGTGAGGTCATGATGGCCATACACAGACAGTCCCTCTAATTCATGCTCTACACTGTGGTCAGAAGGATCTTTCTGAAATTCAAGTGTACTCAGGTTATGTCCAAGATTAAGATATAATCTCCTGTCCATAGTTTCCCATGCTCTCTGGATCAAGAGTAAACTAATGTGAATTTAAAAGGCCCTTGTGGAGTTGCGACAGTCGTCTACTTCCTAGCTTCTTTCACCAGTGGACACTGTATTACTGGAAATTCCTAAATTATTCTGTGCTTCCACTTACCTGATCTTAGCTGTTCCCTCTTCTTAGAGTTCTCTTCTCATTCTGGTGGCTCACTACTTATCCTTCAGTTCTGAGCTTACATACATGCCTTCCCTGATTTAATAACAGATTAACACCTTGCTTCTGTGTAATTCCATGTTTCTTCTTGATGCAACATTTTATCAGTTTGCATTTTACCTGCAAATTGTTCTGTCCCAGTAAAGTAACATGTAGGAAGATCTGCTTCTTGTTCGTTACTCTATTTCTCTACTTAAAGCAGGTGCAACAAAAAATGGACCAGATGATCACATGAATGTTTTCATGAAGACCAAACTGAAATACTTCAAACACTATTTCACAATTCTATCAAATGAGTTTATTATAACTTAAAAGTATTTCCAAAAGACAAATTTAACACAACCATAAAAAGTTTCAAGAATGAGGAGACCTCAGGAACCAGCAAATGCTTCTGGTGAGATAGCAGTATGGTAGGTTAATAAACTATGTCCGTATCCTTCCTATAAATGCAAAAATTTCTTTGTTACAAGAGCGAACTTTGCATAATAAATTTAGCATATGAGTATTTTTTAGCCTTCCTACAGAGTAGGAGGTTTTAGAATCTAAGGTTAATGGAGAAGATTCTAAATAACTTCTTTTTAAGTAGTAGGAAGAAAGGTAAAGATGCCTTTGGCTGAAGTTTCCTTCAAAATTAGGCATATAGAGACCTTAAAAAGGAAAGATAAAATACTAACATTTCATTAAAAGTTACACATTTAACTTCTCAAAGTTAAAACATTTGCCTCAAGGTATTAAGTGGGCTACAATTATGAAATTTCTTTTTGACTTGGCAGTCTTAGAATAGAGGTGCAAAAGTAACTGTGAACCAGCTGATGAAGGACAGCGGAATGCCCTGTTCACAGTTGGCATTTAGGTGCTCATAAACCTAGATATATAATTACTTCTACATTCTCTGTTTGTTTGGGGGGGGGGGGGTGGTCTGGTTAATCTAAATAAAAATCTTAGTTTAGATATAGTACTGCATAAAATATCAAACAAAGCTTCCTGGCTTTGTTTACGACTCAAGATTATTAAATTGTTTTATACTCAAGAACACAAATTTCAATAACCTTCCTGGGCCTTCAAAAACTTAAAACAGGGACCATAAGTTATCTGGTTCTCATGGTCAGTCTCTTAGGCTACTCAATCCCAGAAAGAAGACCTCTTCTGTCTAGAGAAGCAGAAGCTACCTCAGATAAAATGTGCAAAATTAAAAAAAAAAAAAGTTTAATGTGCAAAATAATCCAGAACCTCATAGCCATCTGTAGCTGGTTAAAAAATAATTCACACGAAACCTGCAGTACCTCTCAGTTATCGATGACAACTGGGAGGGACTCTGAACTCTGATTTCAAGGCTTGGCTCTGCTATCATGAAATGCATGATCAGGGTCCTAGGCCTCTAAGCAAGCACTGGTTTCTTTACCTAAAAAGAGGAGACAATTTCAACCTGCTTTGCTGGGCTGCTGCAATTAGATCTTTTAAAAAATAATCTGGAATATAGTATGCTCAGCCAAGTTTTTAACCCCTACCCTCTGCTTCCTTATTAGATGGCATTAAGAGAATATCCTTAGAAAATAAATGTGTACAAAGTTCTGAGGGACCATAAAGAGGGCTATAAAAATGTGTTCTTCCCAATTTAAAATGCCCTGGAATGGTGCTGTTAATACTCATTCCTAACCTGGCCATGCCTTATTAAAAGTAGGTGTCTGGAAAGAGTGTAAATCCATCATAATTACTGGAGAAATCACCCTTCCCCTAATATGTTTACAGTGGTGGGAAATTTAAAACCATCATTCCACACCTATATAGAGCACTAAATACCAAGCAAATAATCACATACGAAGGAAAAATTAGAAAAATATTCTAAAATTATTTTACTATTCTATATTTTCAATGTGTATCTGGTCCATAGTAATACTCACATGCCCATCACAAACAGACAGAAACATCTCCATTTGATAACTAAGAAAATTTTTCAGAGGCAAAGCTGCCCAATATTCTGGTTCACAGTGATTTTCCTGGAGTTCAATTATTTAGCAACATAACACAGAAAACCTTAAATATGGACTCACTCTGTAAAAACCAGTTAAAGCACCTGACTCTGGCCCTCTCTTCCCTCTGTGACCTAAGTCCAGCTATGTCCCTCCCGTTCCAGTGACACAGCCTTTTCTTTAACTGCTTACTCCCTTTTCCTGGAATGCTGTCACTTTGGATCTTTGCAGAACTGGCTCCTTGTCCTTCGGATTTCTAGCTTAAAAGTTTATCTCCTCTGAGAGGTCTTCCCTGACCATACAACATAAATTAGCCACCTGCTCACTCACTTTCACACGGTCACATCTAATTCTATGCCCAGCAGTCATCATTCTCTGCCATCTTCTGTACACCTATTTGTTTACCAATCACCTTCTTCCACTAAAACAGGCTCCCTGAGAGCAAGCATGCTGGCTACTGCATGACTGCTCCTAATATCGCACTGAAAAGCCCGTCCTAAACGTCTGCTGAAAAGACTGGCCTCTGATGTGGCTCAGAGGCACCTGTACGTGCACGACCTTGGACATCACAGCACCCAACACATGAACATTGCCACCAAATGTCCTGCTGCCTGTTTGTTCCTTCGGCTTTTTGCTGCCAGGATCAGTGTGTGAAACCAACAGCAGAAATCGAAGACAGAGCAACAGCGTTCTAAATCCTCACACGGGAGCGACTCTCTGTAGTATTTGTGATTGAGCCCACAGGGAAGATGATGACAATGATGACAACCACAGCGCAACAAAGCCTGACTGGGGTTCTCAGTTGCCAGGCTCAGATACAGGCTGCTCTGACCCAAAGTCTATGGTATGATTACCTTCATTCTACAGATGAGGAAATTATAACTTAGAGAAATTGAGACTCCTCTCCAATGTCACACAGCTCATCGGCTGCATTGTTTGGCTTTACCTAATTAAATGTCCCAAGGATACATGGATACAATAAAGCCTTTGATGCCAACCCAGAGGTACTGATCATGGCAGCAGCCTCCTACATTCAGAGAGCACACAGTACATGTAAACACAGAGTTCATCATGCATTCGGTCTCCACACAACTACACACATTTTGGGTCCCCTCCACTATGTCCATGGCATCCTGGGTTAGAAGTCACTGGGCAGGAGTGTTGTGAATAGCCCACACAAGGTTGAGAGCATCACCGAAGACAGGACATACAAACATTCTTCCTTTTCCCACCCCAAATTCCTTCCAACTACTCTGTTGAAAAACATGGAACATATTCTCACACCACTCAAACCTGCTGAGAATGCACAGAAATCTTTCCTGAAGAGCCACATACAAGGAAGAGAACGTCTTCTTTTCCTCTTTTTCAAGCAGATTGGCTTGGACTTAACCATTTTATCACAGAACCAGAGAAAACGCAGTGGTTAATTTTTACCTGTTACACAGACCAAACTTTTGTTACACAGACCAAACTCTGAGGTGCACTGTTGCTTCTACTATGCTTCCTGACTCAATTACAGAACTAGAAAGCAACCCCTGTCCTCAGGATGAGGGATAATTGGGTATTAAATACTGACTGTGGGGTTGGTCAGCTCCACACCCCTATCATTTCATACCCCTACAACCTCTTTGAACTTTTCCCACCTTCTTTCAAAAGAGAAAAAAATTGGGAGTCAAAAGAGAAGAGCCAGGTCCAGGTAAATGACTTGCTCACATCACAAGCACATTCCAGGCTGCTTCCCGCCCACACCCAGAAGCAGCGTGCTAAGAATCACACCACACTCCCCAGTACCCATAATTCATGCTCTGTATTCTGAGAACAGCAGGCTACCAAAGAGACAACCTAAAAGATGATGCAGCTGCTTTAAGCATTAGAAAAAAGTAGGAAGACACCCCCAAATGTTTGCCCATGTATGAATTTATTCATACCATCATGCCAAAATTACAACTTTGAGTATTTATTTTAAGACAAATGATTTCCTGGGATAATAATGTTCTAGGTTCATAGTTTATTTTATATATTTGTGTTTTTTTTTAACTTTTAGAAATAACATGTTTAAAATCAAATAACTTCAAATCAATTTTCAGTATGAGAATCTTTAAATATTAAAATTCATTTCTTTATGGTAAAGTAAACTTAAATGTACAGTTCTAGAAATGATGGGGGGAAAGTTCTTGTGGGAACAGTTGTTACCTTGGAAATAACAATAAAAAAGTTAAAATACATGTGTTTAAATCTCAGCTCTTCCACTTACCATTCAAACTTTGTAATAAAACATTGTCTACATCTGTTACCTCTTATCTGGAATAAAGATAAAAAATGCTTGCCGTATTTACCTCTTGGTTACTGTAAATATTTAATAAGATAACAAAGCAAAACCTATAAGTGCTATCCAAAGGTAAGAGTTAGTGACAATGACAACAATCAAGAATTGTATCATGTTGATGTATGGCAGAAACCAATACAGTATTGTAAAGCAATTAACCTCCTGCTGCTGCTGCTGCTGCTGCTAAGCCGCTTCAGTCGTGTCCAACTCTGTGCGACCCCATGGACGGCAGCCCACCAGGCTCCCCCATCCCTGGGATTCTCCAGGCAAGAGTATTGGAGTGGGGTGCCACTGCCTTCTCCAATGCATGAAAGTGAAAAGTGAAAGTGAAGTCGCTCAGTCGTGCCCGACTCTTAGCGACCCCATGGACTGCAGCCCACCAGGCTTCTCTGTCCATGGGATTTTCCAGGCAAGAGTATTGGAGTGGGGTGCCATTGCCTTCTCCGACAATTAACCTCCAATTAGAAATAAATTAAAAAATAAAAATATACTACGAAAGTAAAGAAAAAAAATTCTATCTTCATAATAAAGTAAAAGCCATGCCAAATGTATAATAACAATCCCCAGCCATATACAGAATAGGAAATAGACTACAGTGTTGTAACAGATTGTAGGGCTCTTAAGACAGAACACCAGAGGAAACTGCCATACAGATATAAACCTCTATGATTTTGAGATGTGTGTTAAATTCAACCCCTAAATTTTTTCAAAAAGAGAAAAAAATGTTTATATAAATGAATGGTATAATATACATAATCACAACTTTTAAGAACATTTTGGTGTTTTCTAAAGCACACATCAATTCATAACGTGCTTGTGAAAACAGCAGATTCAAAAATGATTCCTGAAGATTTTGTTTAAAGCATCTTTAATATTAATTTCTCATTTTAATACTAATTTCTCATGTAAATGCTTTCGTCTTTGCAATCACCTTCTGTGTTTTTTTTCAGTCTAACTTTACTGAGGCTTCTGAAGGCTAAGTCTAAAATCTCTCTTGGTAAATGTCACACTGCACTTGAATATATGTGGGCTGTTTTCAAGAGTCTTTTGATGCTGATTTCTAACATAATTCTACAGTGATAACAGAACAAACTCTGTATGACTTCAATAACTTTAGACCATGAAATGTTTGCACTTTGTTTTATGTCCCTGGATATATTCTAGTGTCTTCTAGTTTACAGTCTAAGGGAACTTGACTAGAATTTGTATCATACTGTTGTGTGAAAACTGCATAAATCTTAATTATGTTCTTAATTATTATCTTAATTGGTTCATAGTGCTTTTCAGGTCTACTATATCTTTCTACTTTTCTATTTGTTCTATTAATTTTTGAGAGTTTGATATTGAAACTCCAACTAAAAATCTTAATTTATCTACTTAAAAAATAATTGCAATATATAGCGGAACTATATGTAACTCTGTGCTGTATTTTCCAAGTCTTCTTCTGTAATTGTGTTGTCACAGTTTCATAATTTAAAAAATTAAAATATATAAAAAACCCAAACTGTTCTTATTAAAGAAAAGCCAACCTCTACAAAATCTATTAGCTTTAAACAAATATTATATAAAAACAAAAGATATTAGAGAAATTTTTAAAAAGATAATTCCCTGGAAACTGAGATTACCGAAAATTTATCTGTCATACATAATGCTAACGACCAGGTCTGCTGGTCCAACTTCATCATACTGCATACTCTCTGTTAATGACATAATTTTTTCTGATACCAACATCATATGTCATCATATTTTCACTGTGAAGCTTAAGTCCTTATAATAAATAATCAGGATTAAATATTAACATGGCCACTTCAAGCAAAAATGTAGATTTTTAAAAAACACACACAGAAATCAGGAAGCCATTATGAAACCATAATTCCAATCCACAAACTTAATTAACAATTATGCAGGAAAAAATATAATTCAATACAAAGCACTGCTGAGGCTTAAAGCTCACCTGGTAAAGAATCCACCTACAATGTGGGAGACCAGGGTTCAATCCCTGGGTTGGGAAGATGCCCTGGAGAAGGGAACAACTACCCACTCCAGTATTCTGGCCTGGAGAATTCCATGGACTGTATAGTCCATAGGGTCACAGAGGGTCAGACATGACTGAGTGACTTTCACTTTCACAAAAGCTAAAACACTTGATAAAACTTCCTGAGAAACAAAATGAAGCACAACAGTAATACTATAAACCATTACATTCTTTATCTGTAAAATACAGTACAATTTATAAGATACTTTCAATATTTACTTTGATTTATCATTTACTTTGATTCCCCAAACAATCCTTTGAAGAAAGATACTATCCCCATTTTATAGTGAACAGGCTGAGGACCAGAGAAATAAGAAATTAAGTCCAGCTCTCACAGTGAAACCTTGAGCGTTGGCTCCAGAAGTTCATTCCTCTTTCATTCTGCCATCCTGTCTCTAACCAGGTACCAAGAAAGTGTTGGTGATGGGTTTATAAGATCCCCTTTCGGAGGCTTTGGGGAAATCTTAGAACACTCAGCCCGGTTTGGTTGTCCCAGAATCTCATCAAGACACTCCTCACTGCAGGAAAAGAAATCTGCATCTGGGTTAGAGCTTGGCCATGCACAAGTTCCTCATGGGTTTTGTACCACTAGTAGGAACAGTAAGGGTGTCCAGATTCTGGTCAGACTACTTCATCATCATCCAGCCTTCATTAAGGACAAAATTAATGAAAATTAAGATTTCTGTCGATAAAAGATGTTTCTATTATTTACATGATACTTGAGTTTGACGCAGGGTTAAAGGATTTAACTGACTTTTGAAGAGCTTAAGTATGCAGAGGAGCTAAAAATGAAGAACTTCAAAGATGTAGGGTCCTAGGTTTTCAGCAGCTTATCTCACAGGAGAGAGGTCTCTTCTCATTGTCAAAGTGAATTCTTCTTCTATATGGGATTGTCAGACTTAACAGTATATTCTGTGCAACATGTCCCCTGCAATATATGGGACCTACTTACACTCAACAGATTATTCATTCATCACTTGTCTGAAATCAACTTTGTCCTATGTTTCGTCTGGAAACTCCACTTCCATGGCAACGACACAATAACACATTACTAGGCTGCAAGCAGGTTGTCCAGCTAACCTGGTGACAGCTTAATAGCAGCTAGTACAGCATTAACTACAATTTAATCCTCCAGCACACTGTCACTGAACACATCTTCACAAGAACTATGCACTAGCCACATATGTGAAAACTGAGGCTCCAAAACGTTACAGAGCGCAGGTTTGAGGACCTAGTTTCAAGCTGTCTATTTTAGAACAGTGCCCAGCATCGCCGGCTCAGCACAGAGCAGACACGGCACAGTACAGTACCATACATGACTTGCCAACAAATACTTCATCTTTGTAATGCCATTATTGTGAAGAGTTTCCAAACCTCTGCTACTCACTGAAGACCCTCTCTGGTCCATAAAGCACCTCATCCAGCTGTAAGACAGGGTTCAGATGAGCTACCAACACTCTCCTCTTGGCCCTTTTTGTACCTTTGATGTGACAAGAGTTCTTTGTGGTAAGAAAAAAATCAAGGGAGAAAAGAGAATGAAATTAATTTTTCAGGAACTTGTGTGCAAAACATCTCAGCCTATCCCGGGAGACACTGGCTTTCTATGCCCTCAGCAGACAACTGGGGCACCTGGAAGCCCAGGAGCACAGGGCACAGCCGCGTCCTTGGCACTGCTCAGCTTCTCTCTGCAAAGGGACTCAACTGAGAAGTTCAGCAACCTCCTGTTCACAAGCTTGAACAGAAGAGGGGAGCCCCAGGGAGAACTCACTGAAGAGTCTGCATGCCCTGACTTCTCTGCCCCTTGTTTCACCCATGCATGGCTGGGCAGGTGGGGGCTTGGAACTCAGGGTAAAGAACCTCTCCAAAGAGAGACAGAGATAGGGAGAGAGAAACCCAGAGCATAAAGAGGAGAGGGCAGCAGTGTCTTCCAACAAGAGGAAGTGGTAGAGGAGAAATCCTGGAAGCTGTCTTCTGTATGTCAACAGCTATGTGATGGGTCTTGGTTGGGTCACTAACTGCACTGAAGTAGTGTGGGGACTAGAGAGAGAGCACGTAAGGTGACACGAAATAGCTAGAAATGACAATAGTTCTTGGAAATAACAGGGCTTCCGGGGGGTTGGGGGGGGCAATGGTAGAGGGTCCACCTGCCAGTGCAGGAGACGCAGGTTCGATCCCTGGGTTGGGAAGATCCTCAAGGAAATGACAACCCACTCCAGTACTCTTGCCTGAAATATTCCATGGACAGAGGAGCCTGCAGTCCATGGGGTAACAAAGAGTTGGACACAACTGACTGAGCGTGCACACACACATTCATCCTTCTTAGTGACTAAAAAGTTTCAAAGGACAAAAACAACAAAAGCTGCTTCTGACGATCCAAGTTTAAGAAGTGAGCTTTTACTAGGGAAAAGCATTTTATGAATATATTTTTGTTTGTATGTTTAAATATTGTTCCCTCCTTTGTAGGGAGTAAATCAATAAATGTACCCCATAAACTCTTCGGCACATATGTAAGCAACCACAGGCATTCTTTGGAGTCAAACTGCTATTATTATATGTTTAAAGCCCACTGGTGCATTCTGCATGAAGACCACCTAACACCTACATGTAAGTCAACCTGTTATTAAAAGGGAAAGTGGACCAACATACATAATGAGCAGAGTTCCTGTCTTTACATTACTTTGAACAAAAGCAAGGCAGTGAGTCATTCAATTCCTTAAGTCAAATGAGTCATAAAGGGGAAAAAAATAATTAAAATAAGTCTCTACTTCCACTGTCATTGTGTCGAATATTCTCAAATAATACTTTTAGAAAAAGCAAACACAGAAATCCATGAACGAAAGTTTCCCAACAGTGGAAATACAGAACTCTATTTCTACACACCAAACTTCATTCCTTTGTAATCAGTAGCCTTTTGTCAACCTAGGACATTTAATAAATATTGATTTTATAATTTGAATAAGTGTCATTCAATGACAATATTAGCTATTCAGTAAATAATTGGTACAAGAAATATATTATAAAGAGATAACTTTTGAAATTCGAATCTGATTTTTACAAATTTTAGAATGTATTGTCCACATGTTTATCAACAGAAATTCAAAAGCTAATCATCACAAGTCAATAGACTGTTCTTAAAAAAAAAAAACCACATTTTTTGTTTCTACTCTTTATCAAACAGCAATGGTCCCAATCAAAGCTTGTCAGAATAAATATTATTTCTATTGCACTCAGAAAACTTTTGAATGTTCGAAGAGTTATACTGATACAAAAGCAGCCTCAGTACTGTCATTAGGTATATATAACTTTATTACAGCCACCCAGAAGAAATCAATATTTTTGAGAAATTTAAAAAAAATAATAGTAAGACCTTAAAGGTCTAAAATATTTTTATATCCAAGTAACATATCTGTCTTAAAATGAAGTAACACAAATGCTTCATAAAACAGGAAATGTTTGTGTTCCAGATCACCACACTGTGTGTCTAAAAGAATACTGATAAAAGTCTGAGGATAGAAAGAAATCTCCCTTACCTTTTGTTAACAATCAGAACACTCACCGTTGAGTAGATCTCAATTCTCTACAGGAGGCATTTGAATTTTAGACCTATTAATAAGGTGTGTCTTTTAGTTCACTGAGTCCTGTTTTCTCAATCGCGGTTAGTTTTTCTTTTTCCTAATCTAACACATAAACTTGACTACCAGAAGAATAACACTGAGTTGCTGTTCCCCACCATCTTTTTTGTAGTTGGTGGCTCATTCAAGACGTATACCTGGTCTTAACCTTTGTACCACCGCATCACTGTGGTGCCTAGAAGCCTAATGGGACTTGTCTACAGCTAAGTCAACTCTCCAAAGTCCAGTGGCCTCTCAGCAGAAACAGGCCATGTCTGGGGAGCCAAGACAGCTACTCCAAGTTTTTATCAGTGAACAAGCCCAACAGATGGGAGCCCATGCTGAAAACCTCCTGCTCCAGAAGGCAAGGCCCTGGTGCTGGCCTTCTGTCCTTCTGTTCACTCGGCTCATTTTCTGATAAGGAAAACAAACAGAGGATGCACAGAGGCACACCAAAGTGGAAAACGTATTTAGAACAAAGCTGGAGAATTGCTAAAAATAAACTAACCATACTCTATATTACCTTTTTGGTAAGCTTAAAGCAACTAACATTTATATATTATCTGTATAGTTATTATATGTTAAAATATTACATACTATACTACCTAACACATATGAAATATTTCTATTTTGCAGAAAAATTAAGAAACTATATTTCAGTTGTTGTTCATAACCAAAGGTATCTTTGTAACTTTGTTGATGATTCTTAAAATATTGCTTTGTTACCAAATTAGGATAACAACTTTGCTACACATTTTTGGACAATTTTCAGTATTAAGAATTTAAACATCTATCTATACTTAAACATATCCATAAGGAGCAAATTAAGGTAAAAATGAAGAGCAGTTCTCAATTACTGCACCCAATTTCAACAGAAGTTTTGAAGTATCAAAAATGTTTGTGGGAGGGGGAATCAGGACATTTAGAATCATTACTGTTTATGTTTATGAAAACATTAAGTTTCAATTATTCTTGATTGAGAGCCAATATTCTGATACTGTATTCATGAAAGTATTCTTTAAATTTTTGAAACTCAAGATAGATATAAGAAATATAGATTTCTCTAATTCTCAATTGCTGCAATATTGTCAACAATCCTAGATTAATATATAGGTGGACCCTCATTTCCTCATGAATATCACTACAGGCCAGCACAGTAGGTTCTGTGGGGCTACAGTGCCAGGGTTCAAATGCTGACCCTGACATTTATATCTTGATGTGATGTGAAAGTGAAAGTCTCTCAGTCATGTCCGACTCTTCGTGACCCCACAGACTGCAGCCTGCCAAGCTTCTCTGTCCACAGAATTCTCCAGGCAAGAACAATGGAGTGGGTAGCTGTTCCTTTCTCCAGGGGATCCTGCCAGCCCAGGGATCGAACCCAGGTCTCCCGCATTGCAGGTGGATTCTTACCATCTGAGCTGCCACAGAGGCCCAAGAAAACTGGAGTGGGTTAGCCTATCCCTGCTCCTCCATACCGCTCCTCAGAGCCTGAAAATAAAGTAGCACTGATAACAGTCCTCACAGGAATGTCGTGAAAACTAGAATGAGTCAATACATGTAAAATGCTTGCAAAAGTGCCTGGCTCATAAGGAAACCTTCAATCACTGTTAGCTGTTGTTACCACTATTGGTGTAATTATTAATCATCTTGGCTGTAAAATATGATTAGCCATGATACCTAATTATGGTCAATAAGGGCAAAAAAGCAAAAACATAAAATAAATTAAAAAGTTAAGAAAATCTGCCTTGGCTCTCTATCCAATTCACTGATTCTACAATTCACTAGACTAAGTTCTCGAAGGACCAAAGCCACATCCTGTTTGTGTTTGCACTCCAGAACAGTAAGCCCAGTGCCTGGCAAGACAGCACATGCTCCTTAAGTGCTCATGGATTCAAAGTTAAAGAAATACTTTTTCTGTAACGAATGTTACACTACTCACTGTAAAGTTAAAAAAAAAAATTAACGGGCAAGAATCATACCAATGGGATAAAATACAAGCTTAGATGTCTCTGATTACATATTAGATCACTGTTTCTTAGTACTATACCCCACATGGCAGCGGTAGATACGGTTCTTGACATAATGTGAAATGACAAGAAATACAATTACATCTACAGCTGTGACCACCAACTCTCTTGACCGAGCATCTTTTCTGTGTGCCTACTAGTAAGAGAATGGCAGACATTATCTCACTGCCTCCTCAGAGCAGCTATGACATGGGCTATCATCTGCATTTTACAGCTGAGGAAACGAGGAAATGTAGGCTTAGAGATGTTTAGAGATACTAAGTATATTGGCCATAGTCACACAGCTGCCAAATGAGCAACCTGGGACTAAAACCCAAATGTATGTGACTCAAGAGTCCTTGCTAAATGACAATCCATCAGGAGTAAAACTTTAGAATTTCTTCATTTTATGCACTGGCTCTGTGTAGTACAGCTATGAAAACTTCCAACAAATTGTAGTCCCTGAAGATTCAGTTCAGTTTAGTTCAGTTCAGTCACTCAGTCGTGTCCAACTCTTTGAGACCCCATGAATTGCAGCACGCCAGGCCTCCCTGTTCATCACCAACTCCCAGAGTTCACACAACCTCATGTCCATCGAGTCGGTGAATCCATCCAGCCATCTCATCCTCTGTCTTCCCGTTCTCCTCCTGCCCCCAGTCCCTCCCAGCATCAGAGTCTTTTCCAATGAGTCAACTCTTCGCATGAGGTGGCCAAAGTATTGGAGTTTCAGCTTTAGCATTAGTCCTTCCAAAGAACACCCAGGACTGATCTCCTTTAGAATGGACTGGTTGGATCTCCTTGTAGTCCAAGGGACTCTCAAGAGTCTTCTCCAATACAACAGGTCAAAAGCATCAATTCTTCAGCGCTCAGCTTTCTTCACAGTTCAACTCTCACATCCATACATGACCACTGGAAAATCCATAGCCTTGACTAGACGGACCTTTGTTGGCAAAGTAATGTCTCTGCTTTTGAATATACTAACTAGGTTGGTCATAACTTTTCTTCCAAGGAGTAAGCATCTTTTAATTTCATGGCTGCAATCACCACCTGCTGTGATTTGGGAGCCCCCAAAAATAAAGTCTGACACTCTTTCCACTGTTTCCCCATCTATTTCCCATGAAGTGATGGGACCAGATGCCATGATCTTCATTTTCTGAATGTTGAGTTTTAAGTCAAATTTGTCACTCTCCTCTTTCACTTTCATCAAGAGGCTTTTTAGTTCCTCTTCACTTTCTGCCATGAGGGTGGTGTCACCTGCATATCTGAGGTGATTGATATTTCTCCCTGCAATCTTGATTTCAGCTTGTGCTTCTTCCAGCCCAGCATTTCTCATGATGTACTCTGAATAGAAGTTAAATAAGCAGGGTCACAATATACAGCCTTGATGTACTCCTTTTCCTATCTGGAACCAGTCTATTGTTCCATGTCCAGTTCTGACTGTTGCCTCCTGACCTGCATATAGGTTTCTCAAGAGGCAGGTCAGGTGGCCTGGCATTCCCATCTCTTTCAGAATTTTCCACAGTTTATTGTGATCCACACAGTCAAAGGTTTTGGCATAGTCAAGAAAGCAGAAATAGATGTTTTTCTGGAGCTCTCTTGCTTTTTCCATGATCCAGTGGATGTTGGCAATTTGATCTCTGGTTCCTCTGCCTTTTCTAAAACCAGCTTGAACATCTGGAAGTTCACTGTTGATGCATTGCTGAAGCCTGGCTTAGAGAATTTGAGCATTACTTGACTAGCATGTGAGATGAGTGCAACTGTGTGGCAGTGTGAGCATTCTTTGGCATTGCCTTTCTTTGGGATTGGAATGAAAACTGACCTTTTCCAGTTCTGTGGCCACTGCTAAGTTTTCCAAATTTGCTGGCACACTGAGTACAGCACTTTCACAGCATCATCTTTCAGGATTTGAAATAGCTCAACTGGAATTCCATCACCTCCATTAGCTTTGTTCATAGTGATGCTTTCTAAGGCCCATTTGACTTCACATTCCAGGATGTCTGGTTCTAGGTGAGTGATCATACCATCGTGATTATCTTGGTCATGAAGATCTTTTTTGTACAGTTCTTCTGTGTATTCTTGCCACGTCTTCTTAATATCTTCTGCTTCTGTTAGGTCCATATCATTTTTGTCCTTTATTGAGCCCATCTTTCCATGAAATGTTCCATTGGTATCTCTAATTTTCTTCAAGAGATCTCTAGTCTTTCCCATTCTGTTGTTTTCCTCTATTTCAGGAAATAGATAAATTTCTTAGCTGCATTCAACTATCTCTCTGGAATGGAAGAAAGCCAAGTATCCACCACCCTTTTTATATTTTCTAGTGTTTTTAAAATTACTTCCAGTGAGTAAACAGTTTGTACGGCGGGAGGGTAGGGATGTTTGGTTTTGTTTTCTGGGGTTTTGAGGCTTGAGGAATCTTAAGTTTCCCCAACCAGGGATCGAACCTGGATCCTCAGCGGTGAAAGTGTAGTCCTTAACTAGAGAATTACACGGGAATTCCCAGCAGTTTGCGCTTTAATCTTTTTAAATCATTTTTACTACTGTTATGCTAACAGAAACCCTTCAAAAATGGTAGCTCTAGCTTTAAAAAAACAAAGTTGACTGCAGTCAGTGTAAAAAGATATGTCTTTAATAATAGTAGTAGTAACAGCAACAGCTAGTTAATTACTGAGTAACTGCTGTGTTGAGCAATGCCTTACATGTTAATCTTAAGCTAACATAAAGGTATTATTGTCCCATTTAACAGGCAAGGAAACTGAAGCACAAAGAAATCAGACAATTTGCACAAGTGAGTAGCAGAGTCAAATTCAAACCTAAGAGTCTAAACATCCAGTCCTGGCTCATTCGTCTATAGATAATGTTAGTTAGCAGAAGGTTTACACTTGGAATAATGCTTAGAAATAGTCAAGCAAACTTGGAAACAAAAAAATCTTTTCATTAAACACAAATTAGAACTGAAAGAAAAGTTTGTGTTTAATAAAATTCAGTCATGAACTTGTTTGAGAGAGAAAGGGAGTGTCTCCTAATGAGTAGAAATGCAATGCCATCCCACACAGGTGTTGCTCACTTGACTAGTTTAAGATGAGAGAAAGGCGAGGGCGGCTAACAAAATCCAGCCTGAAACCGTGACACCTGAGGGTAGATGAGGAACTCAAGCTAACTCTGAAAGGGAGGGCTGGACAGCCTTCAGCGCTCTCCTCCCCCACCAGTGTGAATCTTGACACATCAAAGACAAAAGCCTCGCAAGCAAAGGAAATTTGGTAGAAACTGATAAAAACTGAAAGAAAAATAGCAGGAGGTAAGAACACTAGTACTGAAATTACCTCGTACAATGGGATATCTCCTCTCAAAATGAAAGCTGCAACGGTTCTGTTTTGGCTTCTCTTTAGTGAGCAAATCAGTTTCTGAGGGCTGATTCAAGGTGAAAGGCAGGACACAAATTTCTCAGATGACTGGAACAGTATCAGGACACTTTAGTGGGAGTTCTCTTACAGAATTAAGTTCTGCAACAGTGTGCAGATGTTTAAGTTTTATTATCAATATGGTTCATGTTCTCAGACTATATAAAAAGCATATGCAAAAGTTTTGATAGTAAAAAGAGCAAGATTCAAGACACAGTAGTTGTTTATATCTATAAAAACTTTTATGTCTATAGGAAGCTGAATACTAAAGTAAATTAGCACAAAATAAACATGCAATGTAATATAAAAACAGGAGTTAACTGAGGTCGTTAATGCCAGTTAAATGGCAAATGATCCATTACAAACCATGTTTAAACACGTGTCAATTAAATATGAGCAGACAGCCTTGCAATTCAGATTTAAAGATTTACTTCTTTCAGATTCATGTATTGTCTTTTGAACAGGAACACTCACTCTGAATTAAAAACCTTTCTTTACACTCTATATACAAACACTAAATAAGATTTTGCCAGTTAAGCTTCATCAAAGGCAGGAGATAATACATTTATTTTAGAAAGGGACAATCCAAAAACTACTATCAATTTTTAATAATTTTAGCAATTTTTACAGAACCACACCACAATATTCTCACTCCTCTTTGGTCTTCTTTCCTTCAAAGACTGCTATCAATAAAATATGTTATGGGGTGCTCTTAACAGCAACAGCCTGACTCTCAAAATGTTTAAAATACATTGATGCTTTCTTTCCATAAGAACTTTTTTAAGAAATAAAGCAGTGTTTAATAATAATCTACTATGTTCATTTGGAAATGAAAGTCTTTCCTTGCAAAAAGAGTCAGTCTCTGAAATACACTGTTTCTTTATAAGCTAAATTTTCTGACTTCTTTCCAGATCTGTGTTGAAGCTTCACGCACAAGAGCTTCTACTGAGCACCTGCACCACCTGCTGCTTCACCCCCTGGAACTTTCTCCAAAGAATTCAGGAAGAGCTGCTTTTCCTCACTTTACTTTCCAGCAGCATCAAAACATTATGACACACCCTAGAGAATTCCTAAAATGCGAGCAGACACCCAACAGGTCCAAAGAGATCCAAATTCCAATTCGGAAAATAACTGTTTTGAGCATTTCTTATTTATCCAGAACTCCCTTTCTTCCACAGTCCTGTTCAGGTACCTTTGAAAGTGCAGAGTCAGAGCCCTGTGGGACAAAAATAAGAATCTGAAAATTGTATTTTGAGAGAAGATTCAAGTGGAAATTTGAAAAGACACAAAAGAAGGTTGAGACGAGCCTGAGTTTTGGGATGGTTAAACTATGGGCCCATCTCCCATGGCTTCCTCCTAGTTCTGGAGCGAGGCCATACTACTCCCGTAGCACTGCCAGGCTACACGCTACACGTTTTCTTGTCTCTAAGCTTTTGCTCTGACACATCACAAAGAGACAGCCAGTCAACCGCCAGCTACTCTCTGCCCTCCTCCCAAATCCAACCAGTACCTCGTCTGCAACCATATGAGAGATGCCTGGCCAAAACCTCACCCTTCCTGAATTCCTGACCCAAAGAAACAGTGAGAGATAACAAAACGGCTGCTTTAATAAAATGAGGTTTTGGGGTGATCTGTTACTTGAAAGAATATTATATTACCAACAATACATGCTGGTATAAAAGCAAGAGGACGAATGAGAAACAATTTAGAGAGAAGGAAGGCCAATCCTAAACATCTGAGGGGCACAAGAAGTAGGCTATTAATAAAGAACAAGCCAGTATAGCCTGAACAACCTGGAAAAGTCAAGAACTGGGATCACCAGGCTAAAACCAAGGTAATTAACTGAAAGTCCATAAAATCAAAGCATCAAACCATTACATAGCATCCCCATTAGATAAGGGAGAATGTCTGCAGACATGGAACCAGAAATATTCAAGGCTCCCAGGAAGGAGACAGCCTAGGAGATGGCAACATGCTAGAATGAAATAAGTACTGAACGCTGAGACCTGAACCCCCTTCCCTAATCCAGCTCCAGAACGTCAGCATCCAAGTGTAAACATCACTCACCATCTCTCCAAGCTGAAGACTATAGGTACCTCCCCAGAAAAAATCAACCATGAACTCCAGGGAAGACTTTCACACATGAACCTGAGAAGTCCCTAGGGAGAAAGCTGGCTGATAACAAGGTGGCCCAAAGCAACACCTGTAAGTCCACAAGTCCAGCTCACATGAGAGCTTCCCATTAGCAGTTCAAATATGAACACTATTGAGCGAAGCCTCCGGCGTAAGAGACATTATATTAAAAAAAAAGAATAATTCAGAAGAAATCTTGAAATAAAAATATTTCAAGATAATATTTTAATAAATATTTTAAAATATTTAATATTTAAAAATATTAAAAATAAAAAATAAAAATAAAAAACATTAAAAATAATGATCAGGTTGTAAGTAAAGTCAATGTTATCACTAAGAAAACAATAAAGAAATGGAAAAATCAGTAGAAGAAAGAAAAGATCAATCTAGTTTTCAAATCCAACAAACAGGCGTTCCAGAAGCAGCTAAAGGGAGAGAAAGAAATCATCAAATAAATCTCATAATTGCCCAGAAATGAAGACTAATAGAAACTCAGTGTCCAGCACAGTAAAGAACAATAAAAATCCAAAGAAACATACTTTGTTATTTTAGAACATGAGTGAAAATAGCGCTTAGAAGATAAGGGGGAGTAGGAACACAATAAGAAAGGACCACTCATCAAAACAGCATCTAATTTCTCAATAGCAACAAAAAATACGTGAAGGCAATAATATCAACAGTTAGGTTTTATTTTTTTTTAATTCTTAGAGAAAATTACGTATCATTCCTAGATAATTTTTGTCTAGCCTAGCCAAACAATTTAAATGTGAGGGTATACCAAAGGTAACTTAAAAAAACAAAGTCTAAAAGTTCTACCTCCCAAGCACACTTTTTCATGAAGCTACTGAATACTGAAGACTGTGAACAATCAAGTCAGTGATTCATGAAACAGAAGATCCATATATAAGAGGCTAAGAGAAGAGTCATAAAAATAAAGAAGGGAAATCCCAGGAGACAACTGTGTACATCTAAAAGTAACAACCACTCCCAATTGGGATAGGAGACTGAAAATTCTAAGTCTCTTGGGAGGAAAACAAATGGCATTGCAAAAAAAGTATTTGGGACTATCTTGGTGGCACAGTGGATGAGCACCTGCTTGCCGATGCAGGGGACACGGGTTCAATCCCCAGTCCAGGAAGATTCCACATGCCTCAGAGCAACTAAGCTTGTGGGCCACAACTACTGAAGCCTGCTCACCCGAGAGCCTGTGCTCCAGAGCAAGAGGAGCCACCATAGTGAGAAACCCACGCACAACCCAACAGTAGCCCCTGCTCACTGCAACTAGAGAAAGCCTGTGCAAAAGCAACTAAGACCCAGTGCAATCAAAAATGTAAAAATAAACAAATAAATAAATATGTTTTTTAAAAAGTATCTGACAGGTACGACAGTATCGAAAACTGTCTTAGGGCTGAGCTATTGGAGTATGAGGAAAGATCTAGTTGAATGTTCAAAGAAAACAAACCATGAGGAAAAAATGAGGCAAATTTTAACTCCAGGCAAAACTAAAAGTTATCCAAGAAAGTATAATGATAGTACAGAATACTACTTATTTTAATATGGGCAGTACTTTAAAAGATACAATAATGAAAACAGTAACATTAGCTTAACCAAAAGTCAAGATATAATTACACTGGGAGGATGATGAAGAGCAGGAAAGAGAGGGTGTAAAGCAAGCTGTAATTGTCATCTACTCAAAGGTCATTAAAAGATACCAAATTGAAGAATTTGAAAAATAACATATATTAATGATTGTATGAGTATGAATTTAAGGATATACAGACATATATAAATTTTCTATAAAAAGATTGTTTTGTTTGACTTTTTAATGTCACCCATGAGTTATACTTTTCTAAATTTTGTCTACTTTTGAAAACTGAAAAAGGGACAGATATGTGCCTTTAACTCAGTTTTCTCGTGTTTTATTCTATACACTAGACATGAAGAAAGGCAGACACTGTCCATTTCCCAATTTCAGTTGACTGGGCCATTAACTACCTCCCCTTCCCCACTTCTGTTTTTGTTCAGTCCCCTAGTCGTGTCTGACTCTGCTATCCCACGGACTGCAACATGCAAGGCCTCCCTGTCCCTCACCATCTCCCAAAGTTTGCTTAAGTTCACGTCCATGGAGTCCCTGCTTTTACCACCCCTCAATAAAACCAAACTCAACCAAGACAAAATCCGCCCGCCCTGCACATCCATAGGTAAAGTGGGTGCGAGGGTGATCTTAAAGAAAGAGCCGTATGGGTCCTTCTCACAGTCAGGACAGCAGAGGCATCATACACAGGGTTACATAGGAGAGGTTGTTTGCTAGAAGTTTCAAGATATCAGACACCTTTTGATTTTTCTGCTGAGTCATGAATTAAAAACAAGCACAGTGGCTTCACTCAACTGCCAGGATGACAGAGATCTATACCAAAATGCAAATATCAAGATAAATACTGAGTACATTTACCATGAAATTGTTTCTTCCAGTGAATGAATATGATTTAAATTCTGAGATCCTGCCTTAAAAAATGAAAGGAATTTTCTCCAAAAACATCAACCAAGATCTACGCACTACTTTACAAGTTGAAGCCTCTTCAGTGCTTCAGGCTAAAATCTCAGCTACCTGCATGTGGAAAACTACTGCCCCCTCTGCCATGTGCAGGTTCCACACTGCTGCGCAGGCCCTCTCCAACGTCTGGAAGGCCTTCCCGCAGCTGCACGGTGACTCTCGCGGGGATGCCTCCAGAGCCTCAGACAACAGCACAGGGTTCATTCCACAGCACCACCGCAGGGAGTGTCTCTGCCAGTCAACTGGACACCCCCTCAAGGGAAGGCACCATGAATTTCACCCCAATAATCAGTACTGTGCCTGGCACATAAAAAGGAGCTCAATTCTTTCCCAGATATACTAGTCAAATTACAACACTATAATTGTGGATCTAAGCATTATAAGACATTTTGATAAATGTTTAACGAGAAATACTAAACTTTTACAGATAGCTGCTTTAGAGTCCTTTAACTTGGGTGGTTATAAAAAAAAGAAGAAGAGAAAAGAGAAGCGACATTGCATTCAGCATTTAAAAGGAAGAACCAACTGACTAAAAATAATCCATGTGTGTATTTCATGCAAATCTCTAAAGTTCCTGGACCATTACCAAACTCAAATTCAGGTAGAACAAGGAGCAATTTCTAATACCCTCAGCAGCAAAGCAAACGAGTAGCAGCGTCCTGGCCTCCTGGTCTCCCACACCTGTCAGTGGCCTGGGTAATTTCTCCCCGTGGCAGGACATGGAGAGTATACAGCTGAGTCAGTTTGTCCAACAGTATATTCTGTATAAGGGAAACAGGATTCATGGGAACTTGACCTAGAAAGGATGAAAGTTTTCCACTAGGCATTTCAGAGGGCTTCCCTTGTGGCTCAGCTGGGTAAAGAATATGCCTGCAATGTGGGAGACCTGGGTTTGATCCCTGGGTTGGGAAGATCCCCTGGAGAAGAGAAAGGCTATCCAATCCAGTATTCTGGCCTGGACTATTTCATGGGCTGCATAGTCCATGGGGTCACAAAGAGTCAGACACAACTGAGCGACTTTCACTAATAGGCATTTCAGCAGTTACTTTAGATGTGCATTTTATCATAACATGATATGATATAAAATTATCTCTGAAAAGTTGGGATCTCTTAACCAAGAATTTTCAAATGATACTCTAAGCAGATAAATATGGAAACAGTATTGACAGAACTACAAAAGTAAAATTTTAAAATCACAATCAGGTAATATCATCAACACTACTAGCTTTCAGGATTATTCATTTTACAAACTGAGACATAAGCACTGAAGGCATTTAAATCTTTCATTCATTAAGCAATTCAACAGCAAAAAAAAAAGGTTTACTTTTAAAAATGTAAATGTACTATCATGTACATTTGAGTCAGCTGCCATCTGCATGAAAAATGGAGAGAGATTTGGAGAAAATAGAATAACAGTTTGATTCTATTATAAGAAAGTCTGAAAAAAATGTGTAGCTAGAAAAAATAATATATCGCATTTAAATATATCCTACTGGAGGGCAGAACTTATGATTCTCCAAAGGAAATGGTTCTTTTCTAAATTAACAAAACTCTCAAATTCTTTTTTTAATTATATTAATGAAGATACTCCTACCAAGGAACTAAATAGGATTTTAAGTAAAGATCCATCTAATAAAGTAGCACAGTGAAAATAACTTTTTACATAATGACACACAACAGTCTTTAATATTTGTATTGCAGAAGAATGAAGATTTTTCATGGTGAAGAACTGGGTTCTATACTATATACTGGGATGTTTGGTGTTTCTTTAACAACAACACTAAAATGATGTCTAGCACAAGTTTACTCAGAAGACTCAGACAATAGCAAAATTTATGGAAGAAATAATATTCTCTCAGTATTAGTTTTGAGGGAAAAAATGGCTGAAAAGTTTCCAAATTTGATGAACTGTAAACACACAGATTCAAAACAGTCAATGAACTCCAAGCAAAAGACACACAAAACTACAGCCACACAGTTATACGTATGACTACAGTCATACCAGGATCAAACTGCTTAAACCCAGCAGATAATCTTAAGGGGGTTGGGGGGTGGGGAACAACAGGGGACACACTGCCCCCCCGCTGACATCCACATGTTATGTAAAGAACAAGACAGAAAGGAAGCCAGAAGACAACAGAGGAGTATCTTCAGAGTACTGAAACAAAAATACTGTCAAACCAGAATTCTATATTCAGTGAAAACATTTATCAAAAATGAATCAATCATACACTTCACACATAAACTACAAGTGATTTTAAAAATGATAAACTGAACTTCAGTAAAATTAAAGGCCTTGGGGGAGGGAATCTTCAAAAGATACCTTTAAGAAAGTGAAAAGATAAACCACAGACTGTCAGAAAATATCTGCCAGTTATATCTGATAGAGATGATATATCTGATAGCCAGGATATATAAAGAATTCAAAAACTCAATAATACAAAATAAATTCAATTTAAAAATGACAAAAGACTTGAATAGACATTTCCCCTAAAGAAGGTATACAAATGGTCAATGCCACATAAAAAGAGGTCCAATATCATTAGCAATTAGGGGAATACAAATTAAAACCCCAGTCACAAGAACAGCTACAAAGAGAAAGCAAATACTTGTTGGTGAGGATGTGAAGAAGAATGCTGCTGGCAGAAATGTAAAATGGTATATAGCTACTTTGGAAACCAGCTTAGCACTTTCTTAAATTGTTAAAACAGAAATTTACCACACGTCCTAGCAAAATTCCACTAGTAGGTAACTACCCAAGAGAAACGAAAACATTATGTCTACAGAAAGACTCACACATGACTGTTCCTTGCAGAAGTATTCATAATAACCAAAAAGTGCTCCCCTGTCCATGAGGATTCTCCAAGCAAGAATACTGGAGTGGGTTGCCATGCCCTCCCTCCAGGGGATCTTCCCAACCCAGGGACTGAACCCAGGTCTCCAACATTGCAGGTGAATTCTTTACCATCTGAGCCACCAGGGAAGCCCAAATATCCATCAAATGGAGGGTAAATAAAATGTTTAAGTAGGTAATTAAACCTACGACAATAATAGCAAAAAAGCCCAAGGCGAGAAAACAGTCTACTACTCTAAGGTCCTTACACTCCCTGTGAGGTGGTGTAATAAAAGCTGAAGATAGGCTGTGATAAGTAAAAATGTATATCTGAAACCCTGAGGCTGCAACTAAAACAACACAACAAATCACAGCCAATAAATTCTAAGTTCCAGGTGAAGCTACCCACTGAGTTATAACAAACCTGCCAATATCTAACAAAAGGTAAACTAAAAGATAGAGGAGATTTTTATACATGCTTTCTTTCATTTGGCTTTTTAGTTATCTGAATTTCACTGACATAATATGTCTTGTGTGAAGATGGCAGAGAATAGCATTGGAGGTCATTTTCTATTCTGTCTCTTTATGTTTTCAAGGAACAATTTAACCTTCGCCCTCTCCAATCTTAGACAAAATTGCAACACTTTGCACTCTATTGCCACATAATTAGCCTTCCATGCACATTAACCAAACAAGATTATTTGCTATAACACTATTTGATAACCATAATTCAACAAGATTTAAAGTAAGGTATGCTGCAAAGAAAAAAAGAGTCAATAAAGCTTTCGTTATGAGGAAATAAGAAAGTATGACTAATGACTGGTAGCACTCTTAGGCTTCGTTATTACAAGGTTTACAAAGCTAAAGCTCCTAGAAGTTTTACATGCTTTAAACCCCTGAACTGTAGTCAATATGAACTTGTTTCGACTGCACATCTTAATTCAGAATATTAAAAGTAAAACGTACACAGATACCTTTGAAATCTACCCACAGTGAAAACTAAAAATTCAAAACTACATTACAGTTTTTACTTCACTCCTCTCCATCCTCTCTGGGGTTTTTTGGTTCTCCTAAAATCTGGACATTGTCAGTCCCTGAATGATAAAATAATTTTTTCAAGACAGGTGCCCTTTGGGAAATCATATCTAACTTAGTCAAACAAGATGTTGTAGAAAGATGTTTCATAAATAAAACTTTTGAGATAAAACAAAAATCTGTTTAAGCCATATAAAAACTAACCAGAATAGCCAAGAAGTTTGGGAGTTGGAAATAAAACAAAAGCACACAGACCACAGCACGTTTTCATCATAACCACAAACAAATATCTCAATATTTTCTTTTCTATTCATAATGACAGTAAAGAATTGTCACTAAATGGTCATGAAAGAATTTTTAAATAAATTGGATGTTATTTAACTATTGAGATAAATTAGTAAATCAAGCCAAACCAAAAATAAGTATGTTCATGGGGACAGCAGGCACATTCATTCAAGGAATGGTTTTGGAGAATTAAAAATATAAATGGAATATTCTTTTATTAATTTCATGTGCCTCTAACTTTTTTATTTTAATAATGGGAATTCTGTGATGCTTAAAAAAACTTAAGTTCCTTTAAAATCAACAATAAAAACTGGTTTCAGTGCATAAAAGTAAAAATATATATTCAGGAAGATAAGCAACTTAAGACACTCACTAATAAAATAAGGCTACATATCCTATTAAAATACATTTAAAGTAATTTATAGGAAACAATTAAAGCACAGAATTTGAGAACCAGAATGGATATTAAAACTCACTTAGTTGGCTCTTTATTTCACCAGCACTGCTCAAAAGAACTTGCTGTGACAAGAGGAACTTTCTATACTCTGTGCTGTCCAATATGACAGCCACTAACCACATGTACTTACTTAACTTTAAATTCATTAAATAAAGTTTCAAATTCAGTTCCTCAGTTGTTCTAGTCACACTTCAACTGCTCAACAGCCACTCATGCCCAAAGGCTACCTGCAGCACAGCACACCTGAGACTAACACTCCTCACTCATACAGTATATAATGTGGGAACAATAACACGGCTTGAATAGGTGCCAACCAATAAACTATGACTTATTTTTAAGATTTTTCCATTTATTTCCTTCAAAAGAATCAAAATACAAAAAAATTCTTGAATTTAAAGTATCCTCTTAACAGAATTTTTTTAAACCAGAATTCCTAGGATATCCTTTTTTGGTGGTTCTGTTAGAAGACTGTTTACTTCAAAGAGAAGTATCTCTGCTGCTGCTGCTAAGTCGCTTCAGTCGTGTCCGACTCTGTGACCCCATAGACAGCTGCCCACCAGGCTCCCCTGTCCCTGGGGTTCTCCAGGCAAGAACACTGGAGTGGGTTGCCATTTCCTTCCCCAATGCATGAAAAGTGAAAAGTGAAAGTAAAGTCACTCAGTCGTGTCCAACCCTCAGCGACCCCATGGACTGCAGTCACCAGGCTCCTCCATCCATGGGATTTTCCAGGCAAGAGTACTGGAGTGGGGTGCCATTGCCTTCTCTTAAGTATCTCTGAACCGCAGCCTATTCCATGTCTGAGTTCCATAGGTTCCTTTGGACAGATTCAGTCCCATTATGAACATGAAGAGGCTGCTGTAATTCAACTGCTCACCTGAGTCCTAAATTATTGTTAAGGAGAGAGCAAGGATCTCCCTGAAAAGATGTGACAGACAGCCTCCTATGTTAACAAGTTTCATGGCTAAGTTTCTCAGCCTAGGGAGCTGATTTCAAACTATGGTACTCAAGTTTAGTCTTACCTGCTTACTAAATGTTTATCCTTCACTGTTACTAAGGAAACTAAGTTAGTAAGATTACTAAGGAAAAATTCTTAATAATGTAGATCTATACTCAGAGAGACAAAGGTGAGGGCAGTAGGTGAAATGGACAGCTCACTGCCACCCCTCACTCACTGGGCTGACACTGAGCAAACCACCAGGCTCCCAGGGGCCTTCAGTTGCCCCCACCCTGTGACCCCCATCTACGAAATAAAGTTACCAGCCTAGGCCATTTACTTCTTACTTTTGGTTGTCAGTCCCTCAGAGGTGATAAGCGCTCAGGAAAATTTGAACTGCTATTGTTGACTATGTAGATACAAGCTAAAATTCCTTCTAGAATTTCCAATCTTACAATTTTTACTTAGGAATTCTCACTCACCTGTCAAGTAAATTTTTTAAAAAAATTATCTTGGGCTTTTGAACTGTTACTCTTCAAAAACTGTTAAAAGTTCAGGACTCTACAAACTAAGGATTGTGAATCATTCCCAATCCACTCCCTTGCTATGGTAGGTCCCCCAAGATGCCCAGCCACTGATGTACATACCTTCAATAATCCTCTCCCCAAGAGCACAGAAGAGGCCTGTGAATATGTTGGGATATTAAACCCATGATTAAGTCACATTATATAGCAAGGTCAGACTTTGCGGATGAAACTGAGGTTACTATTCAATTGACTTTGAGTTAATTAAGAGGGAGGTTATCTTGGGTGGGCCTGATCTAATCAGGGGAGCCCTTTTAACAGGGTCAGATAGACTTCTTCCAGCTGGCCTTGAAAAAGCTAGCTGCCGTAAGTTTTACAGCTGTAAGGAAGATCAATTCTGCCAACAAGCACAGGAGCTTAAAGGAGAACCCAAGGCCTTAGATGATACCCCGGCCCTAACTGATGCCCTGAGCAGAGGATGCAGAGGTTTTCTCTGGATACACAAACACACTTTGCTCAGTAACTCTGTTACATGATGCTACATGTTACAATCCCCATTTTAAAGATAAGGAGCTTGAGGCTAAACGACATGGGAATAAAGTCCTAAAGTAAGAAGGGCTCTGTTAACTCTTTGCATTAGGTAGCTCATATAATCTATCAGTAAGTATAGGAGATTCATCTTACTGAAGACATGGCAGTTTCAAAGAAGTTATAATTTTTTCAAGATCACAAGCAAGTAAAAGCAATCAATAATGTCTGAATTCAATCTATTTGAATCCTAAGCCCAAGGCCGCCCCAAATTTGTTTTTACTCTATGATAATTATTCTTATTAATAATTAGAAATAAATTTCCAGGAATGTCATCTACAGTGAATTTTAGGACACATGAGGATGAATGAGAACACAGTAGTCTGTCGTTTATATGTATGCCTAGCAGCAAAGCTTCCCTGGCTAAGGAAACCAGTAGAAAGAGAGGAAAATCAGCACCCAGAGAAAATTAGCCATCCACACTTCAACACAAGACACAAACTAGGGCAAAATTGTTTTTCCACTAGAGATTCAGGAATAGGCAGGATGGTCAATACAAGGCCGAGAGAGAACTAGGCCCAGCAACTGATAGGCAGGCAGTATTGAGCAAGACACAAACATACTTCATGACACTCAGGGAACCAAAGCAAAATCTGAGGCAGCTGAAGGCAAAAGGTACCCAAATTGTTCTATCATGTTAGTGAGAACAGAGAGAAAATGAGAGAGAAGTACAGCAATACAGGAGGACTACAGGACATTACATGAGGTTTCACCACTACCTACAAGCAGTTGTTCTATAACTAAGGATCTCTCGTTTCAGTGTTGTTTACTAATCACAAAACTTTGGCAGTATTAATGAAATGGGACTTAAATAATTTAGAACAAATTGCTAATATTTTAAAATTTAAAACATCATAGCAGACTTAATAAGCAATCTTAATTAAAATTGTAAAGTACATTTTGAGTGTTAAAGAATGAAATGTCACACTTTTTAAAAAATGTAAAACCAAAAGTAATGTTCCAAAAATTCAGGGCCTTTATTCATAGTAATTAAATACAAAATTCTACATAACATCTACATTCTATAGTTCACTAATTGACACTGAAAAGGTAAACATTAATTTTCCTTACAAAATCTGAATTGCTTTAACCTAGAATTGGTTTGTCTTGTACCAGCCAACTCAAAAAAGTATTATAGAATAAAAAGTAAGCAGGACAGAAAAAAACTAAATTGAAGCTATTGAGCCTTCTAAGTAATAGACATTGTTTTCTTCCTTAGAAAATCAGGATATAATAATGATGTATGCTTTTAGCTATTTCAACAAATGTTCTAGTGTTCAAGTTGCTCTAGCCACATAAAGCTCACATATATTAATTCATATTTCTATACTTAAGAGATTAACAGCTATAAAACTAGTACCACTGGAATAAGGTTGAATAATTCAGTTCCCTCAACTGGAGAATCCCATAGAGGAGACTGGCAGGCTATAGTTCATAGGGTCACAAAGAGTCAGACATGACTGAAGCGACTTAGTACGGCAGGACACAAAGTTAGTTAACTTGGCTTTTGGGTTAACTATTATACATAAAATAATTGTTGTACTATTAAGGGTCTTTAAATTTTTTTCCTAATACTCCTTTGCAATAAATGGAGAAAATTCTGGCTCAATGGCTACCATGAAGTTCAGTGGCTTAAACAAAATTAATTCAAACTATACTCCTTTCTCTAGCTGGTAGTCTTAAAACATACACCAGCACTCAGAGTCAACATACAGCACAATTCCAACCAGTCCAACAGTACAACTCTAACCACTATCCACCCTTGGGCTAGAATGGGATGTAATTCTAGCCTAGTCCAAGAAACTTATTCTGAATAGAGATTTGCATTCATATTGAATATCTTCTGGAAAATTCTGTCCCACACAAGCACAAATAAAATCAACGGAGATATTAATAGCAGGGCATGTTTTTACTTGGTGTCTGTTCTTGAATAATTTACAAAAAAGTTATACTTTTCAAGTTCATCTCTAAGTCAAGTTCTTTGGAATGTAGAATGCATTTTCTAGAAATACACTAAACTGAAGTTAAATTTCTCAGCTCAAGAATAATTTTAACTCATAAACAGTACCAATGTCACCAGAAGCTAACCATCCTTCACAACAGTGCTTCCCTCTGGAGCAAAAGTCATCCAACTGCAGGCTGAGGGCCCAGCCTTCATGAGTCTGGGTTCTTCCATTCATAAGTTGTGAGAGATCTGTTCCTATTTCTTCACACAAAGCAGCCAGCACAGAACTTTAAGCCAGAATAACCGTTAACAACAAAAATTAGCTACCATTAACTGAGGTGCTATACATACATGATCTTAAGTAATCCAGACAATAATCTTGTGAAAAAAGAATTTTATTCCCATTTTCAGCAAAACAAACAGATGAAAAGTCAAATAAATTGCTCAGATCCCAGGGCTAGAACTGGTGGTACTGAGGTTTAAATGCAGATCCAACTAACCTAAGCAGACTCCATTCTTATAACCACGGGTTATTCTTATAACCACTCAGAGACTCCATTCTTATAACCACTTTTGAGATTAGACGTCATCCTACACTCACACTGGAAATTTCTAAAAACACATATAAAACCCAAGAGCAAAGGTAATCCCAATGGGGCTTCTACACCAGACAAAGTGATGGTGACGATGAAGAAGATGAGCATGAAAATGATGCAGGAAGAAGAGAAGAAATGCTTAAATTTACACTTTTCCTTCTAAAACATTATCTCCAAGGAAGAGTAACTTTCTTGCTAAGGGGCAATGAATCTTCTGCAAATGTTTCATGTCTTGGTATTATATTTCTCAGATTTCTCATCACTAACATTATCATTCTCAACTTCCCATTTTACCCTCATTTTTGTAAAACGTTTGTAATGTAAGGGCAAAATGAGCAAAAGCATTCAAATATTTGTTTCAGTTCACAATACTCAGTAACTAAAATTAAAATACTGGATACCAAGCAGCATTACCAGTAACAATGGTTTAACAGAGTCATTTCCAGGTGATGGACAACACCCAGGTGTGGTGTTCAGGGGTGTCTAGCTAACGCAGGAGAGAGGGGCTCTGTGCACACTGGCAGTGCTGCATGCCAACCCAGCAGGCACAGGAAGGAACACAGGGGCTGGGAAAGGTCACTAGCAACCTAATGTAAAAGAAAGGACAATCCTTGCTCCTAGGACATAATGAACAGGAAACAAATTCAATGCCCAAAAACCTACACACATCTCAATTTTGCGTATATCTACTACAAAGATTTGGGCTTCCCTGATAGCTCAGCAGGTAAAGAATCCGCCTGCAATGCAGAAGACCCCAGTTCAATTTCTGGGTTGGGAAGATCCCCTAGAGAAGGGATAGGCTACCCACTCCAGGATTCTTGAATCCACCTGCAATTTGGGAGACCTGGGTCCAGTCCCTGCATTGGGAAGATCCTCTGAGTGGGCAGCACAGCATCCCACTCCAGTATTCTTGCCCGGAGAATCTCCATGAACAGAGGAGCCCAATGGGCTACATTCATGAAGTCCCAAAGAGTTCGATATAGCACAGCACAGCACAGCACTACAAAGATTTACCTAACTGAAAGAAAAAATAAAGTTTGTATCTGAGTTTCCTACTGAATGAATCAAAGTTGTTTGTGAATCTTATTTCCACCACTGTCAAAATAACTGCAAGTTCCCCAAAGGAGGTTCACACAATACTGATGTTTCAAATACAACTTTAAGTTGATCTTCTAAGATAATTTCAACTCACTGCTCAATTCAAACAATATTAAATACATTCAGAAAAGTCTAAAGCTTAAATTTTCACTATGATAATAACAAAAATACAACATATGCTTTAACCTGTAACAGCAGATTAGAAATTTTTATTTCAAATGAAATATATAAGGTAAATTAATATTACTATATTTTAAAACACTGAGGTAAACTTTATGCACCAACTGTACAAACATACACCCATTCTTTCCCTCTTTCTCTCTTATTCATCATTCATAGAGCAGTGAAAATCAGTCAAAAAAGGGAAGCATTGGGGGGGGAAATTCCATTTCAAAATTAATCATTAATGTCATTGATGACAGCTGATAAATCTTCATGACTTTTTCATAACTATTTAATGATATTTCCTATGGTGATTCTTGTCTTAATACGATGACTATTCTTATCTAAAAAGTGTGTGTGTGTGTATACATGTACATATGCATATAAACTAGTTTGTACCCAGTAATGCTTATCTTCAAATGTTCAAATGAAAGGTATATTTCGAAGAACAGCAAGAATATTTTGACTCTTTTAAAAAAGTCCAAAAAAGAACAGGCTTATGTATCTGTAATGATGGTTGAGATAAAATCTTTAATTAAGGTAATTTAAAAGTAGAACAACATTATTATCATTAACAAAGAGCAAATACAGTGAAAAAGGAAATGGACTAAGTTATCAAAAGAGAGAGAAAAAGAGGCTATTAAAAGTTACCTGTGTTCGTACTATAATAACTTATTCCACAAATTGAAACCGCTCCTTCAAAGCATTCGCACTCTCAAAATAAGAAGACTGACAAGATTTTAAAGTCTTGGTGTTGTGGACAGCAGTATACCAGTAAATAATAAAATACACCTCGCTGGTTATGCTCAGTCACTAAGTTGTGGCCGACTCTGTGACTATAGCCCACCAGGCTCCTCTGTCCATGGGACTTTCTAGGCAAAAATGCTGGAGTGGGTCGCCTCCTCCAGGGGATCTTTCGAAACCAGGTACAGAACCAGCGTCTTCTGCCATTTCCTGCATTGGCAGGTGGATTCTTAACCACTGAGCCACCTGGGAAGCCCAATAAAATGTATACCAATAAATAATAAGATATTTGCCCACTCTAAAGTCTTAATATGAATTTCCAGTTAAGCAAGAAATCATTAACTACAATTTGGCTGTAGGTCTACCTGGTTGAATGGTATGTTGAAAGTATATACAAATGGAGACTCATCCCATTCACTGGAAAGAAAATGGGTAGCATATCCTAAATATCTCAGATACTATGAGAAGCTATAGTCTCTCTGCTAAGGCCAGAGATACCATCTAGTTCTGCTAGTACTGTATCAGTAAGCAGTAAATAAAAGCAAAGCATGTAAATATACAGAGAATATAGCTCAGTAATTAGTACACAAAAAGTATATACTACCTACATCTTAAAGACAAAATTAATTAAGTTTAATCTGAAAATTCTCAGATCGTAGAAAAGATTATTAAATTTTCACATAATCAGCAATAAACTCCAAAGTACATTTAAATATGACTTCTGGATAATCAAGCTAACAACAAAAAAAGTTTTATTGTTCACAAATTCCCCCCAAAGATAATTAGCAAGCTATAAAGTTATTTCTATTTGTATAATAAAGCTTTTCCCCTATACTGAAATTACTAAGCTTTTAAACTTAATATAGGTATTCTAAGCTTTCTACAACTATAAATATATACTCATGAACAGAAGTGCAAATTTTGTTTATTCCTAGAAAAACAGTCAGGGAATAATCAACAGTAATTTTTCTTAAATGAAAAATACTTTGCATGCTGATAAGATAAAGAGCACAATAAACTGTGGAAAATTCTTAAAGAGATGGGAATACCAGACCACCTGACCTGCCTCTTGAGAAATCTGTATGCAGGTCAGGAAACAACAGTTAGAACTGGACATGGAACAACAGACTGGTCTCAAATAGGAAAAGGAGTACGTCAAGGCTGTATATTGTCACCCTGCTTATTTAACTTCTATGCAGAGTACATCATGAGAAATGCTGGGCTGGAAGAAACACTAGCTGGAATCAAGACTGCCGGCAGAAATATCAATCACCTTAGATATACAGGAGACACCACCACCCTTATGGCAGAAAGTAAAGAGGAACTAAAAAGCCTCTTGATGAAAGTGAAAGAGGAGAGTGAAAAAGTTGGCTTAAAGCTCAACATTCAGAAAACGAAGATTATGGCATCTGGCCCTGTCACTTCATGGGAAATAGATGGGGAAACAGTGAAAACAGTGTCAGACTTTATTTTTGGGGGCTCCCAAATCATGGCAGATGGTGATTGCAGCCATGAAATTAAAAGACGCTTACTCCTTGGAAGGAAAGTTATGACCAACCTAGATAGCATATTCAAAAGCAGAGACATTACTTTCCCAACAAAGGTCCGTCTAGTCCAGGCTATGATTTTCCAGTGGTCATGTATGGATGTGAGAGTTGGACTGTGAAGAAGGCTGAGCGACAAAGAATTGATGCTTTTGAACTGTGGTGTTGGAGAAGACTCCTGAGAGTCCCTTGGACTGCAAGGAGATCCAACCAGTCCATTCTAAAGGAGCTCAGTCCTGGGTGTTCATTGGAAGGACTGATGCTAAAGCTGAAACTCCAGTACTTTGGCCACCTCATGCGAAGAGTTGACTCATTGGAAAAGACTCTGATGCTGGGAGAGACTGGGGGCAGGAGAAGAACGGGAAGACAGAGGATGAGATGGCTGGATGGCATCACCGACTCAATGAATGTGATTCTGAGTGAACTCCAGGATTTGGTGATGGAAGGGAGGCCTGGCGTGCTGCAATTCATGGGCTCACAAAGAGTTGGACACGACTGATCGACTGAACTGAAGATAAAGCAAAAAGGAGGCTGGCTAAGAAAGATAGCTACTTCAGAGAAACAGGCCTCATCCAGATGAACAGAAGTGTTTGTGTGAAGGTGGAAAACACCAGTGTCATATTCTTAACAGGGACAAGCCTAGATAAAATTTAGAAAATAAACTCTGCCGTCACATTAAACCTATGAAAGCACTGCTAAATTTTATTACTTTGGATCATATTTTTTTTTAAATAAGAAACTCAATCATAGCTGCTCTATGCAAAAAAAAAAAAAAAGGTGGGGGCGGCGGTGGATAACTGAATTTCCAACTGCTGCTAACCAGTGTCTAACACATGGGGAACAGAATACATATGTAGATGTATATCCAATGAAAAAATAACTATTATGAAATATTCATTTGGAAAGTAATTAGTACAGCAATTTAAAAGCAAACCTTTCACAACACAAAAATCATCATGCAGCTTTGAGATTAACACATCCTTCTGTCCTCTGGTGCTTATTACACTTTATTTAGCACCTCATCCACGTTAATATTTTGATTGTCCATATATTTTTCCGTTCCTACAAGCTAAAATAAAAAAGAACCTAAGAATGAATCTCCCCAAATATCTGAAACAAAACCTTTATAGACCACATACTCTTTAATGAGTTTTCCTAAAATATGAAAAATAAGCCTTTTCAAATAAGAGAATCTACACTTCAACTGCGGTTAAGCTGTTCAAAAGAGATGGTTTAAAAACATATCCTCTTTCTTGCAAAACCAGTTAACTCCAAATTTACAATCTTTACAAGCACAGAAGCACATAAACACATACACACAACCTTCTATGACCTGAGTACACACATATGATTATGCTATTGAAAAAGAATTTAAAACCATAAAGCTCACAAATAATCCTATCCTAATTTTCCCTACACAAAGTATCAAATAAGTCAGTCAATGGTCTTGGCATATAAACATGAAGAGATTTTTTTTTGTCAGGGGAAGAAATTAGTAGGATTTTAGGCTTCACTGGCCCAAACAGACTATTAGCTTCCATTTGGCCATTAGTCAAACAAGCAGAGTGGTCTCTGAAGTGTCCCCAACAAACAGCAATACATTTTCAAAATGAGAATTAGTGCCTGCTTTTCTCATTGGGAAGGGACCCAAAAAAGCTGATTCAGCACATACAGTACATCTGTACAAGTCTCATACTACTGATGCCACAGGGAGTCTTGACAGCTCCTACTCCTGAGGAGCCAGAGGTTGCAAGATGAGTTAATAAGGCATGCAGCTGAGTCCAAGACAAGGCCAGGCCTGGAGAGGAGAGAACAGGACACAGCAAGCCAGAAAGCTTGATTCTCTCCAACACAGAAAAGATTCTGAAATAGAAACAAAAGCATGGTATGCAGGAAGTTCTCATTCAAGTGTTATCCATGAGAGTGTCTTCCCACATTTGACAAGCATGTGTTTATTCTGAAGACAGAGAAAACAGAAAACTGTCTCAGAACCCAGACTTACGCCATGCCTACTTCATGCTACAGTTTATCTGTCATCCCTCTCAGATTGTTACCCTTATAAGCACATTAAAATTTTTTCTTTTCAAAATAAACATGATACAGTTTCTATAAACAAGAGGAATCTCAAATAAACACATCCAGAGAAAAAGTTTGTTTTCAGGAATTGTTTATATAACAAACTCTTCCATGGTCTTGGTTTAAAGTAGTATCTGATCATTCTTAATAAATACCATTCAGAATTTTTATTAAAAAAAAACATCTAAATATCATTTTGAGCACTAAAGATCAATTTAAAAGAGAAGATAGCTCAAAACTGCAATGCTTAATTATACAGTATTTTAGGTTTCATATTTTCTTAAATGTGCTCATTCATCATTCCATATGGATACTATGCGATCATTTAAAATGATGGCATACAACTATATTTGATAAGAAATTATGTTCAGTTTTTTAAGCAGGTTATAAGATAATACACAGATGATAGGAACCCTGTTTTTCTAAAAGAAATTAATTATCCATGAATGCACACAGATTAAAAAATCTAAGATACAAAAAATGGTAATCTCAACTTTATAATAAATATATTATTACTAACATCATTAAAATAACCAGTAAAGCTATTTTTAAACAAAGAAAACTTCCATCACTGAACTGTAGGCTTATTTCCTGATCTAACTCCACATTCCTTATTTGATGCAAGAATGTAACACAATTAAAGTATAAGTAAAACAAAGAGTGATTTTTAAATATACTAAAATAAACTGAACCTATCAAATTAAGTTATGTCAACTATAAGCTAAATAAATTGACACAGGCACAAATTTCTGAAACACTACCTTCTAAAACTAGAAACAAAATTAAGAAACACTGAGCAGCATTTTACCCTGGTTTTATTTTGAAATTTTAGAAAGAACTGTTTAAAGATAATTAAGGAGGGGAAAAGGAAATTTGAATTTACTGCTGAATTGCCATTTACCCTTTTGTAGTATTTTTAAAAGAATATAAATGAATATATATACATAGAATTACTCTAGGAAGGAAATAAATCAGTATATTCATTCTTTCTAGTAAAAATAGTTGATTTATTTTTGTAAGAAAAAATACTGGCAGGCTACTTCTCCCCACCCCCACATGATATTTCTTACTTTATTTTGGAATACACAGAAATAAATTCTCTTTTTAAAAACTGTATTCCTCAGTATACAAAACCTCAACCATACAAGATCAGACTGAGAGCTATCCTTTAGCCTGGTGTGGCCATTTATTTCTACTTCAAGAAACAACTAGCAAATACTAGCTGAGTATGGATTTCTCATTCAACAGGAGATAAAAGCTATGCATAAAGTGATCTTGCCCTTCACGCCTAATTTCAAGTTTTTATCAGGAGGTGACTCCAGGGGTGACCCTGAGAGAGGGAGCGGGAGCCGGCAAAGGGCCTGGCACACGTGCTCCTGGAGGAGCTCCAAGTCTGTCACCCCAGATGAGGACACAGGCTCGGAGGGGTGATACTTGCCAAAGGGCAACAGCCAGCAAGCAGCTGAAGGGCTGGACCTGATGCTGTGCAAAGGAAGTGACCTCGGCTTCACGTGGAAGAGCCAAAGTCACAATTTTCTAAGTCAGCATTCACCGCTCCCAGAGGTCCTTATTGGTTGCTTCTTTCATTTCACTCTCCAAAATACACACCTCAGTTGTATGGAACAGAATCACATTTTTAAACTGTGGTTTGGCTTGAAATCTGACAGTGAAAGAAAGTTGAATAAGGCTATAAAGTAGCTTAGTTCAAGGTTTTGATGAAGCTCCCCAAGGCCGGGGAGCTCAGCCCTGGAGGGAGCACCGACCCCAGGCCTCCCATGCTGGGCGATGCTCTAAGTGAGCAACACTTCTCCACAAAAGCAGAGGGCCATGGGGCTTCTTCCTCTTATTTCTAGGAGGCTGATTTCTTACCTTTCCTGTGAGAACTCAGAAACTTCAAATTTAGAAATCAATGTTCCATTTTACAACTATTTGTTATTCTTTAACAAGTAAAAAGGTGGCCCATTTTGCAATGATTTTGCAGAGTGGCACCCCAAACTGTATAACAAGAAAACACAGTAAGCCCTTTAGACTCCCCAGTGCTTTTTTTCATAAGATGCTCAGGAAATAATTCTGCTTTTTCACTGAAAAAAATCACCTAAGTTCAAGACTTAAAAAACAGAGCAAAGTGTGGTATGCCTATAATTCTAAAATCCTGTAACTAAATCCAAGTTACCTTCTCCTAGTTTACCAGGCTCTTTCCCCCACTATCCCGAGAGTAATTTGGGGTTCTCTCCCATTTAACAGCTGGCCTAGCAGTACAGAAAAATAAATGCAAAAACTAGAAGTGAAATTGTTGCTTTAATTTTTAAGGCGTTAGCCAATAGCTGCCCTATGGAAACCGACTCAAAGGAATGTACGCCAAACCCACACAAACTAAATACAACTGCTCATAAATAAAAAAAGTGCTTTTAAGTGCAACATTTTGTCAATAAAACAAAGTCTATGCATATTATTTCTTGCTGATTGAATATAATTATCAAATGAAAATACAACTTTTGCTTACTATAAATTTGGATAAATTATTTTAAAAACAATAATTCTATTATATCAATGCACAAGGGAACTTATTTACAATGAGTCAATAAAGGACATCTGTCATGCAAACAGATGCCACATCACACATGTAGAAGGCCTAATTCCTCATGAGAAAACAAAAATTACTGTTTTATTCTTAATCAAAGAAATTTAGGAACTGTAAAGTTACGTGAAATACAGCTTTTCAAAAAATCACAACAGTAGTTTAGGGTGAACATAATGTTCTTGAGTAGTCAAGAAGTGCATGATCTTCAAAGACAATTCTGAATGAAAATTTAACCAGGAAACATGGGCAGCCACAGAGCAAACCAGAGAAAGAGGCGTGGTGTGCAGACTTCTCATGCACCAGTAACAATTAAAGAAGGGCCCAGGGTGGGAGCAAGAAAGTCAATAAAACTCAACTCATTCAAAAAGTAGACTGTCCCTGATTTGAGAAAACGAAATGCTCTTCTAACAACCAGACGGACTGAGCGCTCTTTAAATGCCCTTTAGATCAACAAAGAGCAACCACAAGAAGAAATCATTATTTACACTCCCTCCACCCCCATTTTAAGTTCATACCTTGGTGCTTTCTCAGCAGAAACAAAGTTTTAATAGCCAAATGCCTCATCTGTATCTGCTGAATCACTTCTCACTCTGAACAGTGTTGTTACAGATTTCATCCAACTCAACTACAAACAAAGAAAACTACAGTGGGAGAAATCTAAAATTTTAAATATTATTTCTTTATTGAGGGAATGTGAGAAAGGATCATATTTTAAAAACTGACATTATATTTAAAAGGGCTGACTGAAGATAATGTAGTCAACAACTACCACTGTTACACTCTTTTGAAAGACTTCTTATAAAATATCAGTAAACTACTAAAATTTTATTTAAAATAATAAATAAGACAATATATCCACCCTTTGAAAAGGTTTTAAGAATGAAACCCTACACAGGGTAACGAACAACTAAATTAGGCAAGACCTGTGTCCAACAAAGTGAAAAAATGGTCATTTTCTTGCTTTTTCCTCCTTCACAGACTAAACAAAGTAGCAGAATATTATACTCAACCATTAAAAAAGAACACAAGCCAAGTATTCTTACTAAACGAATTCTATTTTTGCAGATCATCTTTCCTGTGCAAGTCTCACCAACTCATTTAATAACCTTCCCCTAATCTTATTAACAAAAGTATGATAATTAAACTGTCTTTGAGGTTTTGTGTTTAGTTTGAGGCATATATAAGTAGTTAACGATTCTATGTAACTAAAAATTCCAGATAACGACCAGGCTGGAAGAAAGAGAAGGGGGCTTCTTTATTTTCCCTTACATTTCAAAGTACTTTGCTTCATTAGTGAACTAACTCCCTATTGCTCCTGTCCTCATCTTCTTTTGTGCTTTGCTTCATTAGCTGGACTACAATCACTCCTTGGTTTTAATAAAGGTTTCTTAATAGAAATTACCCAGATTACTGACTTTTCCAAAAGGCAAGGGGTGAGGGGAGAGAGAACTACTATTTTTCAAAAGAGGAAAGAGAAATCTGAACTATAATTAAAATAATGACTATTCAAAAGAAATACTGAAGACATTTGGAGAACACTTAAAAACCTCACAACATGATGGGTAAATGCATACATATCACAACAGAACACGCTTGCCGAAAAGCACTTCATAATCTTGGGGACTCGATTTCTTCATTTTTCTTCAAAACAGGAATGTATCCATCATAATGCCATACTACAAAGACTCAAGAATTGCTTAGTAAAATGAATTCATAAATTCCCATTCTCCCATCATAAATAAAGCAAATTAGGTTTATAGACTGAATAAGTAAGAACAACTAGCAATAATAACCCATTCATCTACTTTTGATGAAGTGTACAGTATGCCACCAAATCAAACAAATATTAAGAAATTATTATTACTTATTCCTGGTGTTTTCCTCTTGGTGGAAGGTGGGGAGAGGTAAACAGTTTAAAAATAAAAAGATGTTCCCAGGTGCGGGATAACAACTAAGGCGGGGAAAAAAAAAACCCAGTCAATATTTAACCCTTTCGTATCAGAAAACAGATATATCACACTGACTGTGCCATGCCTGTTAGAATACAGTATTTAGTGAAATGAATGTAGACAATAAGCAAAAGTTGAATTCTGAAGGCAGTGGTGAGTGAATTGGAAATCATGGAACATATTATTCAATAACTACATTATTCTGAATGTAAAATACAGTTCTTATAAAAATTCTGAACATGTAGAGCACTTAAAAAGTGAATGAAGCAGCTGCTTTTAAATCTAAGGCACTATTTACATACAAATTCTCTAATGGGTACAATATTCCAGTTGTCTGGGTGACCAGGAAGTGGCTGTGACAGGGACTGAGTGAAACATCAGGTTTCACTGGCATTATCCTCTTTATCACCACCTGGCAAATGAGGAAATCAGTTTGAAAAAGTCAAGAGTCCAAAAATTTCCTATCTTGCCTTGAAACTGTCATCTACTCTCATGCTCTACATATAGTCCAAAAATTTCCTATCTTGCCTTGAAACTGTCATCTACTCTCATGCTCTACATATAAAACTATCTGAGACTCATGGAACAAAACTCCTTATTGCACTTTACAATTAAATAGAAGGAAAACGATCCTAAGTATCAGTAAACTCTGTCCACATTCAAGGACAATTATTGACAGCACCACAGGCTCAACCCTAACCTATTTCTCAAACATGACACCCGAGTTATGAGAAAGATGCCAAGTGATAGGCTTAAGACACTTTTCATTCCACACCCCAGCTTAAACCTGCACTGTGGAGCCTGTGGGCAACCAGAATCCTGGGACCCCACATGACATGCTCTACTCCCCGCGGGTTACACCACTGCCTGACCTCGAGTCTCTGTGCCCAGGGGCCCACACTCCTCTTAGTCTAAACTCACCTTGACACACTGTGTACATGGGAGGGAGGTAGGGGAAGAAAACCTTCCTGTACGGGTGGATACCCTTACTGTATCCACCTCTGTAACAGTTATTTCCAGTAAATATTGATAACTGAAAGTCCAGAGACACAGGCAAGTAGAAAGACACATAGGCATGTCAGATTTCTAACTTCTAAAACAGCACTCAAATGCACAGCATTCATTCACTGGGTGCAGTTATCCTTACTGCTGCAATCTTGACTTTCAACTTGTATGCCAAAGCTGTACAACAGAAAAATTCTACATCTAAAATATCTTGGTACCTATGCTTTCCTGTACACGTGTATGAATGAGTTACATTTAAATGCTGGTTTAGAATGCACTGCAAATCAATGATTTATATGCCAAGAACTTGAATGCCTTAATGGAAATAAGCACATTATTATTTTCACCAAATCCACTTTGGAATAAAAACATGACCAAAACAGGATCCATAATCTAGAACTGCACTGCCTAATAATGGTGGCTATTAGCCACATGTGGTTATTTAAATTTAATTAAAATTTAAAATTCAAGTGCTCACACTAGCTCTATTCAAGAGCTATATAGCAACACATGGCTGTTGGAGAACACAGATATGGACTATTTCCAACACTGCAGAATGTTCTATTGGACAGTGCTGATCTAGAAGATCCAAAAGTTCCTATATCATAAATTTTTGCTACAAATGCTATAAACAGGGAAATATTCAGAACCAAAACTCATCCATACTTTCCCTTTGGGGGAGATTCATTTAATGAAACTCTCATTTAGACTTTCAGTGGAGTTAGAATCTGCCCTTCCGTCACCTCAAATTCAAGCCAAAGCTGCTGGTCAGTTAGAGAAACTTAAGGGTCACCTAGATAGCATATTCAAAAGCAGGGACATTACTGTGCCAACAAAGGTCCATCTAGTCAAGGCTATGGTTTTTCCAGTGGTCATGTATGGATGTGAAAGTTGGACTGTGAAGAAAGCTGAGTGACAAAGAATTGATGCTTTTGAACTGTGGTGTTGGAGAAGACTCTTGAGAGTCCCTTGGACTACAAGGAGATCCAACCAGTCCATTCTAAAGGAGATCAGTCCTGGGTGTTCTTTGGAAGGACTGATGCTAAAGCTGAAACTCCAGTACTTTGGCCACCTCATGCAAAGAGCTGACTCATTGGAAAAGACCTTGATGCTGGGAGGGATTGGGGACAGGAGGAGAAGGGGACGACAGAGGATGAGATGGCTGGATGGCATCACTGACTCAATGGACATGAGTTTTGGTGAACTCCGGGAGCTGGTGATGGACAGGGAGGCCTGGCGTGCTGCAATTCATGGTGTCGCAAATAGTCGGACACGACTGAGTGACTGAACTGAGCTGAACTCAAGGGTCACCAGACACACAGTGCCTACTAAAGGAAGGAGGAGGGAACAATGTCCCTAAAGACCACCTTTAGAGGACTACTTTCCACCTAACTTCTGTGAAGCAGCAATGGTCTGAAGCAATTTTTGTTTTCCAGTGTACACAACTTAGTATCAGATTTTTCATTTCTGAGTGTTCTGCCTCCCAGGTACCTCTCTCTAGAAGTAGAACCCTGGCTATGGCAGAGATAGAAAGTGTGCATATGGGTGTCGGGAGGGAGGAGATGGCTTATTATTTAAAACAAGTCTAAGCAGAAATTGTGTACCTATCCCCCATGAATACATGAAAGGGCCTGGGACCCATTCACAAAAGAATGTCTTTTTTGTTAATGACCCACTAGGCTCACCCTTCCCCTTCCCTGGCACAGGCAGTGCTGAGCAAGGAGGCAAAGCCCCCTATCCTAAGAAGCAGGTACTCTGGTCTCTGTCCCAGTACCAGGCCCCCTGGCGCACATCTTCTCCAAGGTTTGGATGCTCAGAAGACACTACATCCATTTTAACTTCCCCAGTACCTAGAACCTCCACAGTTCCGGACAGCTGCTAATGAAGAGTGAAGCCTGAGGCATGTCTCAGATACACAGATAAATACAAAGAAATGTGCAAGTAGTAGAGGAGGCACGTGCATCCACTACCTGCTGTCTCCAGTGACCATCCTGACAGAATACGCCACGGCTTCTGGGTCTCATTACCTGAAATCTTAGGCTGCTCAAATGGGATAGCTTCATTGCTAAGACTCCCAACAACCAGGGGCACTCTCTTCCGCCTTGGACCTATGACAGTCAGGGTTCTGTTGCTACGGCCCTTCTGGGAATGAACACAGGTTGTTCTAACTTTTCTTCATGTTTATCTTGAATATTCCTTGTGAATATAGAGAAAAAGCCAATGCACATAATCGGATGCAGCAATGTTAACTGGTTTACAAAGTAGATTCTCTTCTCTCACAGGGAAAAGTTAGGTTTAATAAAACTAAAATTATCTCCATAGCAAATTATGTACAACTTTCAATATTATAAAGTTTTATATGTATTATTTCATTGCAAAAATCCTGTATAACCCACAATGAATAATTGTGAAAAGTAGTACTATAGCATACACGATAGGAATATGGTTCTACTTGTTCTGGATACCCACTCTAGCCACTGACCAAGTGTCTTAGGATAGTGTTGTGGTTAACACGTTGGTATGACCTAGAATATATTTATTATACTTGGATGAATGGCAAAACGAGAATGTTAAAAAGTTCTGCATTTGGTCCATTTAATTTTTTATATCAAGAGCTATGATGAGATAAAATTGACATATGACACAAAAGTAGGAATTATACTAAATAGCTGCATATTGTCACCCTGCTTATTTAACTTCTACGCAGAGTACATCATGAGAAATGCTGGGCTGGAAGAAGCACAAGCTGGAATCAAGATTGCCAGGAGAAATATCAATAACCTCAGATATGCAGATGATACCACCCTTAAGGCAGAAAAGTGAAGAGGAACTAAAAAGCCTCTTGATGAAAGTGAAAGAGGAGAGTGAAAAAGTTGACTTAAAGCTCAACATTCAGAAAACGAAGATCATGGTATCTGGTCCCATCACTTCATGGGAAATAGATGGGGAAACAGTGGAAACAGTGAGAGACTTTATTTTCTTTGGCTCCCAAATCACTGCAGAAGGTGACTGCAGCCATGAAATTAAAAGACATTTACTCCTTGGAAGAAAAGCTATGACCAATCTAGACAGCATATTAAAAAGCAGAGACACTACTTTGCTGACAAAGGTCCAAGCTATGGTTTTTCCAGTAGTCATGTATGAATGTGAGAGTTGGACTATAAAGAGAGCTGAACACCAAAGAATTGATGCTTTTGAACTGTGGTGCTGGAGAAGACTCTTAAGAGTCCCTTGGACTGCAAGGAGATCAAACCAGTCAATCCCAAAGGAAATCAGTCCTGAATATTCACTGGAAGGACTGATGCTGAAGCTGAAACTCCAATACTTTAGTCACTGGATGCAAAGAACTGATTCACTGGAAAAGACCCTGATGCAGGGAAAGATTGAAGGCAGGAGGAGAATGGGATGACTGAGGATGAGATGGTTGGATGGCATCACCAACTCAATGGACATGAGTTTGAGCCAGCTCTAGGAGTTGGTGATGGACAGGGAAGCCTGGCATGCTGCAGTCCATGGGGTCATAAAGAGCTGGACATGACTGAGTGACTGAACTGACAATGGATGATACAGGATCCAACTACACATGAGCAGGCTTAAACTATGGCCTCAGACAAGACCACATTCAGAAAGTGTAAATGTGAAAACTACACTTGGGTTCAGGTGCAGGATGGATGAGACCTATGCCTTAGAAGTATGAATAGTTCCCACTAGAGTGCCAGTGCAGGATGCAGCTGTTACACATCATATATATATGATGTATATAGCCATATATATATATATGGCTATACTAGCCATTACTTTGGAGTATTTAGTTTAGTTTTGGATTCATATTTCAAGGTGTTTACACAAAATGAAGTTTATCAAAGAGTTACGAACATGGTAGTATAGGGACTTGAACCCCCATAATTGGTAGGAACAAGTTAGTTAGCCTAGTGAAAACTCGGTTAAAAACTATCTTCAAATATATGAATAACCATGATATAGAAGACAGATATAGATTTATTTTGTGTGGTTTAAAGACACAGAAGTAGAATACAAATCCAAGGGAACATTTCAAGTTACTTTGAGGAAGAATTCCCTGACAATTTAAATTATCAGAAATAAAATACTTTATGAAGTAGCAATTTCCACTGCAAAAGGCATTCAAAATTATATTTTAGAAGCAATTTACATGTCAGGTAGGGAGGGACATGTATATATTTTATGAACTTTTAAGATTCACCATGATTGTAATGACAAAACAATCAAGAATCAACAAATCACATGTAAATATAAGCAGCTGTCTTCAGATCAGATTTAATAAGCGAGAGAATATAACTCATTAAAACTTGAAAAGTTATGCACTAAAACCTTTATAAGATGTCCCATAGTTCCCCACAACTATAAAGAGTCTCTCCTTCAATATCCTATGTGAGGGTATAGTATAAGAGAAGGATTAATCAGAAACCTGAAACAAAAGAAACACTGAAAAATAAAGTTACTGTTGCAATTCACAGAAAAGACTGATCACTTATCATTGTTTTATTCAGAGCTTTAAAAAATATACAACATTCATTTTTAATATTTTAAAAGCTTAGTTCCTCCCCAGAACTTTGTCTCCTCTGAAATATTCCAAGATCAGGCCCACAATGAGTTAAGTCCAAAAATAAAGGAGCAACAGAGCAAATCTGACTGCATGTTTGAAAAAGCCTATAAAATGTTACAAGCAAAACAGGAAAGCCTGTGTTAATAATGCATAAACCAAAAGAGGGGAAAAAAACCTACCCATTTAATGGAATAATGCTTTTATCCTTGCAGTTAAAATGAAATAAACCATGACTATTAATCTAGTAAGACCATGTAAAAATGTAATTTTTAAACATTTACTAAAAGGGGATAGTTCAGTAACCACTTTAAAAATCAAGGCCTTGTGTACAGCAGCATTTAAACGCTAAATACCAATCTCCTGTCTGTGGACGCCATTACCCACCCTGTCGCCATAGCAACGCTAACAGTATGCCTGACTTCAAAGACAAAGATGTAATTTCAGACTTCCAGCAGCCAGAGGGAGTGGTAAGAATATTCTACCCAGGCGGTGTCAGCTGATGATAAATTATAAAAATATCCAGGAAGGTTATGAGATGGACTGTACCATATATTCTCATATTCCTGGGGGAAGACTTACATTAGTCAAACACACTAGGAGACAGCGAGAGTAAAACAAAAAGTAAACAAGAGAGAATCTCAATGGAATTCTATTTTTTTTTCTTTTTTTAAAATTACATGGTACAGACTTCTGCCTTCCTTTTCTCTTGCTCCCAGGAGAAAATAAAAATAGCTTCCACCATCCTGTTTCTCATTCAAATTAAGAGTGACTGAAGATGTGCATGGATGTTCCAAAAGACTTGCAAAACCACCTCCGTAACTGCTACTCCTACGTTTGTGAACTCCAGCATTTGTCAAACATTGTTTTAAGCTCAAGCAGCCAGCTAAGGGAGCAAAATCGCTTTGTGCACTTCAGCTACTGGAGAACAGCTATCCAACTCCTGGAGCTGTTTTCCAACCACCCAATCTATTCCCAACATACTCAAGATATTTTTCTAAGCCCTTTGAAGGGAAAAATCCTTAGAAAAATTTTTGCCAATTTATAGATTTTTGTGTCTAAAAAGGAGAAAAAACCATAAATAAAGCTGACACAGTGTTATTTCATGATTTTCCAGCTGAACAATGTTTAAAAGCACAAACCTTTATAAGCTGAGAAAGACACAAAATCCTGAGCAAGTAATTTTCCTACAGGCAATGAAATCCTGACAAAGCTATGACAAACCCAGACGGCTTACCAAAAAACAGAGACCTCACTTTGCCAACAAAGGTCCATCTAGTCAAAGCTATGGTTTTTCCAGTAGTGATGTACAGATGTGACAGTTGGACTATAAAAAAGGCTAAGTGCTAAAAGAATAGATGTTTTGAACTGTGAGAAGACTCTTGAGAGTCCCTTGGACTGTAAGAGATCCTACCAGTCACTCTTACAGGACATCAACCCTGAATATTCATTGGGAGGACCAATGCTAAAGCTGAAGCTCCAATACTCTGGCCACCTGATATGAAGAGCTGACCCAGTGGAAAAGAGCCTGATGCTGGGAAAAGATTGAGGGCAGGAGGAGAAGCAGGCAACAGAGGATGAGATGGTTGGATGGCATCACCAACTCAATGGAGGTAAGTTCGAGCAAACTCTGGGAGACAGTGAAAGACGAGGAAGCCTGGCCTGCTGCAGTCCACGAGGTTGCAGAGAGTAGGACATGACTTAGCGACTGAACAACAACAACAAATGCAATACAAAACTTAAAGTCTTTTTGAAGATTCATTCTCTGTACGGATGAACTAACAAAATACTACGACTTGTTTTTACTTGAAGGAGGTTATAAATGACTCGACAGGCCAGCAAATGAACAGAGGTTGTTGTATTATAATCCCACTGCTGTTAAGTTTTCTTCTTCTCAAATTCAGTTTATTGGTTTGTATGTGTGTGCTCAGTTGTATCTGACTCTTTGCAACCCCAAGGGGCTGTAGCTCTCCAGGGTCCTCTCTCCATGGAATTTTCCAGGCAAGAATACTGGTGTGGGTAGCCATTTACTGAAAGTCCCATTTCTTTACAGCAAGAGGAACATAATACAGCTGTCTCTTTTCAACAGATCTAAAGGGCCCACTCTGTTCCCAGCCCTGCTAAGGGTGCTGAATGGCCGAAACGGAAAGATAAGTTGTGGACTAAAAACCAGGCTGCTGTCAAGATTCTTTTCTTCTACTGGGTCACTGGCCTGCTACCCATACACACTCTCTATAAAACACAAGACACAACCACCAAAATAGAGCTGTTCTCTCATAGCCAATCCTGAGAGCTGAGTGGCGGGGGGAAGTGGGTGTGTAGATATAGATACATCACACCTGTTTTAACATTCCTCCCCACTGTAACTCTGAAGGAACTAGACACATTATGGATTTATTCTTTTTCTCCTGAAAAACACATCTCCAACTTCATAGTGAACTCAAGCCAAGAGGGTCAAGAAAAATAAACTGCATAAATTTTGCCATGAGATATAAATGGGAGTAATGATAATTAAACCATTTAATGTAATGTTGTATTGTAAAATTTAGGACATCACCAGCCTCGTCAATTAAGCTTAAGTCCAAGTATCTCTTATAACACAAAGATTATCAATCTTCTCCCATAAAACAAACAACAGGAAAATGCCAAAGTACAAAACAAAATACAATTTATCCTTCAAAAAATTGATTAAATATATTCTCTTTACAACTGAACTATTTTACCACTAAATGACTTTCATTCTATAATATATAATATGCTTACAAAATAATTATTTTTAAAAATGTGAAATGAAAATGGTTCAAGAAGCTACTAATTTGGACAAAACTGCTGAATTTATAATTTTGACACTTGAGCAAGTTACAGAAAAAAAGAGCCAAACATTCATTCGTGTGGCAGGATGCCTAATACAGGCCCTGGATAATCATCCCAAGTAAAGAAGAAAACACTTCTTTAATATTATTATAAAAACCCAGAAAACCCATATTTTGGCATTATTCATTATTTTAACAGGAGAATTTTATATGTTCCTTTATAGCATATTCCTTTTAAAAAATAATAGGGGAAAAGTGATAGTCCTTCCTTTAAAAATGTTTTTTTCTTAATTGTTTGTAAATTATATAACCTCATTTCCCCCTTCTATCTTGGTAGTAAGGAATGCAGTCTTAAGTTTAAGTTATTTCTGGTACTGCATTATCATGGTTTGTTTGTGTCTACCTTTTTAAAACATTTTTTAAAAATTTGTATTCCACTTTCAGTAGTTTAAACAAATACTTTACTGTAGGTCAACTCAAACCTTTTTTGAGAAGCACCCAGGTTGTAAATTCTATATAAAAACATGCTACGAAATGAAAACCTCTCTCACAACAGGACTCTTTTGAGTTAAAAGGAGCCATCGGTATATTTAAAAATAAACAAATTTATTTATAATTCATAGGAACACATGCTGAAAGACATCCAAGCTGTTTTTTAAACACTTTTGTACATGAAAAAAATCTATATTCTTAAATGTGGTCACCAAGTTATACAATATCTGGGTCACACTTTATATTAGAATGCCACAATATAAAAAAATTCAGTCAGAGGCCAAAAAATGTATTAATTACATTAAACTTTATATATTTAATAAGAAACTAGGTTTATAATAGTTATAGGTAAATTCAGAAGTAAAACTAGTCAGTTTAATGAAAAAGCAGGAGCTTCCCAAGTGATGCTAGAGGTAAAGAATCTGCTTGCCAATGCAGGAGACATAAGAGACACGGGTTTGATACCTGAGTTGGGAAGATCCCCAGGAGGAGGGCATGGCAACCCACTCCAGTACTCTTGCCTGGAGAATCCCATGGACAGAGGAGACTGGCAGGCTATGACCCATAAGGTCGCAAAAAGTTGGACACAACTTAAGCAACTTAGCATGCACACATAACAAGATAGTAATGTTGAAAAAAAAATACAGTATCTAAATCTATTTATATTTGTAAAGTCATCTTCATTCCCTCTCTCATTTGTCCTATCAATAGCTTCCACTGCTGGCTAAACAAAGTTGACTTATGAATTAACCATTTGCAAAAGTGCCTTATTTAGGATGCATACTTTAAACATCAATAAATACAACTCACTGAAAAAGCAATACTGAAAAACCAGGTGTTTCTCCTGTGCAAAATATAACCTGATTCATAACATATTTATTTAACCTCACTGAAATCAGTTGAGATTAAAAAAGCAGAGTTCAAAAGGTATTATTTTCTACATCAATTAGGCATGTCCCTAGATAGACAGAGACACAGACAGATATAGTATGTTATGTATTTGACTTAAAAGGATATCTTGTTATTTCACATGTGTGCATGGCATGCTCATTCGCTAAGTCATGTCCAACTCTTTGAGATCCCGTAGACTTATAGCCCACCAGGCTCCTCTGTCCATAGGATTCTCTAGGCAAAAATACTAGAGTTGGTTGCCAATTCCTTCTCCAGGGGATCTTCCTGACCCAGGAATCAAACCTACGTTTCCTGCATTAGCAGGCGGATTCCTTACCATTGTGCCACCTGAGAAGCCCCTAAATTTTTACAGGAAAGAACAAACACTAATAAGTTGGTGAAATAATTACAATTTTATTTTTATTTTATTACACCTAATATAAAATTTAAAACAAAGGAGGCAATCAATAAATGATTGTTAAATGTAGTTGAATTTTTCCATGTAAAGTGACATCTTGTGCCTTAATTGAGGGTGTCAACATTAGGCATGATAATTCAGAAGAAGCATAAACGCAGTAACTATGAAAAGTAAAAACTTGGGGAAATTTGAACCGATTCATATTCATTCAAGGATGCTCATGAATTTAATCAAATTGATAAAACCGTTTTTTTTTTTTTTAAAAAGGACTTTTAGGTTTAACAATCAAAGTTCATAAGGATACGAGGAGTGGGCATATACGCAGCTGCTACAATGGAAAAAGCTACAGACTCAATGTAACTCTGCTGCTGTCGAACTGTGAGGCAAGTTTCCTGCCATTTTTGAGTCTCTATTTTCACATTTAGGAAACAGAATTGTAAAAACCTGAATCAAATTAAATATGCAGAAATACACACATTTTAAGAACTCTTTATATTAAACCTTTGCTCTGTATTTAGGAAGTGAAAATGACAGGACTTCAAAAAGTAAAGAAAATGTAGGGGGGGAGGAGGCTTGACAAAAACCAAGAGAGTATCCCCTTAGAGTTCAAGGTAACACCCCTGAGATCCCACTTCCTCAGCTGGGATTCCAATGTATCACAGAAACTCTCGGTGGTCAAAGGGTCAACGATTTCTAAAGTAAAAGAGAACATCTTTCAAAAACAGCATGTTAAAACTAGGTTCCCTGCCCCCCTGCACAGTCACCATTAAAAAGGAAAACACACACTGCCCCCCACCTGCCAACACAAGACACAAATTTGTATACTAGGCTCACAAACACACATACTCAAAACAAGCTATGGAAAGAAGAAATTATAATGAGATAACTAATGAATGTTCCTCCAAAATGAACTGGTACAGCAAGGAAAAAAGTCTACATCATTCAAAAGTAAACCAAACACAGCAATATAAAACAACCTGGACCTATCTAAGGAAAGTTACATATTAGGATACAACTTACTACACTATCCTAAAAGCAAAGAAAATGAGACCAGCCATGAATATCAACTGGAGAAAAAAAAAATACTAAAGTTTCATCTATTTCTTGAGATTGTACTCTTTTGTCTTATTCTAATTAGAGTTAGAAACTTTCTGGAATGATCTGCTGAGTTATTTATACAAATTCTGATATGATAGTCTTCAAATCATCTCCAAGAATTTAAATGAAATGTAAAGTTAAAGCCTGTGCAACCATTTTAAACTCATATAAAGAACTATATAAAAAATAAGGCTGTGGGAGCAAAGCTGACTTACTTTCTTATAGGAGCTTTAGAATTCCAGCACAGTTACTCAGTTATTACGCTTTTTAATCTCAAAAATCTCTAGGTATTCACTTCTCCCAAAACCAACTCCCCACCATCATTTCTGTGTTTGTCACCAATGCTATCATACCTCCTGGTCACTAAGCTCAAAAACCTTTAAAGCATCCACCATTCACCCTCCTTCTATTTCCACAACAGTCTCCCTTTGCATTCTCACTGCTATCACTTTTTAAAAATTTATTTAAATTGGAGGCTAATTACTTTACAATATTGTGGTGGGTTTTGCCATACATCGACATGAATCAGCCACGGGTGTACATGTGTCTCCCCATCCTGAACGCCTCCCTCCTCACCTCATCCCTCTGGGTTGTCCCAGAGCACCAGCTTTGAGTGCCCTGCTGCATGTATCGAACTTGCACCGGTCATCTACTTTACCTATGGTAATATAATAATTTGACTCACCTCATTATTGAGACAATACAAGAGCTCTAAAGTTGTCTGTCTCTGGAAGTAATAAGCGCACTTTGAAAATGAAGGCTTTTCATAACTAAAAAGCCTTGTATAATTCACTTGTCTTGGTAACCTGAAAGTCCCAGACATTCAAAAATAGAAGAATGGGGTGGGATGTGGCTTCGAGGAGGCAAAACAGATGTCAGGGAGTCCTTTAAAGTTTATGTACTTTACCTAGGATATTCACTAACAATCTACTCTGGGCATATTTATTTTTCTGTTACTAGCAGTTTCCAGGTCACTTAATTGAAAATTTTACTTATAGAAAACAAGATATTTTAAAATGATAACAAATAAATTATTACATATAATTCATGTATTATTATTTTGAAGCCAAATTTTCTCTAGATACAGATACTTACAAAAGACCAACCACATATTTTTAGTGACAGAAGGTATTAAGTGGTTCACTGCACTCAACCACCCAAATCCATGGAAAACAGAGAGACCAGTGAAAATCCCTACTTACATAAGAAAATTCTGAAAAAGGAGAAGAGTATCAGTATCAGGGCAGGTTTCAGATGGGAGCAGGAAGATACTGTTGTACGGTCCTGTCACTCAGTCAGTCTAGCCTACTTTGAGAGAAGGCATTTACCTGTGGATCAGGTGGCGTCTATGCTAACCACCTCAAGGTACACCATTATGTTCTTTGATAGAAACAGAAGTAAAGTAACAAGTAAAAGTAAGACTTGTATTAACAGCATAGCATTCTACCCAGATCAAGCCAGCAAGCTCCAAAGCGTTAAAAAGCACACAGAAACATAATGTAGAAATGCAGGGGGGCATTAAAACAGGTTTGGGTTCACTGAAAAGAAATGGTGGCTTTTATATTCCTGGGTCACTAATATTTCCACTAATGGTAAATCTCAGTTGAGAAAGCAGAATTTTTATTAAACTACTTTATGATATATAAATGTAAACCTGGAGTGCCAGAAGTAAATAGAGTCCTCAGATATAGACTAGCAGGGCCTTTCTTTCACCAGCATGAAATTAAAATCCATTCATGCCTTATCATCTTAGTTCAGAAAACTGTCTCTACTGCGTTCCCACTGGTCCAGGAGAAAAAGGCATTAGACTCTGCATTACACAGTGACAAGAGTTCATTGTCCTGCAGCTTGTCATTTTTACCGCCCCCCCACCCCCACTTTAGCAGGAGTTCATAAAGAATCTGGAATATGTACTCCTCAATTTCTCTGTGAACTTTTCTCCTCCCTAGATGTCCCCGACTCAAATATCTCAGCCTCTCAGACTGATCACATGGGGAGAGAGGGGTACCGCTGCAATTCCTGAGAAGTTAGAGACAGAGTCCACAAAAAGGCCCACAGCTCCCCAATAACCTAAAGAGAAAGGCTAGGCTCTCAATTAGGCAAACCCAAAGCCCTAAATCCCTAAGGGTTTCCCTAGTAGCTCAGCTGGTAAAGAATCCACCTGCAATGCAGAGACCCTGGTTCAATTCCTGGGTCAGGAAAATCCGTTAGAGAAGGGATAGGCTACCCACTTGAGTATTCCTGGGCTTCCCTGGTGGCTCAGTTGATAAAGAATCTGCCTGCAATGTGGGAGACCTGGGTTTAAAGATCCCCTGGAGAAGAGAATGGCTACCCACTCCAGTATTCTGGCCTGGAGAATTCCATGGAGTATACAGTCCATGGGGTCACAAAGAGTCGGACATGACTAAGTGATTTTCACTTTCAAATCCCTAAATATGTTCAAAAGCAAATGGCTCCTAAGAATGGGAGAGAAACCACCAAGGGCGTACACAGACCATTACTAGATGGCTGCCCTTCTCTCATTCAATTTCTTCCTGAAAGCAGAGAGTTCATTTTTATCAGTGCTTTTCTTATATACTAACAAAGAAAGCCTTTAATGTAAAATCTAGAAGTTGGAACACGCTCTAACATTCACTTTTCAGACACACACATCCTGAGCAGTGACACGAACTACTCAAGATCAGAACCTTGGCTGAGACTCAGCTCTGTTTCCCATTCAGCATTATCATTACAACAGGTTTCCAGTTCAAAAGATACTATTTTATTAAAACAAAGTCATCATTCCTTCCATACAAGTTATTATAAGCTGTTCACTTTCATTTCTGTGAGAAGGGAGGCAAGTAATATCAACTGCTTCTTTCCAGTGAATCATTTTTATAATGATCTGAGAGTAAAAAATAATTACAGTTAAACATTTATATCAGTCTAGTCTACTACTCTGGAGAAGGGAATGGCAACCCACTCCAATATTCCTGCCTGGAGAATTACAAGGACGCAGTCCACAGGGCTGCAAAAAGTCAGACATGGCTGAGCAACTAACACTTTCACTTTTAGTCAAATAATCAGGTACTACTTAAAACAAAGAGAACTCTAGAAAATTAGCTATCAATAAGTGAATACTAAAGACTATGTGTTCAGTTTTAGAATCAGTCTTCTCACACACACTGTATGTGGACAACATGCACAGATGCACACAGCACACACATTCCAGTGCAAATGAACACTACTCTGAACACTTTCAACAGTGAATGACAGCCCGATAATGAAATAAAAAGAAAAAAAACACAAACACCACAGTCTAACACTGGAGAAAATACAGGTCATAAGAAAAGAGAAAACATCAGTACCTGGAAGTTTTTTTTTTCCCCATAAAATGTACTATGAAGAAAAGTGGTTGTGAAAGCTTAGTCACTTTTTTGTGGCTTAAAGCTTTTTTCCCCCCTCTTTTATTCAAGGCTTAAACAAAGTTCAGTGGGGCATCAAACTGCCTGTTTTAAATTACAGTCTATATTTTAAAATAGAATGCATGCACGGCATGTTCCTGAAGCTAGGGGGTGGGAGTGTTATTCACGGAAAATTGAAGGCTTGTTGAGTCAATAATCTTCTTTCACACAGTAACAATTTTCAGCTAAAATTTCTTGACCCAAACAAAGGAAAACAAAACCATTCAGTTATTTTACAACAATTTTGTGAAGGCAGAGAAAAAAGATGAGAGAGAGACAACTCTAAAATCTTACATTGTGAAAGAAGAATAGAAATTTTTGCTCTCAGGTAAGAACCTTCTCTATATATATTTATTTCCTTTCCTAAACCAACAGTTATTATTAAAAATAGTTACCTCCACTTCAAAAGAAAAATAAGAGTAATTAACATGTCTACAAATGCTACTATGAGTTCCTGCTGGTTATATATCTCTTGTTACATAAAACAGACCTGTGCCTCCAGTTACAAAGTAGATCTCGGCAAATTAAAATTTACTTCCCAGCTAACTTGGCTAATATAAAGTTCAACGCATTCAAAGTCTTAACAATGGCTAAGTCTGTATAATCTGGAGGAAGCCTGGTACCCCTCTAGAGGGGTAGAACAGGAGAAGCACTAGGAGGAAAAAGGGGAGGCTTTCTAGCTCAACTTGCCAAGAACTACCATTTGTAGAAACAGAAATGGTAGGTTAAAATAAGAAAGGGTACTTCTGAACATCACTCATTTTTTTGTTCTCACATAAAAAATCAAAATTAAAACTCAAAGAAGCTACACTGACAACAACCTACTTATTTAAAACTTCTTATATAAATTTTATTACAAAATACTTACTGAAAACATAATAAATACTATGAAAAGATTCTAGTCTGTTGGGGTGAGAGAGAGAGGCAAGACAACTATAAAATAACAAGAGGATGACTAGTAAATGCCACAAGTCAAAAGACTCAACAAAAATGGATTAAATCGTATTTTGAGGCCCTGTGCCCACATATGAGAATCCCTCACACACAATGCTTTTCGTGGTTTGTGCAAAAGTCCAACACTGCTGCCTGCCCACTTCTGTCCAGAGACTGTCCCTCTGGTAAGACAGGCTTATGTCCAGGTATGATTCTGTGGCTGTCTGCAGACAGACTTGAGAGTTACATGCATTCCAGCCTGTGAGGCCACAGAGAAGGCTCCATGGTCTCACACAGGCCCCCTGAAGAGCCAAAAGCTGGTCAGAACCTCCCAGTCTCCCCTTTGTTACAGCAAAATACGTATGCTGACTTTTCTATTAGCCAGGAATATCTGCATTTATCATCCCTTACTTAATGAGCCTCATTTATCAACTACAGACCATAGTTATCCTTCTATTATCAAAACCAATATCCTGAAAATCAGTTATGTTTCAGCCTCTCTTCCTCTCCAATTTTATCTACTGTGTATTTTTTATGGGAATTCATTTTTTCTTTTGAACTGACAATTCCATAAAATGGGTTAAAATTCCTTTCCCCCAAATTTTAAATGGAAAGCCTTAGAATATTATGTGAAAAGGTCTGCAGGGGGATATGCTTAGTTAAAAAGTTCTTTTAAAAATTAGATGAATTGTTTGAATTAACACTTTGCCACTAAGCAAATTGTCTCAGCTATAAGGAATTTAGAATTATCCAGTCCATTTCAAAAGGACTAAAAGATCTCAATTTAGAAACACTTTGCACACAACCATTTGAGTTATTTAAAAACAAACTATAGTTCTTTTAAAATATTTATTTATTCAGACTTTCCATATATTTAGCCTGCTATAACCTGGAAGAAATCCAAACTGGTGAGGTTTTATTAAACATTCATTTATAGAACAAACATTTAAGTGGAAGATTGTTTTGAAAGAGGGAGAAACATACCTTTCCACTTCCTACAACTTCTTACCTTGCTCAAGTTCAACTGTTTCCTCTATTTTCAAAGTATCACAAAAATACTCTGGGGGATAAACTTACAGATTTTCACATCTTAAAGAAATAATCCATGTTAGAAAATAAACATCTGTCAAAGTCACTATCATTTTTTCTAAATTAGGACTTTCAAGCAAGGTCTTATCATATTTCTCTCAAATTTAATCTGAAAAAAAAAATGACGTCTCCATATAGCATAGATCAGAGGCTAAAGTTACATTTGTAAATATGGTAAATCCTAGTTAAGAAACAGAGTGTGCTGTGCTCCGCTTAACACTTCTCCAAGGTATTAAAATGTGTCTGTACCTTCAGTTTCAAAACTGTGCCAAATGGTCAACCATGTCTACAGACACTTGTGTGGACAAGACTCATCCTAAGAGAACCTCCTGCTCCCTTCACCAGACACCCACTTTCTACAACTCTTCCATGGCACCAAGACTCAATACAGTCTAATGACACCTAGGAAACAGTGATAACCAACACCTGACGTCTTCAGCTGCACACGGGGATAATCAATGCTGAACAATGGGATAAGGGAGCAATAGATTAAACTTCTCTTTTATTAACTTGGAATTTTTTAAATGTTCAAGATGATTTGAGAACAATCAATCAACAAATGACAATTATGCACTTAACCTTTTAATGATAACCTTTAAATCAAGCTCAAGGTATAAATAAAAAAAACTGTTTTTAAAAGTTCATTCAGTAGCCATACATTTAATTCTTACTTGACAGATTTTAAGTTTTACAAAAACCTGCCAACTAATAGGTTAAGATCATCTTAATAATCTGTGTTCTTAGATGGGTTGAGAACTTGGTAAAATGCAAAACCAAGTTTAAAAAAAATGCTCCATTTATTAGAGCTTTTTCCAATAGTTTCTAATCATTCATAGGAACTATATTATCAAATCCACACACTTCAAATGTTCTTATTAGCATACTACTTTTCTTACATGCTTCCAAAGTACATGACAATCCACCCCTAACCCCACATATGTCATTAAAGATTAATAAAGCAAACACACACATAGAGTACTCTTTTTCGGTAAAGGCAAAAGATTACATGCTCTGTTGCTAATGCCTAACCCCAAAGAATATTCCTGGTAATAACAGCTTTCCAACCACTCTCTTTCAGGCTTCCAACATCCTGTTTAACACTATTTCAAAGAACAACCAGCATTTACTACCTCCTTCCTTTCACAAAGTGGAAAGAAATGTTTCATGTAATCCTCAATACTTCCTTCTAATTGCAAACTCAACAGAAGTGTCATAAGCCCTATTCCAAAAGACATTTAGAGTTTTTACTAAACTTGGAAAGCTCAAACCCTTTTCATGTCAACCTCTTTAAATGTTTCCTATTTAAGGAAGAAAAGGTCAGAACGAGGTTTTTAATGACCTGATGGGCCTTCAAAGGCCTTTTGAATATGACTGACATTAGTCTGTATTTTAGGTAAACAGAATAATGGACCTGCTATCAGAAATACAAACCAGTGGCAGGTAACTCTAAAGAAAAAACAAGTTATTTCTAAACGGAGGAGTATCAGCAACTCTTCAAATCCCTAGAGGAGAGAGCATTATTTGCTTAAAACAAGGAAGATAAAAATTCAAAACCTGTTTTTTACATTTTTTATACATATTTATAAATAATTCATTAGCAACGTATTTTTGTACTGTATTACTGAAATCATGATTACTGTTTGTCAGTTTATTTTCACAATTAAAAATATATATTACTAAGAAAATAATGTTTTCACACAATTTTTAGATTAATACTACTAAAGTGCCCACTTTTTCTTGGAGCTTAAGGTTATCGAAGTAAACTCAAATGTCATTTTACAACGAAAGAAAATAGTTTTAAGAATAAAACCATCCTGCCAATACAGATATCACATTCATATAATCTTTTAGAATAAGTAACATATGGAGAATATACACTCTTTGGATGTCAGTTTGATACCTTGGAAAAGATTCTATAAGCAATTAAAAGGAAAATTCTGAAGCTGGGGAAGAATGTATTTAACAATTCTTACATAAATTCTATTAGAAACACTTACTGAGTAAAACATAATAATTAGGTATGAACCTAACAGAGCAGAAGATATTCCAAAGAGGTGGCAAGAATACACAGAAGAACTATACAAAAAATATCTTCATGACCCAGATAACCACGATGGTGTGATCACTCACCTAGAGCCAGACATCCTGGAATGTGAAGTCAAGTGGGCCTTAGGAAGCATCACTATGAACAAAGCTATTGGAAGTGATGGAATTCCAGCTATTTCAAATCCTAAAAGATGATGCTGTAAAAGTGTTACACTTAATATGCCAGTAAATTTGGAAAACTCCACAGTGGCCACAAGACTGGAAAAGGTCAGTTTTCATTCCAATTCCAAAGAAAGGCAATGCCAAAGAATGCTCAAACTACCATACAATTGCACTCATTTCACACACTAGCAAAGTAATGCTCAAAATTCTTCAAGCCAGGCTTCACCAGTACATGAACTGACAAATTCCAGATGTTCAAGCTGGATTTAGAAAAGGCAGAAGAACCAGAGATAAAGTTACCAACCATCTGTTGGATCATAGAAAATGCAAGAGAATTGTAGAAAAACATCTACTTCTGCTTCATTGACTATGAGGCCTTTGTGTGGATCATAACAAACTGTGGAAAATTCTTCAAGAGAAGGGAATGACCAGACCACCTGATCTGCCTCCTGAGAAACCTGTATGCAGGTCAAGAAGCAACAGTTAGAACTGGACATGGAACAACGGCCTGGTTCCAAATTGGGAAAGGAGTGTGTCAAGGCTGTATACTGTCACCTTGCTTATTTAACTTATATGCTGAGTACATCATGCAAAATGCAGGGCTGGATGAAACACAAGCTGGAATCAAGATTGCCGGGAGAAATATCAATAATCTCAGATATGCAGATGATACCACTCTTATGGCAGAAGGTGAAGAGGAACTAATAGCCTCTTGATGAAAATGAAAGAGAAGAGTGAAAAAGTTGGGTTAAAACTCAACATTCAGAAAACTAAGATCATGGCATCCAGTCCCATCACTTTATGGCAAATAGATGGGGAAACAGTGGCAACAGTCAGAGCCTTTATTTTGGGGGGCTCCAAAATGACTGTAGATGGTGAACTGCAGCCATGAAACTAAAAGACGCTTGCTCCTTTGAAGGAAAGCTATGACCAACCTAGACAGCATATTAAAAAGCAGAGACATTACTTTGCTGACAACGGCCCAGCTAGTCAAAGCCATGGTTTTTCCAGTTCAGTTCAGTTGCTCAGCTGTGTCTGACTCTGTGACCCCATGGACTGCAGCACACCAGGCCTCCCTGTCCATCACCAACTCCTGGAGTTTACTCAAACTCATGTCCATTGTGGAGAAGGAAATGGCAACCCACTCCAGTACCCTTGCCTGGAAAATCCCTTGGATGGAGGAGCCTGGTAGCCTACAGTCCATGAGGTCGCAAAGAGTCGTACATGACTGACTGACTTCACTTTCATTTATCATTTTCATTCATTGGAGAAGGAAATAGCAACCCACTCCAGTGTTCTTGCCTGGAGAATTCCAGGGATGTGGGGAGCCTGGTGGGTTGTCATCTATGGGGTCGCACAGAGTTGGCCACAACTGAAGCAACTTAGCAGCAGCAGCATGTCCATTGAGTAAGTGATGCCATCCAATCATCTCATCCTCTTCTCCTCCCACCTTTGATCTTTCCCAGCATCAGGGTCTTCTCAAATGGATCAGTTCTTCGCATCAGGTGGCCAAAATATTGGAGTTTCAGCTTCAACATCAGTCCTTCGAGTAGTCACGCTAGATGTGAGAGTTGGACTATAAAGGAAGCTGACATCGAAGAATTGATGCTTTTGAACTGTGGTGTTGGAGAAGACTCTTGTAGAGTCCCCTGGACTGCAATACAATCCAACCAGTCAATCCTAAAAGAAATCAGTCCTGAATGATTTCTTTTAGGAATGATGCTGAAGCCCCAATACTTTGGCCACCTGATGCAATGAACTGACTCATTGGAAAAGACTCTGATCCTGGGAAAGACTGAAGGCAGGAGCAGAGAGGGATGACAGAGGATTTGATGGTTGGATGGTATCACCAACTTGATGAACATGAGTTTGAGCAAGCTTTGGGAGTTGGTGATGGACAAGGAAGCCTGGTGTGCTGCAGTCCACAGGGTCACAAAGAATCAGACATGACTGAGTGATTGAACTGAACTAAAAACATAACAAATACTATAAAAATAGATCCTCGTCTCTTAGGGATAAGAGGGTCTGGCAAGACAACTATGAAAGCAATAAGAGGATTACTAGTAAATGCCATAAGTGATGAAAAAGTTAAAAAGACTCAACAGAAATGTATTAAAATTGCATTTGGGACGTTATCTTAAGAGTGCAAGTTAAGATATACTCAATGTTTACAAAATAAAAGTGTTGATAAGCTGTAACAGTTTTTTTTAGCATTCCACTGCATATTTTGTTTAATGATGGCTTCATTTCATATCAATATTAGAGGTAGAAAACAACTATAGAATGTGCTAAAATTTTAAGTGGTAATATCCCAAGGAGATAGAATTCTTCAAGCTAATTTTTATATTATATGTTATATACTAAGATTTCTTAATAATGGTAACATCAAGGATATGTAAGCTAATGAACTTCAACTGGGAAAAGGTTATATGATTAACAGATAAAGAAATCAGTATAGAAATCTTATTACAGAAGATTTGTTCTGAGCTTAGGTCTGAGTGCATTAAGTGAAAAGTAAACATTACTGGTCATGGCCCCAAGACAGCAAGACAACAAATATTAATTTATCTGTCACTAGCTTTATGTGGATGATCTAAAGAGCCTTGTCAGCCAGAAAACAAAACTGCATCAGCTACTAAAGATCACCAAGAATTTAATGACATGCAAATATAGACAAATATCAATTTAAACAATGGTGAGAGGACAGCTTGCTGAGAGAATCAAATTCTAGATCAAGCATAATGGAGAGTTAACTGTATAACAAAAATACACTAAAGAAAATACCAAACATGCAGAGCTATCGGAAAACACTACAAACTCTATCAATCTAACTCAATTTAAGCAAAAAATTAAGAAACAATTACTTCAGAAGCTTTCTTCTTATAGTCACTTATACAATGGTTGTAGATTTGATTATACATTAGAATAATTTTTATCACATATTCTTAAATGAACAGGTAAGATCCTGAATTTGACTCAACATTACAAAACTAGAGACTAAAAATATGATGGATTGCCTTTAATCTTCAGTAAAAAGAAAAAATTTTATCACTGACACTTGAAAAGACACAGCCTAAATCCACAAAAGATCTAATCAATTCAGATAAGATAACAAATATATATAGTTTCATGGTACTTATTCAATCCATTTACCCAAGTTAGGGAACTAAAATATTTAGTAAGAGTAAAAATACATGATATTAGAGCCATACAGAATAACAACAAATCTCTCCCTCAAACTGTAATTATCTTAGTTTTATATAACATACTGATGCAGGATTTACATAAAAATAAAAATATATTTGTAAACCCTACATAGAAAACTTTTCTACACAAACAAAGCCTGTTGAAAGAAAAGTAGAGCACTAAAATTCATTTAAATGAAGCCAATTTTTATCTTAACAGACTGAGGGCAGGGGGTTTAGGTAGGTACAACCAACTGCTCTACAATTTTTCCTTTATTCATTAACTGATGCTTTTATGTACTCACCATAAAACCTGGAAACTTTCATCTCTAAAAAAAGATTACTGAAATGTTATTGAGTCAATCAGCATCCTATTTATCTGTGAGTTACAAAAAAAAAAAAGAAAATACCAATCAGGGCATTTCTTTTTTCAATAGCTTCATAAGATTTGTATTACGAGCAACCTTAAATCCTCTATGGGAGGAGGCAAGATAAGCATTAAGGAAGAAGGTAAGCCATTATACATATACAAATAGAATAATCCAAAAGACTTAACTTGTTGAAGAATATACTGGTTCACTTCGTAAAATACCTTGAGTCTCTTCTCTAATAACTGACTTAAAAAGCAGCATCCGAAAGCAGAACTCTTCAGTTTCCTGGGACTACCACACTTCTTGCCACCCCAGCACTCCCCTAATTATGCTATAGAGTTAGCTGAACATCAACCATTCATTCCAAAGCAGAGCAATGAAAAGAAGCACAGCCTAGTAAGTGACCCGAAAGTTCAAATGGATATTAAGAAAGCAGTACACTGCAAACTACTCTTAGACCTATGCAGAAAAGCAGCATCAATTTATAACAAACTTTCCAACCAGTAAAACAGTACACATCTCCAGCCAATAACAAACCTATAAGGATGGGCTTATCTAAAACACTAAAAATCTGAGTGGAAAAAAGTAGAATTCACTGTCCACCTTTCCATGAGTCAATTAAAATTTCCTAAAACCACAAGCCAATTTCCAAATATTCAGCAAATGTTGCATTTATCGTCAGCATTCACGTGCATTTGCATGCACGCACACAGACACACACACACTTCACCAAACTGCAGATTATCTGCTGAAGAAAAAAGTTTACAGCATAAAACAGAGTCCATTACCTTTTTCATTCTTTTAAAAACCAAATAACTAGACAATAAATATTTCAATGTAACTAAAAAAATGACCACAGTAAATTTTACGCATCTCCCACCATAGAAATAAAATCTGTAAAAATTAGAGTTTCAAGTACATGTGCATCAGATGCAAAGATACTACATACCATGTAGCCTCTACCTACCTTCTACTCTAAGGCTACATGTAACTTAGAAATGGGTATGTAACATTTAACATTCTTCACAAATGCTGGTTCTCAAATGTTTAGCAACAATATGATAAATCTTATTTAATGTAAACATATTTGAAATTCAAATTACAATCATGGTTAGTTTGAACTCCTACCTTAAACACTCTCTCTTAATAGAGATTAAGCAATAACAATAATTCTTTGAATCAAAATATTTTAATAAGAAAATACATATAAAAATTTGTTTGCATACATATATTCTTTTAATTTATAAGGAATTCATTTTAATTTAAATGAGGTTGCCTATGGGAGGAAAAAGGAAAATTAAGCACAGATGAACTATTAAAGGAAATGAACATGTAACCTGTAACTCAGCTACTACCATAGTCAACAGACCCAACACAGTGATTTGCTAATGTAAACACTTAGAAGCTGTATTTTCCAATTTTAAATTAAAATACTTTCTTTTGGGTAAAAAAAGATTAAGTCATTTCTCATGACATAAAGTCTCTAAAGAAATTCAAACTACCACTGGACACTTTATCTCATCATTTAGATTATTTGCCAAATGGGAATTTCCTTTCCATTTAACTCTTATATAGATACCTCTGTTCTGAATCACTACCAGAAAGCAACATGCTATGCAAAGCACAATTGTACAACAGTAACATCTTTCTGCCACAAAACCTATCAGCCAAATAAAGGCTTCCACCTGGATTCAGAGATTCCTACAACACTAGACGTGGAGAGACCTACTAATGAAAGACTTTTTCAGAACTACACAGCTCCTTTAAGAAGGGAATGCTCAAAAATTAATAAATCACAAATACATCTGAAATCTAGAAACTTGTCCCCCAAGTCTTAATATAAAGTACAATAAACAAAAGCAAATACTCGTTTTAGAAATCCGTAACTCATTGCATTTCCAAATCAATTAACTGTCTTACTGGTAAACTTGATGGTCTTTCTTGTTGTATTAAGTTCAAGTCTTCATGGTTAGGTTTTCCAGAAGCCAGAGGAGGTTGAGACCTAGTTCCATAGCCTTCCTGAGACATATCCTAAACAAACACAAATATAAAGAAATATCTCAATGAATTATAAGCTTCTTTGGTAATTAAGATGAAGCAAAGGCTTATCACAAAGTATCAACTTATGTTACTTTAAGCAGACATATAAATATAATTATCACTTCTGTAACACTTTCTCAGAAGCAAAAATAAAATATAAGAAGGCAGCGTATCATCAAGAGCAAAAACATGTACAATTAACAATTAAATATATTATGCGACCATACAAACTAAAGACTGTATTTGAGTTTTGCAGGAAAGTGATAGTCAGTAAAAGATGGGAAAGAAAGCTAGCAATAACTAAACTGTTAAAACAGAGCAAACCAAAAGTATATATTATTAATTTTTATTTTGGTTGAATTGCCTTTAATATTACCTTGAAACTGTTAAAGTAATTAATGAAAACTTTATTATCAACTGACTTTTAAGATGTCCTCTCAATAACCCATAAAACAAGTTATTAAGCTGACAGTATCCTGAGGTTTCTACAAAGCCAGTTAATACTCATATATAGAATTCCATATGTTCACATAGCATAGTTATCAAAGAACTATAATAAAGCATAAAACAGTAGTGAGGAAGGAAACACACCCAAAATCTACTGAAGTAGAGAAACTTATTATTAACATGGCCTTTCTGGCATCCTCTTGAATACTTTTCTAGGAGGAATCCTGCATGGTTTAACAGTATGCTGAAATAGTATTATACAAACCAAATATCACACCAAACTTACCGGATGTCAGCTCTCTAGTTGTTTAACTATGTACACTTAGTTACTAAACATTCTAGGCCCATTTACACCTAAAGTCAAATAGCAGGACAGAATGTAAAATGCTTATTATAGCATTTCTTAATTGGCACTGAAAGCTGAAGAACCAGTTTCTGATAGGGAAGAAAACAAAAGAATGGAAAGTATCACTTGAAAATAAAATTCTTTTTTTCCCTGTCAGTTTAAATACGTGTTAGAATTAAAGAAAAATTATATACAAGTTTTACTTCCCCTGTTAAATTCTCAAAATACTACTTTAGAAATTAATGGTAATGAGTTGAAACCCTATAAAAAGCTTCTGTTGCCCCACCCCTTTCTCATACAGTATACACTTGAACTTACACAGCTTCTGAAGCCAAGAAACTCTGGACCAACAGCTGGTACTAAAAATACACAAGCTGCACAAACTAGACTTAGCTAGCAAAGTTTTGCTGCAGCCTGCCTTTAAAGAGGCTCTGAGGTAAAGAGCATGCCAACAATATAGCATTTCCCAAGTAACTCCTTTTCCCTATACACACAACAGGTCAACACATCCAACCTCTAATAGTAGTGCAGAATGCCCTACACTTTTGGAAGAGAATTACACCCAGTTGTCCAGGCTTTTATCTGATAACATTTAGGTGAGATCTCGAGCACACGCAATCGGAGGATATTTAAAACAGTAGCTCTTCAATCAGGCTGCTGGTAGAGGGTAACAACTGGGCTGTGGGGGACAAAAGCCAAGGCTGAAAGATGATTACCACTCATACACACACACACTCCACTTGCTTCTGGACCCCAGACTTGTGATTTGTTACACAGACTTCCAACTGCATGTCCTGCAGTTTCCTTTAGATTAAGAGCAAAGATTTCAAAACCAGGCAGGGCACAAGGCCTCCATTCAGGGACCTTCACCCTTTACAAAAACCCCAAGGCGGCACAAGACAGCCTCACAATGGGCAAACAAATGGGGATCCCCACCTGTGCCTCAAATACACACATGTGCACACGATTTATGGGTGGTGGTTAGACACTCATTTTAGTAAACTGTTAATAATGAGGAATGGGCAGGCTCACATGCCCGACTCTAATAAGTCTTTTAAATTTCTTTTTGTTTTCTCTTTGTAGCTAAATGAACTGATTTCTAAACAACTTGGAAAAGATTACTGCAACTACAGTAAACACTCATTTTGAATTGGGTACTATCCCCTTTAAAATAAGCAACGCTGAATAGACTATGAAAGCCATCAGAAAATTTCACTATGACTTTACATTTCACTTTTTAAGGCGTAAAAGTTTAAAATAATTAGATTTCACAAAATCTCAAACACTATTCCTAACCACAAGAGGCTCTCAATTATTAAATACAGATGGAAATACAACAAAAATAAAATTTAGTGAGAATCACTGAAATGGAACATGTTCTGCTTCAATATATGTTTGAACATAAGGATTAATTTAATTGAGAGAACATCCAGAAAAGGTACCAAGTTTTACCCTAAAACAATCATCTATATAAAACTTATACTGGGACTATAAAGTCTACATTTGGCAGCTTTAATAAAAACACAAAAGTTACATCTCTTAACAAACCTGAGCTTTTTCCTCTTCAGAACTGTATTTATTTTCTGGTAGGTACTTATTTTCATCTCAGGAAGAATAAGTAGGAATAAGTAATTTAACAAACAACAAAGCAATGTCAGTATCAGAAAATAAGAAATACATCCAGCACTATATTTTATAAACTAATAACAACAAAGAACAGCCTTCATGCTTAACATATCACTGCAATCTCGGTTATTCACACATTTAAACCACTGCACACAAGCTTACACATAAGTTCACACATAGACTGTGACTGTGACAACACACAACTGTGACTATCTAAGAGAATACCGCATTATGGTAATACTAGCGCACAGAGGAACCACACAAGGAGGTGTGGGCTGCCCTTCCAGAGTCCTTTATCAGTGTTATTTTTCTTCATCTCACCCACAAGCTTTTCACTACTGACAGATTCTGGCTTTAACCTTCTTCATGTTACAGATCAAAGGTAAAACGGAGACTCACAAACCAGCAAAAGTGTGAAAGGAGCTTGGAACAGGGCATGTACACCTGTGTTTCTAAAATTTTCATGTTAGGTGTTACTTTTACCACATGAAAGTGAAAGTGCTCAGTTGTCTCTGACTCTTTGCGACCCCGTGGACTGCATGTAGCCCACCAGGCTCCTCCATCCATGGGATTCTCCAGACAAGAATACTGGAGTGGGCTGCCATGTCTAAACATTAATTATCTTGTGTCTCAACAAATGGTGGAAAATTCTTAAAAGAGATGGGGATACCAAAGCACTTGATCTGCCTCCTGTGAAACCTATATGTAGGTCAAGGAGCAACAGTTAGAAGTGGACATGGAACAACAGACAGGTTCCATATTGGGAAAGGGGTGTGTCAAGGCTGTGTATTGTCACCGTGCTTATTTAACTTATATCAGAGTACATCATGCAAAATGCAGCGCTGGATGAATAACAAGCTGGAATCAAGATTGCCAGGAGAAATATCGATAACCTCAGATATGCAGATGACACCACTCTTACAGCAGAAAGCAAAGAGGAACTAGGGAGCCTCTTGATGGAAGTGAAAGAAGAGAGTGAAAAAGTTGGGTTAAAACTCAACATTCAGAAAACTAAGATCATGGCATCCGGTCCCATCACTTCACAGCAAACAGATGGAGAAACAATGCTCCAAAATGACTGCAGATGGTGACTGCAACCATGAAAGTAAGAGGTGCATGCTCCTTGGAAGAAAAGCTACGACCAACCTAGACAGCATATTAAAAAGCAAAGACATTACTCTGCTGACAAAGGTCCATCTAGTCAAAGCCATGATTTTTCCAGTAGTCATGTATTAATGTGAGAGTTGGACAGTAAAAAAAGCTGAGCAACAAAGAACTAATGCTTTTGAACTGTGGTGTTGGAGAAGACTCTTGGATGGTCCCTTGGACTGCAAGGAGTGCAAACCAATCAATCCTAAAGGAAATCAATCCTGAATATTCACTGAAAGGACTGATGCTGAAGCTGAAGCGCCAATACTTTCGCCACCTGATAGGAAGAGCTGACTCACTGGAAAAGACCCTGATGCTGGGAAAGACTGAAGGCGGGAGGAGAAGGGGATGGCAGAGGATGAGATGGTTGGATGGCATCACCGACTCAATGGACATTAGCTTGAGCAGGCTCTGGAAGATGGTGAGGGACAGGGAAGCACATGCTTCCTGGTGTGGCAAAAAGTCAGAAAATGACTGAGCGACTGAACGACGACAACAAAACATTTAGTAAACATCTTGTAGGGACTACTCCCCTTGCTGGGTGCCTAACATCTCACAGTGTGAAGCGTGACCAGGAAGGAAACAGCAGTTATACTGTGTTATTGTGAGGAGGGATGAGACCAAAACTGTCACCTAGCTCTGGTATAACGGCCAAGAGCAGGAGTACTTCTGTTTCCTTCTATGATGAAATGAATTAAGTACCAATGGCAATACAAGACTATGAAGAGAATGTGGAATAAAATGTCAAGGACACTTAAAAAAACTCAAAACAGAAAAATATTCCCATGGCATGTATGACCTCAAAAGATACAAAGATACAAAGAAAAGAAAGTTGTCCTCCTACTTTCCAGGAGTCCCTCGAAAAAGTTCCTGTTAACAGGCTGTTATTTATTGTTCCAAATTGTTCAAGGCACAACCAAGTACGAAGTGAATTTAAAACACTTTAACTTCCAAAACAATTGAGTGGATTTGTTCTGTACAGTCTACACTGTGGTCCTGTAACAATAGATGTAATATATCTCCTTCTATATCTGCACCTAAATATCTATTCTTTTTCTTTTGTTACACAGTACTGTATTAATTCTGTGATTTATTTAACCAGTCCCCTACTGATGGACATTTCCCTAGTCTTTCTCTACTTATTACAGCATTATAATAAACATCCTTGTGCATACAACTTCAGGTGAAATAGTTCTGCAGCATAAATCTCCATCGGTTTCCCTGGAGCCTCAGTGGTAAAGAATCCACCTGCCAATGCAGAAAACTCAGGAGACGCTGATTTAATCCCTGGGTCAAGAAGATTCCCTGCAGGCGGATACGACAAGCCACTCCAGTATTTCTGCCTGGGAAACCCCATGGACAAAGGAGCCTGGCAGACTACAGTCTGTGGGGTCACAAGAGAGATGGACATGACTTAGCCACTAAACAACAACATAAGTCTCCACAAGGGGAATATCTGTCAAAAGGTTGGCACATTTAAAATTTTGATGGAGGCTAGCAAAGTGCTTTCAGCAAAAGAAGTGTCAAATGAGAGTCACAGTGTGTCATTTTACTATACACATTTACCTTAGCATCAAAATATGCCTAACCTCAGTATAGAAAGCAGCAAACTCACACCAGGAGAGAGGTGGGAGGACTGGTCATCGGCATTCATTTGCTCGGTTGTGTCCCATTCTTTGTGAACCAATGAATGGCAGCACTCCAGGCTTTTCTGTCCTTAACCATCTCCCAGAGCTTGCTCAAACCATGTCCATTGAGTCGGTGATGCCATCCAACCATCTCATCCTCTGGCATCCCCTTTTCCTCCTGCTCTGAATCTTTCCCAGCATCAGGGTCTTTTCTAGTGAGTCAGCTCATTGCTAAAAGTACTGGAGCTTCAGTTTCAACATCAGTCCTTCCAATGAATGAATATTCAGGGTCGATTTTCTTTAGGAATGACTGGTGTGATTTCCTTGCAATCCAAGGGACTCTAAAGAGTCTTCTCCAACACCATAGTTCGAAACATCAGTTCTTCAGCCCTCAGCCTTCTTTATGGTCCAACTCTCACATCCGTACATGACTACTACAAAAACTATAGCTTTGACTATACAGACTATCATTTGCAAAGTGATGTGTCTGCTTTTTAATATGCTGTCTAGGTTTGTCATAGCTTTTCTTGCAAGAAGCAAGTGTCTTATAAATTCATGGCTGCAGTCATCATGGGCTTTCCAGGCGGCACTAGTGTTTAAGGAACCTGCCTGCCAATGTAGGAGACATAAGAGACACGGGTTTGATCTCCAGGTATAGAAGATTCCCTGGAGGAGGGGCATGGCAACCCACTCCAATACTCTTGCCTGGAGAATCCAATGGACAGAAGACCTTGGTGGGTGACAGTTAAGAGGGCCACAAAGAGTCAGACACCACTGAAGTGACTCGGCACACACGCACGCAGTCACTGTCCAGAGTAATTCTAGAACTGAGGAAGATAAAACCTATTACTGCTTCCACTTTTTCTCCCTCTATTTGCCAGGAAGTTATGGGACTTGATGCCATGATCTTAAGTTTTCTGAATGTTGAGTTTTAAGCCAGATTTTTCACTCTTCACTTTCTCCCTCATCAAGAGGCCCTTTAGCTTCTCTTCACCTTCTGCCATCAGAGTGGTATCATCTGTAAATCTGAGGTTGTTGACATTTCTCCTGCCAATCTTGATCCCACCTTGCGATTGATCCAGCCCAGCATTCCCATGATACACTCTGCACAGAAGCTGAATGAGCAGGCTGACAATATACAGCCTTGACGTCCTCCTTTCCCAGCCTTGAACCACCCACTGTTCGATGGCCAGTTCTAACAGCTGCTTCCTGACCTGCATTCAGGTTTCTCAGGAGACAGGTAAGGTGATCTGGTATTCCCAGTTCTTTAAGAATTTTCTACAGTTTGTTGTGATAAACACAGTCAAAGGCTTTAGAGTAGTCAATGAAGTATAAGTAGATATTTTTCTTGAATTCTCTTGCTTTCTCTATGATCCAACAAATGTTGGTAATTTGATCTCTGGTTCCTCTGCCTTTTCTAAATTCAGCTTGAACATCTGGAAGTTCTTGGTTCGTGTCCTGCTGAAGCTTAGTTTGAAGCATTTTTAGCATTACCATGCTAGCATGTGAAATGAGCACATTCACATGCTAGTTAGAACATTCTTTGGCATTGCCCTTCTTTGGGATTGGAATGAGAACTGACCTTTTCTAGTCCTATAGCCACTGCTGAGTTTTCCAAATTTGCTGACATATTGAGTGCAGCACTTTCACAGCATTATCTTTAAGGATTTTGAATAACTCAGCTGGAACTCTATCACCTCCACTAGCTTTGTTTGTAGTGTTGCTTCCGAAGGCCCACTTGACTTCACCCTCCAGGATGTCTATCTCCAGATGAGTGACCACACCATGATGGTAATCTGGGTCTTTAATATAGTCCTTCTGTGTATTCTTGCCATCTCTTAATTTCTTTTGCTTCTGTTAGGTCCTTACAGTTTCTGTCCTTTATCATGCCCATTTTGTACAAAATGTTCCCTTGGTATCTCCAATTTTCTTGCAGATATCTCTAGTCTTTCCAATTCTATCTTTTCCTCTATTTCTCTGCATTGTTCATTTAAGAAGGCCTTCTCATCTCTCCTTGCTATTCTCTGTAATTTTGCATTCAGTTGGATATATCTTTCCCTTTCTCCCTTGCAGGTACATAAATTTAAAATATCCTTTCCAAAAAGAAAGCAATGTAAACCTATGAAGTATCCACTTCAAGAATGGTGCAATCAGTCACCCCCTTGTCTCCTCAGGAACGCCCTGATGGAAATATTATTAACTAGGAGAAATGACATTTCAGGCAGGGCTCCATGACAGGTGCTGTGCCCAACCCACCTTTACAACAACCCAGGAGAGAGGCCCTATCAACTATCATCTTGTTTTCACCATGAGGAAACAAAACCTTAAGCAATTTGCATAGCTAGTGTCTGAGCACACTGCTAGTGTCTCAAAGTGATGGACTAATCTTCCTTTCTCCCCTAATTGCACTCTACAAACAACTGGAAGCTTCAAGTACTATCCTAAGGATTGGACATAATCTTAACTTTTTAAAGATATTATCCTAGGCTTCCACTTATTCTCCTACATTACCTTTTCAAAAAGTATTAATCATAAGCATTTTATATGTGGAACACTTCCAAAATATCAAATTATAATATTATGAAAAGAAATGTTAACATTTCAAACTCCCCACAAATCTGAATACAAAGCCACTCAACGTATGACTCATTATCATCAAGTAGTTGTTTAAGGTCCACAGACTGATGGAAAGCAAGGTAAAAGACCCATTTGCCTCCTCAGGTTATGTTTAAGGGTTTTCTGCTGGTTCCTCTCTTTCACCCAAAGACTCCATGCTGACCCTTGGATGGTGATGATTCTTGAATCTCTACTTCAAGTCCCCTGTATTTTTACTGTATTTTGAAGGAGTCCTTGTGCTCACATCTAGGAATGATTCTCCTAACTGTCCTCCTCAACTCTGACCCCATTCCTTCAGGTTATCACCTGGTCAAGCGTGTTCCCATCCACATGGGACTTCTCAGAGCCACCCCACATTCCTCACCGCCTTCGTGACTGAAACACCTGTGCCACACGAGCAATCCTAAAATCACTGTCAGGCCCATCCCCTTCATCCTCCCTCCAGCTGCCAGCCCCTTTGCGCTACAGCTTCTTGTTTGCTATACCACGAGAGCTGGCTTGCAAAAATGCAAACCACGGTGTGCTGCTGCATGGAGAGGTCTCCTCTAAGATGCCTACAGAATGAGGCCGACAGTCCTTAGTCTGGTAGAGAAAAGCCCGTCAGCCTCCAGCTGCCACCACAGTGTCATCTCTGCCTTCCTTGGGGCCCAAAGCAAGTCCTCAGCTTCACCCACTGGCTTGCTCAGAGGCTCCCATGGGGCCACCTGTCTACACATGCAACACTCTCAGTCCGGGTGGACGCTCTTCCAGCTGTGTCTGCAAAGCATCGTTGTCTTCAAGATCCCGCCAGAACTTAATTCTTCCATTCCCCCAAACAACTACCTCACACCAACTTCTTATGTACTCTTAAAATACAGCATTATAAATTAGTCATCTATTTGTCTATCTCCTGACCTGGACTCTTACTTCCTCTTGGGTTTCCAGCACCGACAGGCACTCAAAAGCCTGGTGAATTACTGACTTAATGCCTTCTAAGAGCTTACATTTAGAATTAGACACAGCAATACAAAAATAAGCGTATGAGGACAAACATAAAACTGAACAAAACTTGGGCTCATGTCCAAGAATATTTATCATGTTAACAGCTACACTGCCTGGTAGCAATGTGCTATATAAAACACATTTTGCTATTTGTTACTGGCAGTCTTAAGGCAAAAAGATGACTACAAAAAAATGTAGTAAAAATACTGGAAATTAAGAGGGACGGAGGGAAAAGACTATCATGAGTATCAGTGGTGCCATCAAAAATGGGAAAAATCAAGACATTCTTTACCTCCTAATGAACAAAACAGCAACAAAATATTTTTGCAGGAAATTTAAAAAATCCTGATAATGAACTCACTACGGGGTTTCCAGGTGGCACAGTGGTAAAGAAACTGCTTGCCAATGCAGGAGGCACAAGAGACATGGGCTTGATCCCTGGGTTGGGAAGATCCCCTAGAGAAGGAAATGGCAACCAGCTCTAGTATTCTTGCTTTGAAAATTCCACGGACAGAGGAGCCTGATAGTCTTACAGTCCATGGGGTCACAAAGAGTTGGGCACACTGAGTGTCTGAGTGTGCACACAGATGCTTGATAAAGCCTTGTATTTCTATCAATTTAAGGACATTAAAAAGGAGCAAAAGATACATTAAACCATAGCTAATCAATCAGCAAATCTCAAACCATAGGAACTTCTACTAGAAAAAAGACCTAGTTTCTTCAACAAATAAATTGTAACAGTAAAAAGAAGAGAGGGAAAGAGAAAAGGAGAGATTGAGAGGAAAACAACAGATATGAAAAGGTATTAAAATACAGATTTTATTTCAACCTTGAGTCAAACTATCCCATAATGTAAATAAAACAAAAACATTCAATCCATGTATGTTCAGTTCAGTCACTCACTCATGTCTGACTCTTTGCAACCTCATGGACTGCAGCACACCATGCCTCCCTGTCCGTCACTAACTCCCAGAGCTTGCTCAAACTCATGTCCATTGAGTCGGTGATGCCAACCAATCATCTCATCCTCTTTCGTCCCCTTCTCCTCCTGTCTTCAATCTTTCCCGGTCTTTTTCAATGAGTCAGTTCTTCAAATCCAGTTGCCAAAGTATTGGAGCTTCAGCTACAGCATCAGTCCTTCCAATGAACATTCAGGACTGATTTCCTTTAGGATGGACTGGTTTGACCTCCTTGTAGTCCAAGGGACTCTCCAAGAGTCTTCTCTAATACCACAGTTCAAAACCATCAATTCTTCGGCGCTCAGCTTTCTTTATGGTCCAACTCTCACATCCATACGTGACTACTGGAAAAACCATAGATTTGACTATTTATGAAACTACTGGAAATTTGAGTATTGGATAACTGGTATGAAAAAATATTTTTAAAATGTGATAACTGTATTATATTTGTTTCTTTTTTTTAGATAAAACTATATGCTGAAATATTGACAGATTAACTGATACAATATCTGGGATTTACTTCAAAATAATATTGAGGGCAGAGGTTTGGAGGGTAAGGAAGAAAAAGTTTACATACAACAAAACTAGCCATATAATTATTGACATCTGAGTGACGGGTTCATGGGGCCCATTATACTTTCATCTACTTCTGCTCATTGTTTGAAAATGTCCATTTAAAGGAAAATGGAGATAATGGTACGAAAGACAAATTCAGGAGTCCAGCATTGGGGTGAGACTGTGGTGCTGACACTGGGTTTCACCTGAAAGACTTACAGTCTTTCTGACTATAACTTCTGAATTGGTACCTTGCCTTCAGCCCTCAGTCTCAAAAAGAGCCCATTATGCACTGAGCATTTAATCTGTCAGTTTCTTTTTTAAAACTTATTATTATTAAACAATATTGTAATAGTTTCAGCGAACAGGGAAGGGGCTCAGCCATACATATACACATATCCATTCTCTCCCAAACTTCCCTCCCATCCAATCTGCCATATAATGTTGAACAGAGTTCCATGTGCTATACAGTAGGTCCTTGCTGGTGGTCTATTTTAAATATAACACTATATTTTATATATATATTTTAAATATAGCACATCCCAAACTCCCTAACTATCCCTTCCACACCTCCATCCTTCCCCAGAACAACCACAGTTTGTTCTCAAAGTTTGAGAGTCTGTTTCTGTATTGTAAGTTAAGTTCATTTGTATCATTTCTTTTTAGACTACACAATATAAGTGATGTCATTGGCTATTTCTCCTTCTCTGATATCCTTCAGTTTCTTAACCCATTTTATTTTTAATATACTTGCTGCAGTGTTTAATCCTAACACTTAAGTGTCTTTGGGGAAAAAAAAAAAAACAAACTTCTCCATAATCTTAACCAAATTAACCTTGCCATTTTCACCTTCCCCTCCTTCTGACTTAGCAACCCTTTCTGGACCTCACCTACTGATCAAGCTGCCCTCCTTGCCTAAGTCTGATGCTCTCCACTAACTCTGGCCCACCCTCTTAAAGGCCGGGTTTCCAATTTCACTGACTCCAAGATGCCTTTTCCAGCCACAAATCTCGCCAAAGACCATGAGCACTTGAGTCAAACCCACCCAAGCTCAAATTCCAATCTGGACTCCACACTAGCTGTGCAACCTGAAAAAACTCCTGAGTTCAGTTTCCTACTCTGGAAACTGGACTGGACTGACTGAAGCTGAGGGGGCTCAGGGTAGAGTACACAGGGTACAGCTTGTATAGTTTAGGCACACAATACTTCAGGAATATGAACTGAATGGATTTTTTTTTAACATACCACGAAAGGTTATGTTTTAGGATAATGGTAAGTGACTTTAAGTCTAAGTCCATATCAGTATTTTTCCCTGCATCTTCCTTTATCCTTGCTCCAAAAATCTTTTATATTAGATTTAAAAAATCATAGGTCAAAAGTTCAAAGGGTTTTTCACTGCTACTGATTTCATGAGCTTATAAGACTCTAAGCTTATATTAAAACCTTATTATCTGTAATATACTATATTTACTGAAGAGTCCAAAGGCTAGATTCAGAATATCATTTATTTTCTATTAATTTAAATGAATAATTATTTCATTTTAAAAACTTTTTCAAAAGGAACAGGCTTGTCCAAACTGCTTTACAATATTTTCTTTCTGATGAGTCTCATTCAGTTCAGTTCAGTTGCTCAGTCATGTCTGACTCTTTGCGATCCCATGGACTGCAGCACACCAGGCCTCCCTGTCCGTCACTAATTCCCGGAGTATACTCAAAATGTCCATCGAGTTAGTGATGCTATCCAACCATCTCATCTTCTGTTGTCCGCTTCTCCTCCTACCTTCAATCTTTCCCAGCATCAAGATCTTTTCAAATAAATCAGTTCTTCGCATCAGGTGGCCAAAGCACTGGAGTTTCAGCTTCAGCATCAGTCCTTCCAGTGAATATTCAGGACTGATTTCCCTTAGGATTGACTGGTTTGATCTCCTTGCAGTTCAAGGGTCTCTCAAGAGTCTCCTCCAACACTATAGTTCAAAAGCATCAATTTTTCAGCACTCAGCTTTCTTTACACTCCAACTGTCACATCCATACATGACCAATAGAAAGGCCATAACCTTGATGAGACAGACCTTTGTTGGCAAAGTAATATCTCTGCTTTTTAACATGCTGGAATCATACTAAGGCAAACATGCTGTCTTGGTTGGTCATAACTTTTCTTCCAAGGAGTAAGCATCTTTTAATTTCATGGCTGCAATCACCATCTGCAATGATTTTGAAACCCAAGAAAATAAAGTCAGCCACTGTTTCCACTGCTTCCCTATCTATTTCCCATGAAGTGATGGGACCAGATGCCATGATGTTCATTTTCTGAATGTTGAGCTTTAAGCCAACTTTTTTACTCTCCTCTTTCACTTTCATCAAGAGGCTTTTTAGTTCCTCTTCACTTTCTTCCATAAGGGTGGTGTCATCTGCATATCTGAGGTGATTGATATTTCCTCTGGCAATCTTGATTCCAGCTTGTGCTTCATCCAGCCCAGTGTTTCTCATGATGTTTCTACACAGAAGTTAAATAAGCAGGGTGACAATATACAGCCTTGATGTGCTCCTTTCCCTATTTGGAACCAGGCCATTGTTCCATCTCCAGTTCTAACTGTTGATTCATGACCTGTATACAGATTCCTCAAGAGGCAGGTTAGGTGGTCTGGTATTCCCATGTCTTTTAAGAATTTTCCACAGTTTGTGGTAATCCACATCAACAAAGGCTTTGGTATATTCAATAAAGCAGAAATAGATGTTTTTCTGGAACTCTCTTGCATTTTCAATAATCCAGCGGATGTTGGCAATTTGATCTCTGGTTCCTCTGCCATTTCTAAAACCAGCTTAAACATCAGGGAGTTCACGGTTCACATAATGTTGAAACCTGTCTTGGAGAATTTTGAGCATTACTTTACTAGCATGTTAGAAGAGTGCAACTGTGTGGCAGTGTGAGCATTCTGTGGCATTGCCTTTCTTTGGCATTGGAATGAAAACGGACCTTTTCCAGTCCTGTGGCCACTGCTGAGTTTTCCAAACTTGCTCGCATATTGAGTACAGCACTTTCACAGCATCATCTTTCAGGATTTGAAACAGCTCAACTGGAATTCCATCACCTCCACTAGCTTTGTTCATAGTGATGCTTTCTAAGGCCCACTTGACTTCACATTCCAAGATGTCTGGCTCTAGATGAGTGATCACATCATCATGATTATCTGGGTCGTGAAGATCTTTTTTGTACAGTTCTTCCGTGTATTCTTGCCACCTCTTCTTAATATCTTCTGCTTCGGTTAGTTCCAGACCATTTCTGTCCTTTATTGAGCCCATCTTTGCATGAAATGTTCCCTTGGTATCTCTAATTTTCTTGAAGAGATCTCTAGTCTTTCCCATTCTGTTGTTTGCCTCTATTTATTTACATTGATCGCTGAGGAAGGCTTTCTTATCTCTCCTTGCTATTCTTTGGAACTCTGCATTCAGATGCTTATATCTTTCCTTTTCTCCTTTGCTTTTCACCTCTCTTCTTTTCATAGCCATTTGTAAGGCCTCCCCAGACAGCCATTTTGCTTTTTTGCATTTCTTTTCCACGGGGATGGTCTTGATCCCTGTCTCCTGTACAATGTCATGAACCTCATTCCATAGTTCATCAGGCACTCTATCTATCAGATCTCGACCATTAAGTCTATTTCTCACTTCCACTGTACAATCATAAGGGATTTGATTTAGGTCATACCTGAATGGTCTAGCGGTTTTCTCTACTTTCTTCAATTTAAGTCTGAATTTGGCAATAAGGAGTTCGTGATCTGAGCCACAGTCAGCTCCCGGTCTTGTTTTTGTTGACTGTATAGAGCTTCTCCATCTTTGGCTGCAAAGAATAGAATCAATCTGATTTCGGTGATGACCATCTGGTGATGTCCATGTGTAGAGTCTTCTCTTGTGTTGCTGGAAGAGGGTGTTTGCTATGACCAGTGCACTTTCTTGGCAAAACTCTATTAGTCTTTGCCCTGCTTCATTCTGCATTCCAAGGCCAAATTTGCCTCTTACTCCAGGTGTTTCTTGACTTCCTACTTTTGCATTCCTGTCCCCTATAATGAAAAGGACATCTTTTTTGGGTGTTAGTTCTAAAACATCTTGTAGGTCTTCATAAAACCATTCAACTTCAGTTTCTTCAGCGTTACTGGTTGGGGCATAGACTTGGATAACTGTGATATTGAATGGTTTGCCTTGAACAGAGATCATTCTGTCGTTTTTGAGATTACATCCAAGTACTGCATTTCGGACTCTTCTGTTGACCATGATAGCTACTCCATTTCTTCTGAGGGATTCCTGCCTGCAGTAGTAGATGTAATGGTCATCTAAGTTAAATTCACCCATTCCAGTCCATTTTAGTTTGCTGATTTCTAGAATGTTGACGTTCACCCTTGCCATCTCTTGTTTGACCACTTCCAATTTGCCCTGATTCATGGACCTGACATTCCAGGTTCCTATGCAATATTGCTCTTTACAGCATCGGATCTTGCTTCTATCACCAGTCACATCCACAACTGGGTATTGTTTTTGCTTTGGCTCCATCCCTTCATTCTTCTGGAGTTATTTCTCCACTGATTTCCAGTAGCATATTCCTGGTTCCAAATAGGAAAAGGAGTACATCAAGGCTGTATATTGTCACCCTGCTTATTTAACTTATCTGTAGAGTACATCATGAGAGACGCTAGACTGGAAGAAGCACAAGCTGGAATCAAGATTGCTGGGAGAAATATCAATCACCTCAGATATGCAGATGATACCACCCTTACGGAAGAAAGTGAAGAGGAGCTAAAAAGCCTCTTGATGAAAGTGAAAGAGGAGAGTGAAAAAGTTGGCTTAAAACTCAACATTCAGAAAACGAAGATCATGGCATCTGGTCCCATCACTTCATGGGAAATAGATGGGGCAACAGTGAAAACAGTGTCAGACTTTATTTTGGCGGGCTCCAAAATCACTGCAGATGGTGACTGCAGCCATGAAATTAAAGGACGCTTACTTCTTGGAAGAAAAGTTATGACCAACCTAGATAGTATATTCAAAAGCAGAGACATTACTTTGCCGACTAAGGTCCGTCTAGTCAAGGCTATGGTTTTTCCTGTGGTCATGTATGGCTGTGAGAGTTGGACTGTGAAGAAGGCTGAGCGCCGAAGAATTGATGCTTTTGAACTGTGGTGTTGGAGAAGACTCTTGAGGGTCCCTTGGACTGCAAGGAGATCCAACCAGTCCATTCTGAAGGAGATCAACCCTGGGATTTCTTTGGAAGGAATGATGCTCAAGCTGAAGCTCCAGTACTTTGGCCACCTCATGGGAAGAGTTGACCCATTGGAAAAGACTCTGATGCTGGGAGAGATTGGGGACAGGTGGAGAAGGGGACGACAGAGGATGAGATGGCTGGACGGCATCACGGACTTGATGGACGTTGAGTCTGAGTGAACTCTAGGAGATGGTGATGGACAGGGAGGCCTGGCGTGCTGCGATTCATGGGGTCGCAAAGAGTCGGACACAACTGAGCGACTGAACTGTACTCAGACAACCATTTTGCTTTTTTGCATTTCTTTTTCTTGGGGATGGTCATGATCCCTGTCTCCTGTAAAATGTCACAAACCTCCGTCCATAGTTCTTCAGGCATTTTGTCTATCAGATCTAATCCCCTGAATCTATTTCTCACTTCCACGATATAATTGTAAGGGATCTGATTTATAGATAATAGATCCTGATTATAATTGTGCCCTGCCATCAACAAGAACGTTACTACAACACAGGACCTACCAGTGTTCCTGAGGCAGCAGCTGCCCCTACACCTGCAGTGAAGAGGACCCTGAGAAGACTGGAGATTAGAGAGAGGCCGGCCAGTGAGAGCAGCTGTGTCCCCTACGTTAGTCAAGTTAGGACCCTGGAGGCCACTACTCTGGCATTCAAGACTTAAGAAAATCCTTTCTTGTATTCTATTTTTTGCAAGAACTTCTTCCTAAACTAACAAGGGGTCAAGAGGGAAAAGGGAAGCCACATGGTTGCCTAAATTTCACTTCTCCTAAAATACTGAAGAGAAATATGAAGATACTCAACAGCTAAGGACTAAAGTAACTAAGATTTTTAATAGATCGATTTACTTTCTTAAACTCACAAAGCAAATGAGCCACAGTAAATATTTGGGTGTGCTTTTTATAGAGAAAACAGTATATGTAATAATAATAATAATACACACAGCAAAAAGAAAACCCAGCTTTATAACTTACCACTTGAAGAATCCCCTTATCTATAAAACCAAGATATAGGAACTGTCTCCAAAAGTCATACTAATGATTAAAGGAGAGACTAAGCATCTCTCTCCACTCCAGTGTTCTTGCCAGGAGAATCCCAGGGACGGGGGAGCCTGGTGGGCTGCCATCCATGGGGTCGCACAGAGTCGGACACGACTGAAGCGACTTAGCAGAGCAGAGCAGAGAAGCATCTCTTTGTGCTTGTGACATTTAAATGTTCAATAAATGTCAGCTATTGTTGTTTACATTATGTAAAACCACATTTAAGAATAAGAATCAAAAAATAAAAAATAAAATAAAATAAAATAAAAGAATAAGAATCAAAATTTTCACTGAACCCACTGGGAGTTTATCCGGTGGTGACCATGGTCTGCTGATAGCAGCAGCTAGTGATTATGTAACATTTACTATTCACCAGGCACTGTTCAGAGTGCTTACGGTCTTGACATCAACTCCACGAAGTACTTTTCTCAGATGAAGAAACTGAGGCACAGAGGTTGAGTGACTCACGCAAGGTCCAAACTATAGAGTCAGAAACTCTGAGTATAGAGTTCAACAATCTGTGTTTTAACAAGCCTTCTGGGAGACTTTAATGCTCACTAAAATCTGAAAAACCCTGAGTTAACAAATGCAAAAGCCCATATCAGCGATTTTAAAGGCTTGAATACCAGCCTATCTCTGGAACAAAATGTATTTCTACTGTAAACAGCAATATCGATGGCAGTAAACCCTTCAGATTAAAATAGATTCAGGATCAAAACCAAGCCCCACCACATTCAGGCATCACTTGCTATATGACCTGAGGGTTATTATTAACATGATATATGAGGTAATATCCATCCACCATTCTAGAGTAAAAGACACTGGAAAGCACTGGTTAGAGCTTCTGCTCTCCAATGGCTCTCAAAGTTGGGAATGCATCAGAATTGCCTGTCAGAGTTAAATGCAGACTCCCAGGTTCCCTCCTCATCACCCTCCACACCCCAGAACCATTTTGATGTAAGAGAACTTACTTCAGTCTAGGGCCATACCACCCTGAACGCACCTGATAGTGTCTGATCTCGGAAGCTAAGCAGGGTCGGGCCCAGTTAGTACTTGGATGGGAGAACTTACTTGAGCAGACACTCCAGGTGATTCTGACGCAGACAATCCCTCCATCTTTTTTTTTCCCCCACTTTTTAGAAAACCACAGCTGTATAGTTATCCAATGGATCCCCTTTACTTCAACCTCCATCCTTTCTTCACCTCCCCAAGGCTAATGCAAAGAGACATGAATACATTCCTCTCCCCTAAAGTCCAGCACTCTTGAGAAGAATCAGTCAGTGAGTCGAACCTGCTTCTGCTATCCTTACAGAAAAAAAGGTGGTCGCTGCCCACATTAGCAATACAATTCTGAAAGTAATCTGATGTTTCAAACATCTACAGATAATCATCTTCCAGAATACAAATACGTGGAGCTTGTTACTCCAAGAATTTTTAAAATCAAAGAAATTAATGAAGGAAGAATTTTAATGCTATACATGTAAGTTATGTTTTACTTTATTTTATGTACTTCAGTAAGTTGAAATAAGCATTAAAAGACAAATGAAGACAGCTGAGAGCGGCAAAAAGCCATCCAGGAAAAAATCCTTTCCTCTCTCTAGTGTCAGAATTTAAATATCAAGGGAAAAGAACTGTATGGATAAATATAATGAGCCTCAATGCTGCTTTTAACTGCAGGACCTAATCCTCAACTGCATCCCTCAGTACCAGTAGGGGAAAGCGGGGATGGGGGTGGGGTCCTCAGAGAGAAGAAGTTGAAGGGGCACCTAGAGACTCACATCAGGTGTGAGTGTTGGCTCCACCCAGAGTCCCCACCTACCTAGGAGAGGCTTCCTCCTCCCCGTGCTGGCCAAGTCTGGGTAACCAGGATAAAGAGTTAGACAATAGGTCCCCGGTGCACCTAAGGTTAAGGCATCCAGTCCAACCCCACAGCACCATCTCTACTGGGGATGGAAACAGAGACAGGGGAAGAGGGAGGGAGAAAAAAGTGAGGGAAGAACGTAGAAAGCTCACCCCCTATTACAGCTACATTAGAAACAGGGAATGATGTGGAGCTTCAATGATTTTTAGACCAAATCCTGCTCTTGGGATTGATATTTTTCCTCAGCTTTTAATAAAACATATCTTAAACAATGTAAGATTTTCCTCTTTTATCACCACAGCAGACACTCACAGACAGCAGATCTGATCTTCTGCCCATTTCTAGGCAAGCCTGATATTCTGATGAGCAGCTGCTGGACAGCATGGAGCAGAGCCTAAACCACAACCAGGCTGTATACAGGCTCCAGGTCTGCCTGTGGCTTTCAGGTTGCTCTTTTCAGGAGGAAGCCTCCAATCACCTTTCTAAAAGTAAATTAAGTATTGAAAATATTGCTATTACCATATAACTCCTCATTGGCTTTATTTTCCTTTAATTCTGGTATTCGAAAGGAAAAAAAAAACTTTTTTCTTAAATATTTTAAACATGACCATGATTAGCATTATCAAATTATAATCTAACACAGAGTCACAGCTATAATCCAAAGCATAAAAAAATAATAACTATTCAAAGTTTTCCATCAAAGAGCCAAAAATGCTTTATTACTGGAAACAATCAGTATTAAATGTAAGAATTTTTCTCTTCCTTTTCTCCACTTCTAATAAAAGCAAAAACCCAGGCAGGCACAGCTGCATAGGCTAACCCTGATTTTTATAGCAAAACATTCATATCAAATTCTAGTATCATCAAAATGCTTTTCTTCATTCTCCAGTAGTTTTTTCTATTTGTTCATTTAAGAAGCTTTCAGGAATAACAAGAACCAAATCAAAACACAAACACAAATATACACAGGGAACTGGCCATTCTACATGAATCCAAACTTTGATGGCAGCAAATTATATCTACAGTATATTCAAAATCAGTGCTGAATTTTTAATATACTGTCGTGTCTCCCAAGGGAGAAAAAAGTAAGATAGAGAGGAAAAGTCATGTTCTCATTCCCATCTTCCTAAGCTCTGACCACCCCAGCCAAGAGAGAGCCAAGCAGGCTGCTGGTTCCAGCAACCTGAGCACCACCTGAGCCTCAGAGTGGCTCCAACCTGAGTAGAGAAGCAGTTACACAGGTGGTTACCCAAGCCAACAAGTAGAAATCAAGTCTAGGAGTGGGTGTTGTTCAGACCTGAAAGTAACTTAAAAGTTTTCTCCTCAGATGCTCACAGTTCTTCAAACATAAAAGGAAATACCCAGCCCTGGTTCAAAGCCTGACAACTAACTATAAGCAAGGTCAGCAAGAGGGAAAGTCCCATGCAAAGGAAACTCGAGGCTTCACTAGCAATCTCCTTTAAAGGAGTGTCTTCATCAATCAACAGTCCGAAAGTTTTTATTATCAAGTTAATTAAAAGACTCCTGTGTTAGTATCTAAATGCTAGGCAATTATTGGCAGCAAACTAAATGTCCTTATCTTTGCTCTGACAACAAAATCTTATAAAGCAAATGATATGAGCACTTCTGTAACTTAATACAGGTCTTCTATGCTTCTCTCCAAAAGCTGTAGAACAGAAGTGGCTTATAAATGAACAATTTGTTTTATAAATAATAAGAACCAGAGATTAGGATAAGTAATAAGCAATAATAATAAAGAAATGTTTATGCCACAATGGATCAATGTCAATATGCTAATTAATTAACATCTGAGCTCCTTCAGAGACTTCAATGGCAAGTTATTAATTCTGAAGTATGCTACCCTCATGTCCAATACTATCACCTTTTTCCAAAACAATGCCCATTTGCCAAACACTTTGTTTACTGCATCAGCTTTTGAAAAATTCTGTCCACAAAAATGTCCAAACAAAGCAGTATTTTAGAAAATATAAACACTTGTTTCTACCTATGCACATACAGACTTCAGACTTCCACTTAACTATTTATTGAGTGATCCACTATTACAAGTAAATTGCTGAGCTAGAACTATTTTGTTTTAAAAAGTTATTGAACAGTAACTTTTTATTTCATTCTTAATCACTGAGAAAAAACAATGAAAGGCACCAATCCCAAGCTAATTAATATGTTCCTTCTAATTGACCTTGATACTGAAACCAATCTCAGAATCTTGTTCAGTATCACTTCAGGATTGGGCAATATCTCTGTTCTCACTAACAAAGAATTAGTCCTACCCTAAAATCATTTCTTCTCTCACCAGCAAACTCTTACTCATTCTTCCAGACCTCCTCTGAGACACATAGTATCACACCATACCTTGAAAACACACTTCTCCTACTGTGCTATCATCTGCCTGTGTTGACCTTTCATTCAACTGCGATTTCATTCCTTCACTTCAAACACAATGTCTTATTAATCATTGGATTCCCAGCATATGGAACATTCCCAAGCAAAAAGCGATTCAATATATAGTTTATGTTTTCCTTTTACTGTCTTCTGCAACTTTTCCAGTAAGCCTGAGTTTTAAAAACATATTAAAAAGATAAAAGCTGTACCTTGAGAAGTACACATTCATAGTATACCCAGTATTTCTCTCAAGAATCTGAGATAATTCCATCAGTTGGAAAAAACTATACCTAAAAAGGTAAAGTTTGAAATTCTCTCACTGCTTTAACCTAGTCTTTTTTTTTTTAAGATCCTGACACATCCTCTTTAAGTAAACTGAAACTTAATCTGAATGGAGTTACCTCCTACAAACCTTCTCTAAGGAAAGAAAGACTTTTTCCGGCTATGGAAACAACAGAATAGTTTAAAGCCATGGAAACAGTGTTCTGCAGGACGCCAACTGTCACCGTCCTGGAAGCTGAGCTAAGTCGGCACAAGACCACTGTGGGAGGAAACGGTATTGACAGACAGTCTAGTTTCCATCCCAGGCGACTCCTTTCACATTACAGATCCTGGAACACTGCCGTTGACACCTAGCAGCTGCTTCCATTAAGAGCAGCGGGTAGAAGGTCTGGGAGAAACTTGTGCCACAATAAAAACATGACCTCTTCTTCAGCATCTCACAAGAGGAGATCTAAAGCAGAACTTGAGTTAGAGGCAGGAGGAAAAACATGAGTCTATAGGCACAAGGAGGAGACAGGAAGGTAATGAAAGTTTGCCAGGAGGGAACGGAGAACCAGGAAACAAACCTACACATCAACTTTGGAGTTGCTGTTTAGTCCAACTTGTGTCCAACTCTTTGCAACCCCATGAACTGTTAGCCTGTCTGGCTCCTCTGTTTTAGGATTTTATTATGAACCCAAAATGATAAAATGGAAACTTAAAACAACAACAAAACTTAAAATTTATGGCACTATAATTTTCTCTACTATAACAAATTATTAAATCTTGGGTAAAGCAGTTGGAGGAAGAAAGCTAAGATTAAAAAAAATGCTTCCAAATGCATGAAACTTCTTCAAATAGCTATTCTTTTTTTAAAGACTCAAAAATTAACACCTTTTGAAAGAAGGAAACACTATGATGTTGAGTAAATAAAATGTTTGATGGCAAATGGACAGTGCATTTATTGGTTAATCTCTTGGTCGACCACAGGAAGAATAAAGCCTATTCTTATTGATTTTTTACTGTGGTGTGTATTTACAAACTTAGAGGCCTCCACACTTTGGGGTAACACATTTTTTCTGTTCAACAACTCTGCTGAGCGTGTTATTTTAAATGTTCAATATTTTAATTTTACATAGTCATGGCTGTATGGTAAAAAATCCCATCAACTGAAACTTTGTTCACAATTTTGAGTTGTTTGTGCAATATAACTATATCACTGTCACTTGTATCTGTGAAGTTCATGGTTATTATATAGATTCAAGCCTCTGACTATTTTACAAGTCTTCTAATGTAAACACATCTGAGCATTTACGTAGGAAAAACAATATTTTATTATAAACTTTCTGTCTTTTCTATTACATGAATGGCATTATACTGATGTCTACTGAAATTCTGTATATAGGAAACTCATATCATGTATACATTTTATTTCAGAAAAAAATGAGGGAGCCCAAGTTATCTGTAATGATAAGATTTCAAGGGGGGCAGTTAGTTGTCACAAGGATAAGGAAATGCAATGAAATTTAAGGGTGTAAGCTAAGCATGCTAGATTGTCCCATGATGTAGAAGAGAGACTGATCCAACAGATTACTGCACCGCATCCCACTTTCATTTCCAAAGTCCCAGCATTCATTTAGATATAAAACAACACAAAAAGCTATTTGTCTAAGCCTAGAACCCAACTCCATTCTGCATATAAGAACGAAGTATTGTTAAAACAACTTTATACTGAATTTTCCAGGAATAAAACTACCCTCATGTACATCGAGGGAAGATTATATTTTATTTCAGATTGACTTTGACCAAGAGCTGCTCTCCATCTTAGAAGACGGTATCTCCATTGACAACCCTAGCTTGACATCCAGGAGGCTGATGCCATACACGTCTATCAGCCTCACAGTACGGCTGCCAGGTTCACACTGATAACAGGCATACATGCAAACATTAACCTCACAAGTCTTCAGTGCAGTCATGCACAAGCATCTAGTTAAATATATAATATTTTATTACATACTACTTTCACTTTTCCATACCAGTTAGTGCATTTTTCTGACTTGTTTAAAATTTTGTGTAGTAACAGAGTTTCTATGAATTTTGTGTAGGTAACATATTCTTTATTTTTTTATAACATATTCTTTATATTTTGAAAGAAAAAGGAGGCAGTAGGAAAGTTTCATTTTGGTGAAGGATAGGGAAGCCTGGCGTGCTGCAGTCCAGGGTGTCACAAAGAGTCGGACACAACTGAGCAACTGAACAACAACAACAAATTAACATGTTCCAAATTACTTATTAAATTGCATATTTATATAGTTTTAAATTGTATAAAAGACATCGAGTGAAAAAAGCTGGCTTAAAGCTCAACATTCAGAAAACAAAGATCATGGCATCTGGTCCCATCACTTCACGGGAAATAGATGGGGAAACAGTGGAAACAGTGCCAGATTTTATTTTGGGGGGTTCCAAAATAACTGCAGATGGTGACTGCAGCCATGAAATTAAGACGCTTACTTCTTGGAAGAAAAGTTATGACCAACCTAGATAGCATATTCAAAAGCAGAGACTAAAGACCTATATATAGAAAACTATAAAACACTGATGAAAGAAATCAAAGAGGACACTAATAGATGGAGAAATATACCATGTTCATGGATCGGAAGAATCAATATAGTGAAAATGAGTATACTACCCAAAGCAATTTACAAATTCAATGCAATCCCTATCAAGCTACCAGCCATATTTTTCACAGAACTAGAACAAATAATTTCAAGATTTGTATCGAAATACCAAAAACCTCAAATTACCAAAGCAATCTTGAGAAACAAGAATGGAACTGGAAGAATCAACTTGCCTGACTTCAGGCTCTACTACAAAGCCACAGTCATCAAAACAGTATGGTACTGGCACAAAGACAGAAATATAGATCAATGGAACAAAACAGAAAGCCCAGAGATAAATCCACACACATATGGACACCTTATCTTTGACAAAGGAGGCAAGAATATACAACGGAGTAAAGACAATCTCTTTAACAAGTGGTGCTGGGAAAACTGGTCAACCACTTGTAAAAGAATGAAACTAGATCACTTTCTAACACCGCACACAAAAATAAACTCAAAATGGATTAAAGATCTAAATGTAAGACCAGAAACTATAAAACTCCTAGAGGAGAACATAGGCAAAACACTCTCAGACATAATTCACAGCAGGATCCTCTATGATCCACCTCCCAGAATTCTGGAAATAAAAGGAAAAATAAACAAATGGGATCTAATTAAAATTAAAGGCTTCTGCACAGCAAAGGTTTAAAATATAAGCAAGGTGGAGAGACAGCCTTCTGAATGGGAGAAAATAATAGCAAATGAAGCAACTGACAAACAACTAATCTCAAAAATATACAAGCAACTTATGCAGCTCAAGTCCAGAAAAATAAACGACCCAATCAAAAAATGGGCCAAAGAACTAAACAGACATTTCTCCAAAGAAGACATATGGATGGCTAACAAACACATGAAAAGATGCTCAACATCACTCATTATTAGAGAAATGCAAATCAAAACCACAATGAGGTACCACTTCACACCAGTCAGAATGGCTGCGATCCAAAAATCTGCAAGCAATAAATGCTGGAGAGGGTGTGGAGAAAAGGGAACCCTCCTACACTGTTGGTGGGAATGCAAACTAGTACAGCCACTATGGAGAACAGTGTGGAGATTCCTTAAAAAGTTGCAAATAGAACTACCTTATGACCCAGCAATCCCACTGCTGGGCATACACACCGAGGAAACCAGAATTGAAAGAGACACATGTACCCCAATGTTCATCACTGTTTATAATAGCCAGGACATGGAAACAACCTATATGTCCATCAGCAGATGAATGGATAAGAAAGCTGTGGTACAGATACACAATGGAGTATTACTCAGCCATTAAAAAGAATTCATTTGAATCAGTTCTGATGAGATGGATGAAACTGGAGCCGATTATCCAGAGTGAAGTAAGCCAGAAAGAAAAACACCAATACAGTATACTAACACATATATATGGAATCTAGGAAGATAGCAATGACGACCCTGTATGCAAGACAGGAAAAGACACAGATGTGTATAACGGACTTTTGGACTCAGAGGGAGGGGGAGAGGGTGGGATGATTTGGGAGAATGGCATTCTAACATGTATACTATCATGTAAGAATCGAATCGCCAGTCTATGTCTGACACAGGATACAGCATGCTTGGGGCTGGTGCATGGGGATGACCCAGAGAGATGTTTTGGGGCGGGAGGTGGGAGGGGGGTTCATATTTGGGAACGCATGTAAGAATTAAAGATTTTAAAATTTAAAAAAAAAAAAAAAAGCAGAGACATTACTTTGCCGACTAAGATCGTCTGGTCAAGGCTATGGTTTTTCCTGTGGTCATGTATGGATGTGAGAGTTGGACTGTGAAGAAGGCTGAGCGCCGAAGAATTGATGCTTTTGAACTGTGGTGTTGAAGAAGACTCTTGAGAGTCCCTTGGACTGCAAGGAGATCCAACCAGTCCATTCTGAAGGAGATTAGCCCTGGGATTTCTTTGGAAGGAATGATGCTGAAGCTGAAACTCTAGTACTTTGGCCACCTCATGCGAAGAGTTGACTCATTGGAAAAGACTCTGATGCTGGGAGAGATTGGGGGCAGGAGGAGAAGGGGACGACAGAGGATGAGATGGCTGGATGGCATCACGGACTCGATGGACGTGAGCCTGAGTGAACTCCGGGAGTTGGTGATGGACAGGGAGGCCTGGCGTGCTGCGATTCATGGAGTCGCAGATAGTCGGACCCGACTGAGCGACTGAACTGAACTGAACTGAAAAGACATCAAATAAACAACTAGAAAACAAAAAGAGAACCAGTTCCAGCAGTGTGGCAGACTGGATACTATCAATGTCTATAATTGAAATATTGAAAACAATGGGAAACATTCCTTTTTCAATGGATCACAAACCGGAAATGAGTGTGAGTGAAACCACGGACACATAAAGTAAACCAAGAACATGGAAAGTAAGAGAGCAATAGAAGCTGAATTCTGTTACAGATTTTAACTTTCCATCTGATGACTATACAGGCAACGAGGAAAGGAGGAATCTAGGGCCGCCAAAAAGGAGCAAAATATGAGATGATAGCTCTCAAATAAACAAGGGACTAAGAAGGGCTATATCCATCATGTAAGAGCATTCACTAAAGAGAAAAGAAAAATACCTGTCTTGAACTTGATACTGAGAGGTAGGAAGAATTTTTAAATGACTCCTTTGAGAATCAGCAACCACAGGCTAACCATGACCAGAGTTTCTGGTCAAAATTAACACTTAATGGTGCACTCTATAAAACCTCAAGAAGAGAATTCCATTTAAAATGGTCCCAGAGGCCATACCACCTGAACCCACCAATCAATCTTAACACCATTTGTTGTAGGACAACAGAATATTAGGGTGTATATCTCCTGATGTAATACTCTCACGGCATCACCTATGAAGTATTCAAATAATATTGGTCAGTAATGATGTGTAACACGCCACCCCAAACTTAGTGGCCTAAAGACAACAGCATGTATTAGTCTCACAGATTCTGTGGGTGAGTAATCAAAAGGGAAGGTCTATCTTCATCATAATGGCTCTACACCTCAGCTGGAAGACAGCTGATGGTCACCAGACTGCCTGGGGCTAGAACCACTGGAGGCTCTTTCTCTCAAAAGGAGGGTCCTGGGCCCCTCCACTAAACAGAAGCAGGACCTAAATACTGAGGACGTGATTTACAATAATCACAAATAAAAATGTTTAACTTCAAGCCTGCGGATCTAGCTTGCAATTTATAGGAAACAGAGGGGCTGGATGAACAAATTAAGCCACGTCAAGGGAAAACATCCAGACAAAGCCATTTCATAGGAAAACCGACTCAAGTTTTTATCAACATGTCAAGGGGATGAATGGGAGTGGGGTAAGACAGAACTGATCCAGATAAAATGATGTAAGGATCAAATCAATCCATTAACAGTTGTTTGAATCTGGCTTGAAACGAATGAACTTTAAAGGCATTCTGATGACAGTTGGGGATATCTGAATATGGCTAGGCTAGTACATGAAGGAACTTATGCTGGCATGTGAGTGTTCATTCTATCATTCTGTTATCAGTCTACTAAGATCTCTTTATATAATAAAACATTAGAAAATAAAATACGAAATATGATTCCTAATGACTAGTGTCCACAAGCAACTGGCAAAAGCATACACCAATCCTTCTGAGGGAATAAAACAGACACCCAAGTCTCAATAAAAATCTTTAAAAAATGAACGAAGGGAAGTAAGAAAATCCTTAGAACTAAAAGAGAATAAAAATAATGCATAACAAAATTTGAGAGACTTAGCCAAAGGAAATTTTTTAGTCTTCTATTTGGCTTCATCAGCCAAAAAGTAAGACATAGTCAAAGTAAAGCACAGAATTTAATTAAACTTATAAAAAAGAGACTAGTAAAAATCCAGAAAATTCTTAAAATCACGCTACAGGAACATGTGTAGGTACTCTCATACATCAATGGTTGGAGTATAAATTGGTACAACCCTTGAGAGGAACAATCTAGCAAAATTACAACCACATGTACCCATTGACACAGCCAGGAATTTATCTGACAGATACACATGAACATTTATGAACTAACACAAATACAAAGCATCATGGCAGAGTTGTTTAAACTGCAAGTAACTAAAAATAACCTAAATGCCCATTGAAAGAGAACTGGTTAAATACATTATGATATGTCCATAAAATAGAATGAAGCTATAAAAAGGAATGGAGGATGGCTTTACTACTCCTTTATAAAGATCATAGAAAATATATTTAAGTGGGTGGGGAAGGGGGGTGATAAAGAACAGAAGAATGTTTATAGTGTATTATGGTGTACCAACATTTGTGTGAAAATAGAGCTAACAATTAAAATACAGTATTTTGCTTCTTTGTAAGGAAACTAAAGAAACATAATAAAGTGGTTATCTAGCAAAGGGTAAGCTTGCTGGTGAGCTAGGCAAGAGGAACTGTGTTGGGAGACTCAGATCTGTATCGTTTCCTTGTACTTTTTAATTTTAGACACATGGGAATGTATTGATTATTCAGAACATTACACATTAAAAAATGTTAAAAAAAAACAAAGATAGGTATCTTAATCCAACTCTGAAATTAACTTTTACATCTTTCACATTAACAAAAGACACAAAGTAATACTTTCTGATGATCTCCTAGTTCAAAAATCAACAGACTATATGCATTACAGCCAAAGATGGAGAAGCTCTATACAGTCAACAAAAACAAGACCAGGAGCTAACTGTGGCTCAGATCAAGAACTCCTTATTGCCAAATTCAGACTTAAATTGAAGAAAGTAGAGAAAACCGCTAGACCATTCAGGTATGACCTAAATCAAATCCCTTATGATTGTACAGTGGAAGTGAGAAATAGACTTAACGGTCGAGATCTGATAGATAGAGTGCCTGATGAACTATGGAATGAGGTTCATGACATTGTACAGGAGACAGGGATCAAGACCATCCCCATGGAAAAGAAATGCAAAAAAGCAAAATGGCTGTCTGGGGAGGCCTTACAAATGGCTGTGAAAAGAAGAGAGGCGAAAAGCAAAGGAGAAAAGGAAAGATATAAGCATCTGAATGCAGAGTTCCAAAGAACAGCAAGAAGAGATAAGAAAGCCTTCTTCAGCAATCAGTGCAAAGAAATAGAGGCAGACAACAGAATGGGAAAGACTAGAGATCTCTTCAAGAAAATTAGAGATACCAAGGGAACATTTCATGCAAAGATGGGCTCAATAAAGGACAGAAATGGTCTGGAACTAACCGAAGCAGAAGATATTAAGAAGAGGTGGCAAGAATACACAGAAGAACTGTACAAAAAAGATCTTCACGACCCAGATAATCATGATGATGTGATCACTCATCTAGAGCCAGACATCTTGGAATGTGAAGTCAAGTGGGCCTTAGAAAGCATCACTATGAACAAAGCTAGTGGAGGTGATGGAATTCCAGTTGAGCTGTTTCAAATCCTGAAAGATGATGCTGTGAAAGTGCTGTACTCAATATGCGAGCAAGTTTGGAAAACTCAGCAGTGGCCACAGGACTGGAAAAGGTCCGTTTTCATTCCAATGCCAAAGAAAGGCAATGCCACAGAATGCTCAAACTACCACACAACTGCACTCATCTCACATGCTAGTAAAGTAATGCTCAAAATTCTCCAAGCCAGGCTTCAGCAATACATGAACCATGAACTCCTTGATGTTCAAGCTGGTTTTAGAAAAGGCAGAGGAACCAGAGATCAAATTGCCAACATCCGCTGGATCATTGAAAATGCAAGAGAGTTCCAGAAAAACATCTATTTCTGCTTTCTTGACTATGCCAAAGCCTTCGACTGTGTGGATCACAATAAACTGTGGACAATTCTAAAAGAGACGGGAAAACCAGACCACCTAACCTGCCTCTTGAGTAATCTGTATGCAGGTCAGGAAGCAACAGTTAGAACTGGACATGGAACAACAGATTGGTTCCAAACAGGAAAAGGAGTACGTCAAGGCTGTATATTGTCACCCTGCTTATTTAACTTCTATGCAGAGTACATCATGAGAGACGCTGGACTGGAAGAAACACAAGCTGGAATCAAGATTGCCGGGAGGAATATAAATAACCTCAGATATGCAGATAACACCACCCTTATGTTAGAAAGTGAAGAGGGAACTTAAAAGCCTCTTGATGAAAGTGACAGAGGAGAGTGAAAAAGTTGGCTTAAAACTCAACATTCAGAAAACGAAGATCATGGCATCTGGTCCCATCACTTCATGGGAAATAGATGGGCAAACAGTAGAAACAGTATCAGACTTTATCTTTTTGGGCTCCAAAATCAATGCAGATGGTGACTGCAGCCATGAAATTAAAAGATGCTTACTCCTTGGAAGAAAAATTAGGACCAACCTAGATAGTATATTCAAAAGCAGAGACATTACTTTGCCGACTAAGGTCCGTCTAGTCAAGGCTATGGTTTTCCTGTGGTCATGTATGGATGTGAAAGTTGGACTGTGAAGAAGGCTGAGCGCCGAAGAATTGATGTGTTTGAACTGTGGTGTTGGAGAAGACTCTTGAGGGTCCCTTGGACTACAAGCAGATCCAACCAGTCCATTCTGAAGGAGATCAACCCTGGGATTTCTTTGGAAGGAATGATGCTCAAGCTGAAGCTCCAGTACTTTGGCCACCTCATGCAAAGAATTGAGTCATTGGAAAAGACTCTGATGCTGGGAGAGATTGGGGGCAGGAGGAGAAGGGGATGACAGAGGATGAGATGGCTGGATGGCATCATGGAATCGATGGACGTTGAGTCTGAGTGAGCTCCAGGAGATGGTGATGGACAGGGAGGCCTGGCATGCTGCGATTCATGGGGTCGCAAAGAGTCGGACACACTGAGCGACTGAACTGAACTGAACTAATGCATGCAATGTCTAGAGAGAAAAGGAAAGTCTCCAGGAAGGAATGTTCTGTCTGTCATGAAACACTGGCTTCTTAAATCAAAACAGTTGAGTTTCTTCATTTTTTAAATGTGAACTCAGTACTAAAAATAATTATTAAAAGTCAGATTGATTTGAAGATATTCTAGTCGTTATTTTTACTTTGTTTTGGAATAGATTCGGGGGAGGTTGTTATTCCAGTTTTGAGGTACTAACTATATGGAAAATGCTAGATGTCATTTCCGAGATAAACTTCCCAGTATATATAAATATCTAACTCCCTAAAAATCAAAACTGTTCCTGTAAAACCAGACCCTCTGATTAGGGTCCCTAAATATCTCTGATTTCCACTTCTTTGTCCCAAAAGAGTTTATAGAAACTTAAAAAATATTTAGATATTCTATAGTGAAAAGAAGAAAAAAATTCCAATATACTTTGGGAAATAATTGACTTTCCTCAGAATATCAAAAAAAAAATGTATTTACATCAAGTCATTTTTATACAGTACTTCCTGACATATGGAGAAGGAAATGGCAACCCATTCCAGTATCCTTGCCTGGAGAATCCAATGTACAGAGGAGCCTGGTAGGCTACAGTCCAAGGGGTCGCAAAGAGTCAGACACGACTGAGCGACTTCACTTCACTTCCTGACATATAGTTTATTGTATTCAAGTTAATAAAACAATGGTAGTATCGCTCAAAGCATAAAATAGACCTAAACTAAGCACATCTGAATAGTACTCATAAAAATAAGATTTTACCTGTAGTATGCTTTAAATATTTAAATATAAAGGCTATTGTTAGGTAAAAGACCAGGACATCAAAAGAGTGTCTAACAGGCTTTTTAATGTTGAAGCGCTCCCGGGCGGGGTTCCTGGACCGGAGCAAGGCAGGTCGAGGAAGTCCGCTCTGGGACCGTGTTGGGGGTGGTTTTTATACGTTCGTTGCCAGGGATGGTCAGGTTAGATGGACAGGGGTTCGGATAGGTTGCCAGGCCGAGGCGTCGCAGGCTGACAGGTCCTTCTATGTGACTGGGTGGGGCAGCTTTAGCTGGTGAAGTGTGCTGTCATTGGTCCCCGGGATCTGGGAGGCTCCTTCTGTTAGGGACATCCCCAGCCAGCAGGAGGGAGAGGAGGGGCAGCCCATCATGGCCCCCAGGGTCCGACCTTACAGATATTAAATAACTAATTGCCATGTAGAAGAAGTCATCAGTGAATGCTTCATCAAGGAAGTAAATTTTGAACTTGGTTTTGGAAGGAAATGACAGGCACTCAGAATCCTTAACCAGTTTGGCTGTACAATCAGATTCATTTTAGCACAATGAAGTAAAATGACTAATGCAATATCTCTGTTGAGTCCTTCTTAAACTTTGATAACTTGACAAAACATTTTGCCTACAGAGAAGTTCAATAAGGCTCTGAAAGCCCATGAAAAAATCTTTAACTTTATATATTATAAACCCAGATACCAGAGCTCACTTAAAAAGAAATGGTATTAAAAAAAAAAAAAAAGAAATGGTATTATAAGGTTATTTAACTTTCCCGATTTTAATAAAAGAACAGACTAAATAACTTTGAAATAATGTACATTCCTACATCTATAAATTGCTTTAAATTTTGCAAATACATATGCAAAACACAAGATTCTATAGCCTCTTCAGTCTCAGCTGTTACACTGTTTTACTTAAAGCTATAAACTCTTTTTGGAACTCTTAAATAAAAATCACATGGAAAAAGCCTACAAAGAATCCAATAAAATACTTAAGAAATCAGCTGAATTTGTTAAAATTAAGCTTCATATATTTATATATTTTGCCTAGCATCAGCAATCACCCCAAGCTGTCTAGGAAATCATTTTGAAGACTGAACAGTCAGTGCCACTGTCTTCCCCATCTTCATCACCCCCACCCACCAAAAAGAAAGAAGAGACGAAAACACAAAATGCAAAGTTACAATTTGATGCTTATGACTGAAAGTGCTATGAAAGTTCTATTTGAATTCAGAGTACAGGTCCTGAGTTCATGATGCCTTTTAATATTTTCGGTGACAATCTCTAAAACAAGATCAAACTGAATCACTGAATCACTGTACCCAAAGCATGTGTACTATTTTTCAACAAATCATGTAAGCTGAAATATGCAGCCCAATAACCTCAAAGAGTATTTAATGAGGCTAATTTAAACTAGAAACTGTTTAACATACTCAAAGTACATGATTCCCTTTAGTATTTTAATATATTGTAATTGAAGTGATTATCTGTTTATAAACTAGTTTAAGAAGAATAATACTGCCAAAGGCAACAATGTTTTTGATACAGTAGCACTTACCATTAAAACAAATCAAAAGAAAGCTCAAGATAAAACACCATGTATGTGCCAACTAGCAAGATTAAATGATCAATAAAACCATTTTCCTCAATAAGCCTCAACAAAGTGACAGAGTACTTTCTTGTAAGATTTGGAATACACATGACAAAGAAGATGTAATGACTGACATTTTCTGCTGTCACTAGCCGGTAATGTAAGAAGCTATTAAGCTTACTTATTCTTCCCACCCTTCAATCTCCAACATCCATTCATAAACAAACAGTTTAGGATATAGTTCTACATTTTCTCAAAACTTCATTTTTCCCCACTGAGAACAGATATTCTCTAAATGGGACAGGAAGATGTCTCAGAACCCAGGGTGGCCTTTGGACACAGGACAGAGGCCTGGGGACGAGGAATGCGCTCACCTGCTGAGGCTGGTACCTCTGCTGGGACTGGGAGGGCAGATATGGCGCCTGCGGGGGAAGGTGCGGAGGCTGCGGCTGCTGGTTGTAGTAAGGCTGCTGGCCCTGCTGGCAGTAACCACTCACACCCTGCTGTCCGTACTGAGGTGGCATCTGTCAAGAGTCAAGACGGGCAAGTGAGAGAAAGTCTAAACATGCAATTCAATAAAATCAAATATGGTTTCGATTCAGCAATGTGAAGTGGGTTCTTTGCTAAGCAACTGAATTCAAATTTTTAACATTCTCTCCATTAGATTAATCAGCCTACTGCCTTCTCCTCACATACTATCAATGAAGACAAAAGATAATTTAACTCTGCTTTAAAAAATACTTTATCAGATATCAAATACTGATAATTTCACAAAAATCCAGAGGGGGTAAAAAGCTCCGAATACTGACATCAAAAAAATTGCTTCTGCCAAGAAAGTCAGAGAAAGATTATATTAATCCATTCTTATGCAATACACAAATGAAAATGAACTCCAGTTCAAGATCCCTTACTAATATTTTGTAGGATGCTTGTGATTTGGGTACACATTTGTTTCAACGAAGGTCAGAATGCCTCAATTACATTTTAGCAAATACCAGTTAATATTAGCAATTCCATTTACTATTTTTGCTAAAAAGAATCAACACTGCTTTACAATAAAATGAAACTATTTAGAAAACGATACTGTGTATATCAAACAATGTAACTATCAATATGAGAAAGATATTCATAGCTATATAAGAATAGTATTTTCCTAGTTGATAAACAGTCAATGAAGTAAAGTGTCAAAGTGTTAGTTACTCAGTTGTATCCGACTCTTTGTGACCCCATGGACTACAGACCTCCAGGCTCCTTTGTCCATGGAGTTTTCCAGGCAAGAATACTGGAGTGGGTTGCAATTCCCTTCTCCAGGGGATCTTCCCTACCCAAGGATGGAATAATTCTTTTCCATCTGAGCTACCAGGGAAGCACTTAGAGGGAAATACCCAAGATATGGACAGAATGACCGAAAATGGTTCTTCTCCATTTCTAGTTACATGAATCTAAAAAATATTGAAACTGTTCAAAGGAAAGTTCTTCCTCATGCAATAAATACACCATTGATGATATTTTCTGATGTTCTATCAAATCAGAAATCTATGGACACATTTTTTTCCCTAACTGAGAGAAAGAATAGGAGAGGAAAAGAAAGACAAGATATCAAAAAGGCAAAAAGCACTCCTGGGATGAGAATAGTGAAGTCACTGTTAATACCACAATATAGTTCATTTGAGAAATCCAAGAACTTCAACCTCATAAGCTATATACTTCTAAGAATTAAGTCATCAGTTCCAGATATACACTTAAAAAACAAATTGACTACAGAATATTGAATGAGAGGGAAAAAGAGTAAGGAATACATTAAACACTTTGCCTCTAAGACCAATTAGCACAGTAATTTTTAACATGTACTATGAAGTAAAAAGAAAAAATTGCAATAATAAAGTTCATACACCTTTTGACCTGATCTAGATTATTTTCAAACTTCTAGCAATGGTGACAAAACATTTGGCCACAACGACTTACAAATGCTTCTCATCACACAGATCCTAAGTTACTAGAACAGACAAGTTTGTATTGAAAACCATTCAACAGCACAGTTGAATTCTTTGCTTTTATTTATTTTACAGCTTGATGTCTCATAATGAATGTATGTCCCTGCCATAAGCCAAGCCAAAGAATTTCCATAAAATACAACTCCACATGCTAGAATACCATATACTACCACAACACATATCCTTTCGTTCAACACCCATATGTTTGATTTGATATCTAATACTATATTTCACACGAGCATCTTTGCAGTTTGATTTGAAGCAGTTAGGGTAACACTTTGCCAGTGTTAAAATGACTGTAAAGCTCAGTCAACACAGCCAGCAACTCCCCTATGAATTGCACTTTAATATGTTGACTTTCTGGTTTACAGAAACCCTTACACACAATATGGAAGTGTTGTTTCAGGGCAGGGGCTGGGGGTCCTCTATTTTCTAAGCAAGACAAAGAGAGGACATATTGCAGGAGTCTCCTAACACTATGAGCAGCCATGAGCTTACTACATTCTTTAACCACCTATCCCAACTCTGAAAAGCGTGGAAGCAAGGCAGATGCAGGTGAGGCAGGTAGAATGGGTGGGGATGTAAGCAATTCCCAATGGATCCGCAGCAACAATCTGCTGATTCCAATAAACGTCAGGGGAAAAACCATCAAAAGCACCTGCCTGGGAGATGTTGTTGCTCTTTTCCTCAATTAAAAATCTACTTGTTCTCCTTTTAGATACACTGTCTCATTATGTGGTACTGACTGACTGGCATCTAACCCTCTGAGAGCCTGGATAACTTGTTAAACGGTACTGGTGGGCTATAAGACCTGGGGCCTAGAGCCAAGCAACTGCATGTGGCCCACTGTCCCTGCATGGGAGCCACAACCTAAGAGAGACAACTAAAATGCTCATTTACCTACAGAATTTCTGTATTAGAAATTTATGAAACCTAAAACCAAGTCGCCCTATACGTTAGTTGTGTGAATATTATCAATCACACAATGATATCTGTCTTACATCTCCATTTGCAAAATGGGGCTCCCTCTTCTATTGATTACCATTAATATTATAACCAGCAATATTATAATTCTACCTGGAATTCCACACATATTCCATTATTATTCATTAAACTACAAGTTGTAGAGCTATCTCTAACTACTAATTATTAACCGTTACCTTTAAAAACCAATTTCTAAATATAATACCTCAATTGTCAGGAACTAATGTCTTAATTTTTTAATAATCAATAATGTTTTTGCTTTAAATCAATTTAGATGTAGGTCTTTCAAAAATCTATTAGATGCTTTTCTGACATTTTAAACCAAACAATCATTATTCAGTTCAGTTCAGCTGCTCAGTCGTGTCCGACTCTTTGCAAGCCCAGGAATCACAGCACACCAGGCCTCCCTGTCCATCACCAACTCCCAAAGTTCACTCAGACTCACATCCATTGAGTCCGTGATGCCATCCAGTCATCTCATCCTCTGTCGTCCCCTTCTCCTCCTGCCCCTAATCCCTCCCAGCATCAGAGTCTTTTCCAATGACTCAACTCTTCATATGAGGTGGCCAAAGTCCTGGAGTTTCAGCTTTAGCATCAGTCCTTCCAAAGAAATCCCAGGGTTGATCTCCTTCAGAATGGACTGGTTGGATCTCCTTGCAGTCCAAGGGACTCTCAAGAGTCTTCTTTAACACCACACTTCAAAAGCATCAATTCTTCGGCACTCTGCCTTCTTCATAGTCCAACTCTCACATCCATACATGACCACTGGAAAAACCACAGCCTTGACTAGATGGAGCTTTGTTGGCAAAGTAATGTCTCTGCTTTTGAATATGCTATCTAGGTTGGTCATAACTTTCCTTCCAAGGAGTAAGCGTCTTTTAATTTCATGGCTGCGGTCATCATCTGCAGTGATTTTGGAGCCCCAAAAAATAAAGTCTGACACTGTTTCCACTGTTTCCCCATCTATTTCTAATGAAGTAACGGGACCAGATGCCATGATCTTTGTTTTCTGAATGTTGAGCTTTAAACCAACTTGTTCACTCTCCACTTTCACTTTCATCAAGAGGCTTTTTTAGTTCCTCTTCACTTTCTGCCATAAGGGTGGTGTTATCTGCATAGCTGAGCTTATTGATATTTCTCCTGGGAATCTTGATTCCAGCTTGTGCTTCCTCCAGCCCAGCATTTCTCATGATGTTCTCTGCATATAATTTAAATAAGCAGGGTGATAATATACAGCCTTGACGTACTCCTCTTCCTATTTGGAACCAGTCTGTTGTTCCATGTCCAGTTCTAACTGTTGCTTCCTGACCTGCATATAGGTTTCTCAAGAGTCAGGTCAGGTGGTCTGGTATTCCCATCTCTTTCAGAATTTTCCACAGTTTATTGTGATCCACACAGTCAAAAGGTTTTGGCATAGTCAATAAAGCAGAAATAGATGTTTTTCTGGAACTCTCTTGCTTCTTCCATGATCCAGAGGATGTTGGCAATTTGATCTCTGGTTCCTCTGCCTTTTCTAAAATCAGCTTGAACATCTGGAAGTTCACAGTTCACATATTGCTGAAGCCTGGCTTGGAGAATTTTGAGCATTACTTTACTAGCATGTGAGATGAGTGCAATTGTGCGGTAGTTTGAACATTCTGTGGCATTGCCTTTCTTTGGGATAGGAATGTAAATTGACCTTTTCCAGTCCCGTGGCCACTGCTGAGTTTTCATTATTAAGAAACAAATTGAAGAACAGAGATGTTAAGACAATGGATGCCCCAGAGCCAACTCCAAAAGTTCTCTGATCAAAGCTCAGAATAACTCTGGCCCCACACTGCTGGCTTCTCACATGCCATCAAGGCATTCAGCCACTGCTTGTCACTCTGACCTACATCCTTAACAGACTCTGCCGAGGACAGAGAAACCTACTATACTACACTGTCATGAAGGCCTGAAGGACCAGTGCATGAGGGAAGTATATTTTACTGTCTCAAGTTTTGTGAAATCAATTTTGGCTACTGTGAGTCTTTATTTTTCTCTTACTTCATGAAAAAGCTGGCTTAAAGCTCAACATTGAAAAACCTAAGATCATGGTGTCCAGTCCCATCACTTCATCGCAAACAGATGGGAAATAGTGAAAGCAGTGACAGATTTTATTTTCTTGGGCTCCAAAATCACTGTGGACAATGACTAAAACATGCTTTCTCCTTGGAAGGAAAGCTCTGACAAACCTGGACAGCGTATTAAAAAGCAAGACATCACTTTGGCAACATAGGTCTGTCTAGTCAAAGTGATAGTTTTTCCAATAGTGATGTATGGATGTGAGAGCCGAACCATAAAGAACTCCAAGTGCCAAAGAATTGATGCTTTCAAACTGTGGTGCTGGAGAAGACTCTTGAGAGTCTCCTGGACTGTAAGGAGATCAAACCAGTCAATGCTAAAGGAAATCAACCCTGAACATTCTTTGGAAGGACTGATACTGAAGGTGAAGATCCAATAGTTTGGCCACCTGATACGAAGAGCCAACTCACTGGAAAGGACGCTGATGCTGGGAAAGGTTGACAACAGACAGAGAAGGGGATGACAGAGGATGAGATGGTTGGATGGTATCACTGACTCAATGGCATGAGTTTGAACAAATTCTGGGAAATAATGAAGGACAGGGAAGTCTGGCGTGCCGCAGTCCATGGGGTTGAAACGAGTTAGATACGACTTAGCAACTTAACAACAATGAAGATTACTGAACTGTTGGATTCAAGTGAAATTTAACCAAGAGTTACTGAGTTTCAGGAACTGCGTACTGAAAATTGAAGATACAAAGCACTTCTGTCTCAGATGCCATTCCTTCCCTGACCTGCCTAAACCACCATCATTCTCATGCCATTCCTGATTCTATTTTACCAGAGGGGGGAGATTATTAGATTTAGTCAGTTGACCTTTGACATGTTTCTGTTTCTACCGTTTGTCTTCATCACTTCACTACACACTCCTATATCCGTGGTATGCCTCCTGGAAGAGGGCCTACCACTCAATAAAGGGTTGTTGGATGAATAAATGAATGTCGTTCAATGGATTATTAAATAAAGTTAATATTGTATAAAATTTTAAACTAAGGATGGAAAACATTGTAAAACCGCAATCACTTGTATCATCCAAGCCTTTGATACACATATGCTCAACCTAATCTAACAGACAAACACCCCAAACCTCATACTGACAGCAGCGGAGTAGCCTTGACCGTTACCAGTATAGCATTGCTGCTGCTGCTAAGTCACTTCAGTCGTGTCCGACTCTGTGTGACCCCGTAGACGGCAGCCCACCAGGCTCCCCCATCCCTGGGATTCTCCAGGCGAGCACACTGGAGTGGGTTGCCATTTCCTTCTCCAATGCAGGGAAGTGAAAAGTGAAAGTGAAGTCGCTCAGTCGCGTCCGACTCTTTGCGACCCCATGGACTGCAGCCTACCAGGCTCCTCCATCCATGGGATTCTACAGGCAAGAGTACTGGAGTGGGGTGCCATTGCCTTCTCCAAGTATGGCATTACCACCCAGGAAATGTACTGGATATTTATCACTAAACTAAACCAAAAGGAAATCTCCAGAAAATGCCTATGATGTCTATTTGTTATTTAAAGATAAGAAAAACAAAAATTTCTCTCATTTCTAAATAAAGAGGATTTTGAAGTGGAACATGAGTACACGATCATGCATGCTCAGTCGTGCCTGACTCTTTGCAATCCTGTGGACTGCAGCCCACCAGGCTCCTCTGTCTATGGGATTTTCCAGTCAAGAATATTGGAGTGGGTTGTCATTTCCTTTTCCAGCAATGTGTGTATACACAGTAACAAAGTTATCCTAATTTTCAAAGAAATGTGAATGCTTCCAAACAGTATTAGAGAGGGAAAGTATAGCTAAAAATCATTCATTTACCGTAAGTATTTGTTTTAGGAAACTACTCTGATAAAGGATATGATTAGTAACTTTCAAATCTCTGTATCATGTTAAATGTGCAGAATTCCAGGCTCCATTTTTCATTTTACTTTTTACTCTGAACTCTGTTCATCCTTCAAAACTGAAGAAATAATAAGGTTTATATTCTCATCCTCTTCCTTCCTAAAGAAGTCTGATAAAAGGGTCACCCCAATAAGTTTCAAGGTGCACTTCCCTAAGACCTAGCAATTCACTTTGTAAATACATCCCCCTGAAACACTCCCATGTGTCCCAATAAGGATATTACATTGGACACTATTTACAAGTGCCAGAAAGAAGACATAATCTAATTCCAGCACAGTAGGAACATGAGAAAAATAGATTTTGCTATAGTCATACATGGAATTCTAATCATAAAGTGCACATTTTAGAGGCATCAGGTAGATTTACACCATTGTGCAACCATCACAACTACCCATCTCCAGAACTTCGCCATCCCAAAATGAAATTCTATTTCCATTAAACGGTAACTCCACTTGGGCTTCTCTAGTGGTTCAAACAGTAAAGAATCTGCCTGCAATGCAGAAGACCTGGGTTTGATCCCTGGGTCAGGAAATGCCCCAGAGGAGATAATGGCTGCCCACTCCAATAGTCTTACTTGGAAAATCCCATGAACAGAGAAGCCTGGCAGGCTACAGGCCACTGAGGTCACAGAGTTGGATACTACTGAGTGACTAGCACTTTCACTTTCAAGGTTCACCTATGTTATAGCATGTATCAGAATTTCATTCCTTCTTAAGGTTAAAAAATATTCCATTTTTAAATGCAAACAGTATTTTGTTTATCACGTCATCCATCATGGACACTGTGTTAGTTGCTCAGTCATGTCTGACTCTTTGCAACCCCACGGACTACAGCCCGCCAGGGACCTCTGCCCATGGGATTCTCCAAGCAAGAATACTGGAGTGGGTTGCCATTCCCTTCTCCAGGGGATCTTCCGGATGCAGGGATCGAACCTAGGTCTCCTGCATTGCAGGCAGATTCTTTACCATCTGAGCCACCAGGGAAGCCTCAAGGATAAAATAAAAGGGTTCAATACTAAAAGGGTTGTTCTATCTTTTGATTCCTGTGAATAGTTCAGTTCAGTTGCTTAGTAGTGTCCGACTCTTTGCAACCCCATGGACTGCAGCACATTAGGCTTCTCTGTCCATCACCAACTCCCAGAGCTTACTCAAACTCACGTCCATCAAGTCAGTGATGCCATCCAACCATCTCATCCTCTGTCGTCCCCTTCTCCACCCACCTTCAATCTTTCCCAGCATCAGGGGCTTTTCTAGTGAGTCAGTTCTTCGCATCAGGTGGCCAACGTTTTGGAGTTTCAGCTTCGGCATCAGCCTTTCCAATGAATATTCAAGACTGATTTCCCTTAGGATAGACTGGTCGGATCTCCGTGCAGTCCAAGAGATTCTCAAGAGTCTTCTCCAACACCACAGTTCAAAACCATCAATTCTCGGTGCTCTAGCTTTATTTAAAGTCCAACTCTCACATCCATACATGACTACTGGAAAAATCATAGCTTCGACTAAACGGACCTTTGTTGGCAAAGTAACGTCTCTGCTTTTTAATATGCTGTCTAGGTTGTGAATAGTATTGCTTATAAGTATAAGCATTGTAAGTACTGCTTATAGTAGTAATAGTATTGTGAATAGTACTGCTATGAAAATAGGCATCCAATTTATCTGTTCAAGCTTTTACTTTCACTTCTTTTACCCAGCCCAGAAGTAGAATTGCTAGATTGGTATTGTAGTACTGGAAAACACTCTTGAGAGTCTCGTGGACTTCAAGGAGATCAAACGAGTCAATCCTAAAGGAAATCAACCCTCAAATATCCATTGGAAGGAATGCTGCTGAAGCTAAAGCTCAATACTTTGGCTACCTGATGTGAAGAGCCAACTCACTGCAAAGACCCTGAGGCTGGGAAATATTGAGGGCGGAAGAAAAGAGGGCAACATAGAACAAAATGGTTGGACAGGATCACCAACTCAACTGGCATGAATCTGAACAAACTTCAGGAGATGGTAAAGGACAGGGAAGCCTGGTGTGCTGCAGTCCATGGGATCTCAAAGAGTCGGACACAACTTATCAACTAAACACTAACAACAACAATAGTAGTTCTATGTTTAATTTTTTGAGAAATTGTCATACTGTTTTGTATAGCAGAATACCATTTTAAAATTCCTGCCAGCAGTGCACAAGGGTTCTAATTTCTCCACATCCATGACAACACCTGCTCTTTTGTTTTTGTAATAGCCATCCTAATGGGTGTGAAGTGGTATCACACTCATTACAGGTTTGCTTTTCACTTCCCTAATGATTAGCAATGCTAAGCATTCTTCCCAAGCTTATCAGTTATTTGTTTAATCTCTTGGAAAACTATATTCAAGACTTTCACCCATTTTTTAAATTGGGTTTTTAGTTTTTTTGTTGTTGTGTGGTAGGAATACTTTATATATTCTGGATATTAATCCCATAAATGATACATGATTTCCAGATAGTCTCACCTCTTCTGAGTGCTGCCTTTTTGTTCTCATGATAGTGTGCTTTCATGCACAGAAGTTTTTAATTTTGATGTACTTCAATTTATCTTTTCTTTTGTTTCCTGTGCATGTGGTTTCATGTCCAAGAAATCACTGCCAAATTTAAAGTCATAAAGCTTTCCCCTATGTTTTCTTCTTAGAATTTTACAGCTTTAGCTCTCATGTTTTTAGGTTTGACCCATTTTGAGTTAATTTCTATACACAGTGTAAGGTAAGGGTCCAACTTCAGGAAAAACTTATTTATAGTGTTAGTAGTCACAACAGTGGTTATGGGATAAAGGGACTAGCTAGAAAGAGGGATGAGCAAACTCCTGAAAGGAACAAAAATATTCTGTACCTGAACTGGTCTGGTAGGTTCAAAGTTGTACATTATTTGTCAAAACCCATCAAATCATACACTTAAGATTTGAGCATTTCATTGTATGTATATCTTTAAAATACGTACATACACTTACTAACAAAGAAGGTATCCAAAGTTTGTCAAACTTTTGACTTCACATTTTTTATAATGTATTTATGTCAAACCACTTCTGCTTTACTTACGCCTAGATGTAAATTTCCTATTTGATAATAAAAGAATAACTATTCTGAGATGCTTAACAGGGAGTTTTCATATTTTCAGTTTACATAATTCTAACCAACTCGATGAACATGAGTTTGAGCACACTCTGGGAGCTGGTGATGGACAGGGAAGCCTGGTGTGCTGCAGGCCATGGGGTCACAAAGAGTCAAACACAACTGAGCAACTAAACTGAAAATACTACATAGCAATTAATACTGAAATAATCACATTGAGTATGTAAATTCAAATATTTAATAAAAGTCGCAATATATATGGGCTTCCCAGGTGGCTCAGTGATAAGAATCCTCCTGCTAATGCAGGAGACGATGGAGATGGGAACACGATCTCTGGGTCAGGAAGATCACCTCGAGGAGGAAATGGCAATCTGCTCCAGTATTGTTGCCAGGATAATCCCATGGACAGAGGAGCCTGGCGGACTACAGCCCATGGGGTCACAAAGACTTGGACACAACTGAGCATGTCCTGCCTGCACAATGCACAATATATAGAAACAGTATCTCTTTAACTCAGAATTCTGCTTTTGAGAATTTTACCTTAAGGGAAAAATATAAAACAAGTATGCAAAGATATGTGCAGCAAAAAGGTCACCACAGCCCTATGACAGCACCCCCACTCAAGAGCGCAACAGCCTAAATGGTTAAATATACATTAAGAGAGGCTGGTATAAAGGAGGAGGGTAATGATATTTTATTCAATGAAATATCACAGAATCATTAAAATGAATGGATCTAATTGTACATATTATGTGTTGAATAGGAAGAAAGCATGTCCGTGGATTACTGGGGAGGGACTTAAGGGGCAGCAGGCTACAAAACCATATACGTGCATGCATGTGTGATTCACTCCTGTCTCATTCTGGGATCCTATGGACTGTAGCCCTCCAGGCTCCTCTGTCCATGGGTTTTTCAAGGAAGAATTCTGGAATGAGCTGCCATTTCCTACTCCATACATACATTTTTTTAAATATGAAAATCTGTATATGAGTGGTAAGTATAGCATTAATAGCCCAGAAGTATATACATCAAATGTTATGCATCATTTCCTAAGCCAACTCTGAGTTTTTCATGAATCTAGAACTAAATGCAATTTCTTTTGGATTAATTATTGCTGTCTTTCTAAGAATTATCAGAAAAGTATATTATTATAATAATTTATACTTAATAGCAGATAGCCTCTTAATTTTTGTTTTTGACCATAAATTTAAATTCATCCAGGCAAATTCTACAAAAAAGCAAAGCAAAAAGCAGAGGAAAAATCATGAGCTCATAGCAGCTACATTTTAGTCATCACTGTGGCAAATTCTACTGGCTTCCAATTTCACAGAAAGAGTAAATGCTATTTTTCATACGAAAAGACAGACTGAAAAGTCCCCACAGCAAGGAATTTAGATGCTGAGTCTATGTGTGTCTGAACAAATTGCAAGAGAAAATTTTATTATGTCAACATGTCCAGTCAAAAATAATGTGTTAGAAGGTAATAAAGTTTACAAGGTCAAAATCCTACAAATGCTCCACAATCTACCTACAGTCCTTTAAGCTAAGTTCCCAACTGGGACTTTTAAACAATTTAGGTGCTTTTAAAATTCACTTTCTTATTATAAAAAGAAAACTAAATCTTGTCCTTAAGCTTGCTTGGTGGGGGTGGGGGGAACTCCACAATTCCTGAAATTACTCCTTCATGTTTGAAAACTGAGAAACAATCAACAAATGTACACAGAATATTTACTGTTATGTACTTTACACTAAAGCTGTAAGTTCCTTCAGATTTCGTCCAGTTTCCCTTGAGTAACAGAAAAAAGACAACGTGGGGTTGGAAGAGTGGGCAGAGCAGTCCAGGGTCAAACAGTGCCTAAACTCCAGCAGAACAGGCTTAATGACCAATCACACAAAGGAGCTGGTTACACAGCTCCCGTTGCTATGGAGCCCACTTCCATTTCTGTCCATGCCCTTGTTCCTAACAGATAACTTTCGGACCATAAACACTGCTGTTGTTTAACAGGCTGAAAGATAACCAATGTATCTGAGCTGCTTTAGCCCACTCCCTTAGTGTAAAAAAATTTTTTCTACTTCATATCAGAAAATAAATTTACTTTTTGGTTTGTGAAACTAAATTGAAAAGTTCTCATTTGTTATCAGCAATAGCTCTTCTCATGATAAATTCTGTTTTCTAAAGCTTCCTTATCAGGTACACACAATATAAGATTATAAATAGTGAGAATAATATACATGTAATCTCTCTTGGATTTTCTTTGTAATTATTAATTACCTATGAAATTTCACTGCTTATTCTAAGTCCAACTGCTCTATATTTAGCCAATTGCAGCTCAAGTGAATATTAGGTCAGACCAACGTTTTGGAGAGTGAATTCGTGGCTGTGGAAACTAGTGGCAGTGCCTCTCATGACCTCAATTTCCGGAAGTCAGAGGTATGTCCTCAACAGCATTTATTTCCTCTCCATAATCACTATTCTATTATCCACAAATTTATTTATACTCTTCTTAAATTAATTTATATTTCTAGTCCAGGCTACCTCTTGAGGGTAACAAGTTCTGGAACATTATTATCCATTTTGTAAAGTGCTACATCCTTCAGTTTTCATAAAATGAACTCCAAGCTTCAAGGAGTGTCCGCTGTCCACTAATGCTAGTACCTGGAACTTGATTAACAAATGTATGGTCAGTCAATGCCAACCAACGCCTTCAAATCTCCTTGATCAGAGATTCCTTGTCAACTGCTTCCTGCCCTCAAGTCCCTTGATTATTTTCATTGCCTCATCTAAATTGCTTTCACTGTTAGCCTTCACCATGGAACAGCAGCTAAAATAGCACAAATGATTCCAAAGGCACAGCAAGCATGGCTGTACACAAAAGTAAAGTCACTTCTGTATTTACTTTTAAAAAGAAACCTCTACTACAAATTTTGTATTCTCTTCTACCTCTTAACTACAGACACTTTCACCTTTCTTTCCAGGTCAGCCAATTCGAGGAGATTTTGTTTAAGCATTCATAAAATGCAGGCATTCACTGGCAGTAAAATGCTCCTCTCATTTACAACCAGTGTTGAAATAAAGTCTTACTGTACACAAAATTAACACACAAGTGTATAATTGTAGTTTTATGCTCAAGTGCCTTAATCATGCACTTTAAACACTTTCTTCCCAAGGATTCATCGAGGGCATTTGATATCACAGATTTATGAGGTCTACTGTGCGATTCTTTGACAAAACAGAAGCATAACAAAAAATTTGTGGCCTCAGAGAGAAAGTAGTATGCAAAGTACAAGATGATAAATCTCATTCTAAACATTTTAGCTTAAAAAAAGATCATATTTCCAACTCATATGAATGGGTAAGGGGTCAACCTAAAAGATTAATTCAGACTCCTTATTCTTGAAGCAAACAGAATCCGCATACCAAAACAAGTGGTCTCATCTTTCATAAATCATCATGGGGAGAAAAATTCACCTATGAGTCTATACGCCTTACTAATATAAATAGTAATAATGGCAGGAAAAAAATTTAATAGTAAAAGGAGCCTTGCTCATTTCTAATGCAGAAGCTTTGACAATTAGCTTATCAGTATTTATTTACATTTAAAACAAAATAAAAAGTAAGTATTTTCCATACCAAACACATGTAGTCATTTTTAAATCAGAGAATCAGAACTATGGAAATTCATCGGCATGGCTTGCATAAAGGCCGACTTCTCCAGAGCTCACAGTATGTACAGAAAGAAAAGAAGGGCCCTGAAAGCCATCTGTAGTAATAAATAGGTCAACTCTGCTAACAGAAGCAACATTTTCCTAGAAAACACCACTTAAAAATAATTTTAAAGAAAAGAAGGAAGGAAAGAGGGAGGGCAAAAGAAGAGGCCTGAGCTGTCTCACAGGACCTCAGGTGTCTCCATTCAGTAAAGCACTTAACCTAGAAAACAGACACGTGATGTTGTTTATTTAGTAATGAATATATCTCACTGAAAAGCAAACTGGAGTTTCCGTCTTTCTTGTCATATTACTGCCCAAACTGCAACAGGTAGTTCTGAATTGGTAACCATAATCTTTGAGTGGTTTCAATTCTTTAAAAAATATATAAAGAGATTACAAAAGCAAAAGTCAAAACAGTACAGCAGGACCTCACACACACATTCCAACAGCAGGGTTTTCTAACAAGACTTTAAGTGTGAGGCTACAGTATGTTCATGTTTTTAAAAACCACCACTTGGTCCACACGCACACGGTGAGAATACTATTTACTAGGTAAAAATGGAAAAACTCGGCAGTGCAACTGATGAGAACTATCTATAGCTTCTTGCCTAGCTGCCCTTCTGGCCAGAGATTTCTATTTTCATAAAGCAGAAAAGAGGAGCCAAGAGCTTTGCCACTTTCCCATATAAACCCAGCTGCCAAAACGGATGTGCCAAAGGGGAATTTCAGAGAATTTTAAAGAGATAACCTCTGCTGAAGCTGCAATGTCAACTCTGTAACCGCATGACTGGAACATGTGCAGTGAATGCTAGATTGAAAGGACTGTTCTACTGGAGATAACCATGGAGCAGGGGAAATAGAGAAAACAGGGATTTACCAGAATCAGACTAGAATTTTAAAACAGCAAATGGAGAGACAAGCAGCTGGCATCTTCTGTGGACGGGTGCATGATGTGGGGGAGCATGAGGAGAGAGACGATTCACAGCAGGCCCTTTCTGCCTTCAGGATTTTATGCCACCCATTTAAATTCTGTGTGTGTGTGTGTACACGTATTTAAATTCCGTGTGTGTGTGTGTGTGATTTTTTTTCAAGAGTCAATGTGACTGTATTTTTCCAAGAGTCTAAGGTTTATCTTTTGAGGGTGAGGGGGTTAGTTGTTTTATATATCCTTTCTATATTTTTTCCTCTCCTGCTCCCCTGCAAAAACCAGAGAGGGAAGGAGGGAGGAAAGGAATGATTTTAGTAACTGAGTTCATAAAAACGTGAGTACATAACCACCAAGCCCCTCAAGAATGGACATCTAAAAAACACTATTATGTTAAAATGTGATCCTTTAAAAACATACAGTGTTCTATATCTTTTAAAGGAGAAACTTGTACTCATTAATCTATCCACCCTCAAATGTAAATGATGTATATGGTAAAAATGTATGAATGGAGAAAAATAACAGTAATGGTAATTCAGAAGGGTAAGACGGACTTCTCTACATAACACGGCCAAAACCCAAACCTGGCTTCCTCTGAGACTTCAGTAGACTGAAGGATCTAAGAATAGACAGTCCCAGGGGACGAGCCAGTATGGGGACCAGCCAGTATGGGGACCTTGACCGGCATTCTCCCCGAGTAGAGGCGCTGACACTGACTCGGAGAGGAGACAGCTGCAGGCTTTGTCCTGTGCTACCCAGAGACAGAACAGGCTTCAAACAACCATTAACTAGCTGGCCACTTTTTGCCCTGACTTTCAGAATGAACTCATAACAAATAATGAGGACTGCAAATAAAGGAGTCCTTCTACACTGGGAGATGTTTCTACTACTTATTCATCCTCTCTAAAACATCAGTGATATCTTTCCTGAACCTCATGTGCAAAGGTAAGACTAGAGGAAATGTATATGCACATTAGTGGTTGAAAAACGGACTCCTTGCATTTTATTCCCTGGATCATAGTCTGAGATGGGTTGGGTGAAGAGGGCCGGTAGAAATGCTGAGAAACACAGGCAACACACACAGTCACATATTTGGATCATTAAGCTACTGTTTTAAGCTGAAAATATACATCCATCTCCCCATCCTCAGAAGGCTAAGCCTAATTACACTTTATTGTAAATTACTTTATCATGCACTATTAGAACTGGTAGGGATTTCAGAGATCACTGGTTCAACCCTCTCCTTCTTAGATCAAGAAGCTAGAGTCAAGGGTTAGGAAACCTGCACAATTTTACCCAGCTACAGTCACAAATAAAAACTATGCTCTCCACGCACACCCCTCCCCAACCAGGGCTCATTCCACTCTCCCAGGACGGCCAGTCATTGAATGGAAAGAGTGGGGAGCAAGTATGTAAGGGAAGCATGGAGGATGCTCAGGCTGGGAGAGGAAGAACAAAGGACACTCCAAAGATCTTCTCTGTTCCAGCAAAGAGAAGTGTAAGAATAGACAAGGATACTGGGGAGCCCAAACAACATTGGAGAAGCAGCTGGAGTGGGAAGGGGTTGAAAAAAGGAAAACAGGTGAGCAAAAACAATTGTTAAAAATGAGAAATGTACACAAAATGTTTTTTAAGTTTTAACTGCTGAAATCAGAAAGTATTAAGACATAAAACTTCTACCAACACATATATACTCAAGGCAAAAGGGAGAAAGGGGGAAGCTCTTTGTGGTGAGTCATTTGGCACATAAATTTAACCCATATGATAAACTTGTGATACTAGATAATGTTAATAATTTAAAGAGAAGTTTCATTATGAGGCTGAGACAGCATGAGGAAATGATGCTTTAGATAAAAATATCAAAGCCCTTCAAATATAAATATATTTCAAAGCAAATGTTTATATAAAAAGAGAAAAATCATTTAATTATTTCCCTTGAGGTCTGCAATTTTTTAATTTCATCAGATGGAACACATGTGCCAAAGATTCCCAAAAGATTGGTCAGGAAAAAATATAGGATGTTGACATTTAAAAATCATTAACAGAAAGACACTTGGGGGGTGGACAGAGGAAGATTTACTTAAAGTAGAATTTTCAACAAATTAAATGTTTGACTTCTTCCTCTACCGTCTCCTCTATTTATATTTTATGATTTATTTTAAATCATTAAAGTAGACATTTTAACCTATTCAGTTCTGAAACACAGCAAATGATCAAAATTATAATTATCCCCCAACAAAACTATACTTGAACATGGATGTGTTCTCAGACTATCCATTCCAAGCACTTTTGCAGGGAAGTCAGAAGACTGGGGTAACACAAAAGTTGTTTAACTATTTTGCTAAAACATGAAGGGGTACAAAATAATCATACCAAAATACAGCCCTTCAGTCCAATGGCAAATAAAGATACGTGGGCTAAAACATTTCTCATTTGACAGCAGGCTAATTCTACTTTAACTATTAAAAAATCAATTTATTATATTACCTTTAAAAGGAAAAAGATAGAATTCAAACAGTATACCACAATAATTTTCACTTTAATAAATCCTTTAAAGTTTTCTTTCAAGAATGTTGTTTATAAGACCAGTGGAATGCCATCAGGGTAGCAAGAAAACACTGCGGTCAGGAAGTCTCCCCAATATCAAGACCAAGAATGAGGCATTAGTGAAAAATGGTCATTTTCTAACCAGAGATGTTAATCACACTTGACAACTAACAATCACTTACAACTTATAGCTATTTCTTACTGCCAGAGAAAAGAAGTAACAGCACTAGTATCTGGTCATTTGGTGTCTCCTAAAACCTCTTTCCACTGTCCTCCACTCCCCACACTGGTGGGACTCTGATCACCCCATATATCCAGGACACACCCACTGTGAGGGTCTGGGTGCTGAAAAAGTCCTAATCCCCCTGAACGAAACCTGCAGAGGAGCCTCCAGGTGGAGCCTTCAGTGAAGGCTCCTTTGGGGCTTTGTCGGGACATGGGCTGCTGCCCTGACCACACCCTGTCTTGGATCCATGGGACAGGCAAGAGACCTGCCCTGCAACTGGTAAATCAGTTAACTGTGCTTTTGATTTTCCATCAAGCTGCCCTGTGAATAGGCCATATTCTAATTCTATTTTGTCTCAACTACAAAAAAAAAAAAAAAAAAAACTTAAAAATTTCCATTAGAAAGAAAAGGAGGTGAGGAATCAAAGGAGCTAAAAATACTGAAGGTTATCAGACCAATGGCTTTCAAATGTTTTGATTCCAAATCAAAAGAAGAATTATGTTTTAGATCACAACCTTGAACACATATGACATCCTTACTATACTGTGATGCATTCATATTTTTTCATATTCAAATCTCTTTAAAAAAATTTCTGGCTGCAGCTTAATATACATTGCTTTCATAGCCACACTAATAGATCACAATGAATAGTTTTTAAAAACACTGCGTTCAAGGATGATTTTTCAGAGTCTCTCAGAGCAAGCTGTTCCAAGCGATAGTGTATCAGAATAAATCAGTGTCCATGGATATTGGTTCCTCAAGTTCCTCTTCCCTTACCTGCAGGGCCACTGATACACAATGCACTGCCAGAGAAACAATTACTGCTGATCTGAGCAGGCTGAACAGCTGAACAGTTCAACAGGAGATAACCAGCAAACAGAGAGAAGGCACACTACAACAGAGCAAGGTAACAACCCACCAGCAGTGTCTACTGCTCAGAGAGGAAGAGACAGCAACTCCTGGAAGGAATTAGGAGTCACAGCAAGAATGGGTGAAGAAGAGAAAGGAAGCCAGAGCAGGTAAGTGTCCTGAGCAGAGACTCGGGAGAAGGAGAGCATGCAATGGTGAGCAAGAGGCAAGTACCAGAGATGGTACACAGCTCTCTTACAGCTGGAGGGAAGAAATGAGATTACAAGTACAGGATGAACTGAATTCCAGAAGAGGCAAAGCAAGGACAATGAGACAGGAGTAAAATTATAAATATAAAGAGTATAGAGAAAGAGCTATGACTTCTTTTTTTAAATATTTATTTGGCTGCTCTGGGTCTTAGGTGCATCACGCAAGATCTTTTAGTTGCGACATGTGAAGTTACTTGCAGCATGTGGGATCTAGCTCCCTGATCAAGGGTTGAACCTGAGCCCCCTGCACTGGGAGCGCAGAGTCTTAGTCACTGGACCACCACAGAAGTCCCAGCTATGACTTCTTTTGATTTCCACATAGATCCCAAAAGAAGAAAAGTAAAACCTCATAGGGACAAGGCAATATATCTATTCGGGGGCGGGGAAGCAAGGAAGACCTTCACTGTGGAAATCCTGACCACCATGTCCCTGGGACAATTCTGAGGCTCCCTAGCAGTGAGTTCTTCATCGGATTCATATGAATATTTGCACAAATAATCTCTCTGGGGGAAACACTTGGAAAAAAAATTATAACTATGACTGCCTAAAATTTGCAATGATGCTACTAAGAAGAATAAGGACAATTAACATGTAATTTAAAAAGCAAATGCTCACAAGAAAGACTATCTCATTATAGGTAGAAAGGCAGTGGGCAAGAATGCTCTAAGAACAGGGAACCTGACGGTGTCTCACAAATGTACCCTGACCAACTGACACTGGGAAGCAAAAGAAGCTGAAGGCAGTTTTATTCATTGAGTTTGTAACTTTAGAAAATACAGAAATTAAGCTATGGAACTCTCTCTCTCTTCACTTTCCTTGTGCTCTTTTACCATACATAACCTTATTTTGTTCTCTACCCTGAGGCCTCCATGTGAAATTCCCTATACCACAAATTATAGCATACAGCTTATCAGCGTCTTTTCTCCAAAACAATTTACTACAGTAACTACCAGAAAGATGTCACTGTAAAAAGCGTTCACTGTTATCAGCTAGTTTAGTTCAGTCACTCAGTCGTGTCCAACTCTTTGCAACCCCAAGGACAGCAGCACACCAGGCTTCCCTGTCCATCACCAACTCCTGGAGCCTACTCAAACTCATGTCCACCGAGTCAGAGTTAGTTGGCTATCAGCTAACCACTCCCCAAATTCATGACAGTATCAATACTTCATATGTACATACACAGTGCTCCCAAACTTCTTTCACACTGATGATCTCATTCAACTCTGTGATAATTCAATGAAAAAGGGCAGAATTACTCTTCTTTCACAGAGAGCCTTCTCTATGAAGGGTCTAAGAGTAGACGGTCAATTGGCGACAGAATCAGTGATAGCTGTCTGGGCTCCTGATTCAAACAGACTGCAGTACTGAAAGAGAAAGCTATGGCAAGGCACCCTTAGAGTTGGTACGTGTATCTCTGCTTTGTTTTCCCAAATGGATCTCCAACTTTTCTATACATTCCATTATATCACATGTATTGATTCAACATTTTATTGAGCAATAATAGAGTATCAAAGAATCACCTGAGGTGCTATAGAAGATAGAAATATGAGTATTACAAAATCCCTGCATGTAGCAGCTTACAAACAGAAGGGAGAAATAACATACGTTTACAATTCAGAATAAAAAAGATTTTGAGCAATAACAAAAGGACAGCAGAAAAGGAAGCAGGTAGTTTTCATTGGAAGAGTTGGGGAGACAGGTTCCAGAGCTTCAGGAAATGCTGTTCAGATCAGAAGTATTGGTCCCAGGCCTGGACAGAGGACTTGACTCTCAATTGGCAAGAGAAGAGAAAAAAGAGGATTCTCTTGTTGAGTAACAGAAACCCAGTTGGCAAAGAAGGGAAACATTAAGGGAATGAGGCATAAACAGTTCAGTGCAGTGTGAGGTCATGATAGAGAGGATTTCTGATTAATTCCCAGGCCACACTACGTACACAGCAGAAGCTTAAACAAACAAACAACCCCCCCCCCCCAAAAAAAAAGCACTGGGTGTATGAATGGTTGACTCTGTAATAAATGAGTACATTCCATTTTAAAACATAAACATGAGTTACCACCCAAGATAATGAGTTATAGTTAACTCTTAAGTATCAACTGCAACTTGCCCTTGGGAACATTTTCAGTGCATTACGGCTTTCTCCCTTACCACACACACCTTCAGGATGTTTCCTCACACACTGGCCAAGAACACATCTTTTTCATGGTAACCCAAATAAGCCACTGGTAAGGAGGTATAATTTCTGCTCTCTGAAATCAAATATTGCATTCCAAAACCATGCAGTAATTTTTAAATACCTACCATTTAGAAATTATTTCTATAACTGCTCCCCTTTAATCAACATGAACAAACACTAAGCATGCCCCAATGGGTACCACTTAGACTAAAATTTCAATAATGGGTGATGAAAGGAGTCAATACTGAGATACAGGAACCCATGCACTCCTCAGACTCCCTGAAAAGTGACTGACACAAAGTTGAAGACAATACGTCACCCGTGAACACACTGAGAGAAAGACCATGAGTATGGTATGGGTGATACTACATACATACGTATTTGTTTATTTGAAAAATGAGACCTACTAAAAACCTAATTTCTTCCAGTTTGTTTTGGCATATTATGAATTTCAAATCTGATATCCACAATTTCAAGTACCACATATCAAACCTTCATCTGGGTCCACACAAGCAACTGGAGGATTACCCTGGTACTCAGTAACTAAAGTCAGCTTGCTGAAGTTAGGAGGGCCCACAGACAGGCTGTTCCAGACCTCTCAGCCAAGGTGAGGGTTGCAGGGGAGGAGAAAGTTGTGTGGCTGGGGGTTAGGGGTGGCTCGCTTGGGCCCAGTGACAAGACTGGCAGAGCTGTAGAAATTCCAGCAGGCCCAGGGGAGCACACGGCAACAGAGCAGCTGCACAGATACACAACCTCCTGTATTCCAAAGCCCTTCTAACCTCCACCAAGCCTACAACACTTTCTCTACCAAGGTTCCAAATCCTTCTCTTTGGCCTTTTTGTCTACATTAGAAAAAACAACTAGACAAACTGTTGTCAAAGTAATATGTTTCCTACACAAAATTAACACCATCTACCAAAAGCCATCTTTTGTCTTTGTCTCCTTATATTCATTATTGTAAGATCCATAACAGAAGAAACATCAAAAGTTTGTAAAAACAACCTGACTGTATGCATCCTTGTTTATACCCTTTAGGACCTAGATAGAAAATGTTGAAAAACATAGGTAGTGGTGAATACATTATATTTGAAATAACTCAAGACATATTACTGAAGAACTAATGAACAGGTGACATGTAGAAAATCAGTCTTCCATTGTTTTCTTCTGTGAAGAATCTGTGGATTTGTATTACATATTAAGCATTTATATTTGGTTTGTTTTGTAGCTAAAATATGAACAATTGAGTAGAGTATTGAAATATTCAATGTGCTGGCGTTTGTAGTTTTGATAAATCCCACTGCTGGCAATGGAGTCTTGCCAGAAAAATTTGATTTCTACTCCAAAAGGATGAGAGACTTCCCTGGTGGCTCAGACAGTAAAGCGTCTGCCTACAACGTGGGAGACCTGGGTTCGATCCCTGGGTCGGGAAGATCCTCTGGAGAAGGAAATGGCAACCCACTCCAGTATTCTTGCCTGGAAAATCCCATGGATGCAAGAGCCTGGTGGGCTACAGTCCATGGGGTCACAAAGAGTCGGACACAACTGAGGGACTTCACCTCACCAAAAGCCATCAGTATTTTTCTTATGCAAATTGTATATAACATATTTATTAAAAACTTATAAAATTTTCTTATTCAATATGAAGCATTATATTTGACAACTTAAACACTACACCAACTTATCAACTTTCCTGTGAAGGCTTCAAAGGGCGCTTCTGTCTCTAACACAGCCACACGACACACAATCACCTAACAGGCTCCCCGGGTGTCTCTTTCTCCTTCATGATCAGGAGTCCAGTTTCTGCCCGCTCCTTTCTCCCTCTTGTCATATCCGTCTTCCCCTCTGACTCTCCCAACTAATGACAGAGTGATTCTTTGCTTTATGATGCCCCGCAACTGTATTTCTTCTAACTCCTAGACTCATGCTCCCACCCTCCTCGCCCTTCCGCACCAGTGACCTGGCGCTCTCTCATCACCCGGCCCCCACCTCACACCTCAAATACACCAGGGAGGGCGAGGGGAGGATGTGGGCTCCTAGAAGAACAGATTTCTAAAACCTTCCTGCGTTTGGAAGAGTTCTTCTACTGTGGCAACACTCAGCCATCTACCGATGCAGAGGGGGATTGAGATTTTTGCTGTTTGTCTTTGTTTTGTTTTCCTTCCATCATTATGAAAGAGTTTACTCTCAGTTTTCCCTGCAAGATATGAGAGATCCCTAGTCTAAAACACTGAATACTAGGCTTAGCACATGCATCTATGCCCCAGCTTGTGTATATATGCATGTATCAAGATTATATCTTAACTCACAGCAAGAAGCAACATTATACTTTATAAAAAATAGTAAGACACAAAACCTGCTGCCCCTATTACATAAAAATTATCTAATATTCTTAAAATTATGAATTTAAGAAGTGTTCAATAAAAGCAGAAGTGTTTAATATGATATGGGGGAAAAAAATCAACATAAACACTTCTTATACTACTTGTGTTGAGGTAATTTATTTCCAAAACCTATTTCCCAATGTTATAATCCTTTTAAGTGCTAATCTACCTGGCTTCTACAGTAATCTACAAATGTGAAACAACTAACAAATGTGAAACAAAAAACAATTCACAGAAAGGAAAAAAGTACGAGGGCTTAACCAACTATACTCTCATTTTCCAGAGGGAGAGGTGTGGAGCTCGGTCACAAAAGGGCTTGTAAATTCTACTGGTTTAATGAACAGATAGTTTTCCTAATTGTTATTGCTGTATTCCACAGCCTAGTAACTGCCAGGCCAATGCCAAAGTCCAGGTTGCATTTGAATGACATATGGCTTCAGTCAACCAGAGAGATGTTGCAACACTGAACAATACAAGCAGACAGAACACAAAGACCTAGCGCCAAACTGGCCTTCGCAGAACCAGATTCGCATGTGCACACCACTGTCCTGGGAAGAGGTTGCGTGCTGAGTGTGGATGTTGTGAAGACACTTTCCTGAGCCCCGACAAGCACTGCACCAGGGCTCTGGGACTTGTAGGCTGGTGCAGTGGAAACAGGCTGCATGGACTCTGGAGTGGCAGGCACAAGGTCAAGCTCCAGTTCAGCCTGAACAGCTACAAGTTCTTTGTCAGACTGCATTACTTCTTTGCCCACCAGGTTCCTCATAAAACAGTATTATTACAATACTCCCTCCACCTCACTGAATGGCATGCTGACATGGAAACTTTCTGAATGAAAGCTTCCTAAACCACTATGTAAACAACCACATGATAACACATATCCCACCAATAAAAACTTCCAGAAGTGCGTCTAGTCCACGTGGCGGAACAGCAGTGTGGTGACACTTGTCCACCCATTTGGCTACCCAGGCTATGGACACTTCTAGTATCTGAATAGTTCCTTACTGGCTGTGATAGGATGTCATGATTTCAAGTAAGAAATACATGTTTGGTCTGTGTCCCCATTTCTGGCACTGAGCTCCAAAAACCCTTGAAATCTCTTAAGTATTGAGAGCCTGCATGGGTACTCAGTAGTTAAGTCATGTCCAGTTCTTCTGCAACCCTATCAGCTATAGCCCAGCAGGTTCTTCTGTCCATGGAATTTTCCAAGCAAGAATACCAGAGTGGGTTGCCATTTCCTCCTCCAGGGCATCTTCCCGACCCAGGGATGGAACCTATGTCTCCTGCACTGGCAGATGGATTCTTTACCACTGCACCACCTGGGAAGCTAATTGGGAGCCTAGGAGGTGTCTTTTGTTAGGGTTTTGAAAAATCACCTAAGGCTGGGGAATGGCTGCCAAGAGAACCAACCAAGCGATTATAGGGTTGAACCTTTCAGTCCTACCCCTTGATTCCTAAGGAGGGGGACAGTGGCTGGAAGTTGCATCAGTCGCCAAGGACCAATGATTTAATCAATCATGCTTATGTAATGAAGCCTCCATAAAACTTGAAAGGACAGATTCAGAGAGCTCCCAGGTGGTTGAACACACAGAGGTGCTGGGAGAATGGAGCACTCAAGACAGCGGGTGCCCCGCCCCTTCCCGCTCACCTACTCACATCTTCCATCTGGCCGTTGCTGAATTACATCTTTTATAACAAACCAGTAATCTAGTAACTGAAATGCTTCTCTGATTTATGTGAGCCACTCTAGCAAATTAATGGAACCCAAGGAAAGGGCTGCTGAAACTTCTGGATCTGTAATTTGGATCTGTGACTGTCATCCGAAGTAGGGGATGGGGGCTGTACTGTTCCCAGGTAGTGGTAAAGAATCTGCCTGCCAATGCAGGGGCTGCAGGAGATGTGGGTTCAAACCCTGGGTTGGGAAGATCTCCTAAAGGAGGAAATGGCAACCCACTCCAGTATTCTTGCCTGGGAAATTCCATGGGGAGAGGAGCCTGGTGGGCTACAGTCCATGGGGCTGCAAAGAGTCGGACACAACTGAGCAACTGAGTGTGCATGCACATCACACGTGCATGTTACCAAGCGACCAACAGGGGTGATGATGGAGGACAAGCTGTGGTGCCACTTACTGAGTGACTGTGAATGCCGTCTGTCCTCATGACCCAAGCCTGTCATTATCCTCATAGTGTGGTAGGGACCCATGTGCCTTCCCTTCTTGTGAGCCCAGTTTTTCAACTTTCCTGGCTATTCTGCGGCTTCCCACTAGCCTGCCAACATTTCCTTTTCTGGTTGGAATAGGCCAAACTAAGTTTCTTGCTTACAACCAAGAATTCTGGCTGACAGAAGCCATTTCTGAAACGGGAGAAAAAGATAAGTAGCAAAACTAAAGGAGAACTTCAAAATGTGTAGCACAGCACAACAAAAAGAGAAGATGTTAACGTGATATACAGCTGTCATGATACACATGATGATGGGTAGTCTCTTGATCAAGTCAAAAGCAGGAAAAGAACCACGTCATGCAACTAGTCAAAAGTCAAGAATGCAGTGATGTGAGAAGCTCCACATGTAATGAGACTTCAGAAGTAGGCAGTTCTAATATATGTGAAGATCACAGGTTAAGAAGTAGATGCGTTCAATATAAATCAATAATTTTAACATAGGGAAAGAAGTTTAATTAAAATATACATTGCCTAAATGTTGTTGGGGGCCAGTGAGCAAGGAAGACTTCACTTGCAGAGAAAGTGACAACTAAAGCAAACAGGGAAGTGGGACGCAGAATGGGTAACTTCAAACAGGAATAATCGTGGGAAAAAAGCATGGTACATACTCAAACTACAAACTTCAGTGGACTGATGTGAGACACAGGAGAGAGGACACTGGGAGAAGATAAGGCAGGAAAGTTCATCAGGGCCATGCCAACAGACTGCTGCTGCTAAGTCGCTTCAGTCGTGTCCAATTCTGTGTGACCCCATAGATGGCAGCCCACCAGGCTCCCCCATCCCTGGAATTCTCCAGGCAAGAACACTGGAATGGGTTGCCATTTCCTGCTCCAATGCATGAAAGTGAAAAGTGAAAGGGAAGTCGCTCAGTCGTGTCCGATTCTTCACGACCCCATGGACTGTAGCCTACCAGGCTCTTCCGTCCACGGAAGTTTCCAGGCAAGAGTACTGGAGTAGGTTGCCATTTCCTTCTCCTATGCCGTCAGTCTACCAAGTTTATATTTTATATAAGACAGGACTTCACTAAAGAACTGTAAGTAGGAGAGCAATAGATCAGATTGACATTTTATTATAGCAAGATTACTGTGAAGGCTTGTGAAGATTACGTGATAAGTACACAAAAATTGGTTCTTAACCATTCTGGGTTCATAGATACATCAAGAATATTGTTGTTATTCAGTCACTAAGTCGTGACTAACTCTTTGTGACCCCATGAACTGCAGTACTTCAGAATTCTCTATCCACTACCTCCTGGAGTTTGCTATAATGACCAGAAAAATACACCTACACACATACATAAAAGTCTTATTATTTTATTCCAAAGAATCTACAGGCTTCTGAAGTCCATCTGTGAACATTCAGGGGTCCATGGACCTCAAAGTGAGGATGACTTGAAAGCAGGAGAAAGACAATTGGACACTGGCTGAGAGGTAATAGCAGTTGACGGCAAAGAACTCAACTCACGAAAAGAAAGAAGAGAGAGAAGGTCTAAGTAATTTGCAGGAATTAGTGATCAGCTGGATGTGGGTTGTAAGGGAGGAATACCAAGCATGACTCCCAGATGGATGACTTACATGAGTGAGCTGCACCGCGATTTAACGGCACAAAGATGGAATGGGGAAAAGACAACTCAATGGGATACTCAGAACTGAGTTTTGAGAAATACATCCAGGTGGAAATGGCCGGCTGGCAATCAGAAACCAGTGTCTCAAACTGAGCAGGCCACAGTCCAGGGTAGAGTCATTGGACCAACATGAAACAGCAGAAGCTACAGGAGACATCTAAATGCAGCAGGGTCTGGAGGACATGAGGCAGGCCAGACACCACAAGGGAAGCCAGAACTAAGTGTGAGGTCCACAGAAAGGCTGAGGCTAGCAGGGTCAGACCACCACTGTTATGCCACTTCATAAACAGAAACACATTAGTTTGTGCAAGTAATCTGTCTACATGGTCACATCAGTGCTATTGACTTCAAAAAATATATATAAAAACCTTTAAATAACTCCAGTTAGAGGCTTGTAGATATAATAAGAAAATAACATTATCCAGAGATACAATTCTCAATCTCTGCAGAGCCCTGACCTCATAAAGGATAGTGTGTGCAAACAAAAAACTTTAAGGATGATTTTTAAATATCCATAAAATTTGGAATATTCAGTAATACACTTTAGAAACACTGAAAATCTAGAAAGGAATTTGCAACCTCCTTTCAGGAAAGCAATTCGTTCAACAGAAGTATTTAGCATGTTATATAAACATGTTATTCAGAGAAACGTACAACATAGGGGATTTTCATCACATTTACTATATTTGTTAGCCAAAATGTAGCACGCTTGTAATCACCAACAGAGCTGCAGTAAAACCTCTATAACATTAAACAACAACAAAATGTGGCAGTAAGCCATCCTTCTATTAAGAAAAAGAAAACAAAGAAAACATTCTCAATAAGTACAGCTTTCTTTGTGACTTTTTTCCCTAAGGAACTCATTCTAAACAATAGCTTACTGGCAAAAGCTATTTAAATTTGGACAAAGTCTGGCATCTCTACTTTGTGAGAAGAATTTGGCAGCAGAAAAACTATAGTAATTTTAGGGTTTTCATTATTCTCACACTAAAATGCAGAGTATGAAATAGAAAGAACAAAAACATTAATCCAGAATATAGTTCTGAATGGTCATGTATCTCTATTACTTGACTCAGCTTTTATCACTGAGAATTATAAACGTTATTAATTTTGAATAAATAGCAAATGGTTCTATACTTTCCTAGGGAATAAAGTCACCAATAGGACTGAAAGATGGCCACATATATGAAGAAAGTTTATAGCACTTAATTAATAATTTCTAAAGTTCTGAAATCTGATCATGCAGTACAATCATTTCCTAAAAAAACTAAAGAATTTTTTCCTTCTACATAATGGATTTTCTGCTACATAACATACTGAAGTGCAATGGTACTTAAGTCAATGTAAAGAAGGAAAGAGAGAACAACGAATAAACACTTATCAGTCTCAAATATTAATCCAGATACCACTAGATCCATATATTCAAAGAGGTAATTTAAAGACGGTCTTTTAAAGTACTTGGTAAATTTTAGCAGCTATTAGTAAGATAAGATATCATATGTCAACTATTCAATTGATTGGTAACTACTTGCAGGCTACTCTACTTTATGCCACAGCGATTAAGTCAAGATATGGCTCCTTTCTGCTCTTAAAGATCCCAAGGAGAAAGGACCAGTACACTTATGACACATTCTGGAAATGAAGACATGCTTCACAAAGGAGAAAGGAACTGACTTACAGGAATGGTCCACATCTCAGCTGGAGAAGGCAATGGCAACCCACTCCAGTATTCTTGCCTGGGAAATCCCATGGATGGAGGAGCCTGGTAGGCTGCAGTCCATGAGGTCGCTAAGAGGCGGACACGACTGAGCGACTTTCACTTTCATGCACTGGAGAAGGAAATGGCAACCCACTCCAGTGTTCTTGCCTGGAGAATCCCAGGGATGGAAAAGCCTGGTGGGCTGCAGTCTATGGGGTCGCACAGAGTCAGACACGACTGAAGCCACTTAGCAGAAGCCACATCTCAGCAGACAGAGATAAAGAGGAAAGATAACAAAACTTCCATATAAAAAAAGAGTGGCAAAATCAAGAGCACGAGGCATTTTTAAGAAGACAGAGTCTCTGTGGGAAGAATAATGAAAGACAAAGACGGAAGGTGATAAGGGGATGGGATAGTATAGAGTCCATGTCCACAGAATAATTCTCAAAAAATAACAAGTCACAGGAGTGTTAGATGGAATTCCAATCTGAAGGTCTCAGTTCAGTTCAGTTCAGTTGCTCTCAGTCGTGTCCGACTCTTTGCGAACCCATGAATCGCAGCACGCCAGGCCTCCCTGTCCATCACCAACTTCTGGAGTTCACCCAAACTCATGTCCGTTGAATTGATGATGCCATCCAGCCATCTCATCCTCTGTTGTCCCCTTCTCCTGCCCCCAATCACTCCCAGCATCAGTCTTTTCCAATGAGTCAACTCTCCGCATGAGGTGGCCAAAGTCCTGGAGTTTCAGCTTTAGCATCAGTCCTTCCAAAGAACACCCAGGACTGATCTCCTTTAGGATGGATGGGTTGGATCTCCTTGCAGTCCAAGGGACTCTCAAGAGTCTTCTCCAACACCACAGTTCAAAAGCATCAATTCTTTGGCGCTCAGCTTTTTTCACAGTCCAACTTTCACATCCATACATGACCACTGGAAAACCATAGCCTTGACTAGATGGACCTTTGCTGGCAAAATAATGTCTCTGCTTTTCAATATGCTATCTAGGTTTGTCATAACTTTCCTTCCAGGGAATAAGTGTCTTTTAATTTCAAGGCTGCAATCACCATCTGCAGTGATTTTGGAGCCCAAAAAAATAAAGTCTGACACTGTTTCCACTGTTTCCCCATCTATTTCCCATGAAGTGATGGGATCAGATGCCATGATCTTCATTTTCTAAATGCTGAGCTTTAAGCCAACTTTTTCACTCTCCTCTTTCACTTTCATCAAGAGGCTTTTTTAGTTCCTCTTCACTTTCTGCCATAAGGGTGGTGTCATCTGCATAGCTGAGCTTATTGATATTTCTCCCAGCAACCTTGATTCCAGCTTGTGCTTCTTCCAGCCCAGCGTTTCTCATGATGTACTCTGCATAGAAGTTAAATAAGCAGGGTAACAATATACAGCCTTGATGTACTCCTTTTGCTATTTGGAACCAGTCTGTTGTTCCATGTCCAGTTCTAACTGTTGCTTCCTGACCTGCACATAGGTTTCTCAAGAGGCTACTATCTACTATATGCTGGACCTATATGCTAGACCTTCGGCCATGTTGCTTCACTCTCTCAATAACCTGATGAGCTAGAGCATCATCCTCACTTTATAGATGAGGAGACCAAGGCTACCCAGATGAGTGATTTCCACATCACACACCTAAAAAAGTGAACAAGCCAGACTAGGAATCTAGAATACCTAGGGCCAAGGCCCCTCTTTTAACACATAGTTAACCAATACAGGAAATCAGGGCAAAATCAAATATGTCTCTGGAATTGCCCCGGGGACTGAGGTTTTGTTAAGAGAAATAGATAAACCAATGGAGGAATAGCAATTTCTGAGGCAGCTTGATAAACTCATTAGCAGGCAGCTGAAAAGGCAAGCCTGGAGCTGTGAGCAGGTTAGGGATAGGAGTCATGGCCTCAAGAAGAAGATAGATGAAGCTAAGTGGGGCCTGAGACTATCAAGAGAGGGGCTATAAAAAGACGACAGGATGGATGACCAGGCTTATCCTTCAGGATACAATCAGGCAAACACATGTACATTAGGAAAAATTCTCAAAGTGCTTAAGATATTGAAACATTGTCCAAGATTCCACTGCATCTACTAAATAATTTGCATTATATATCATAGCCATAATCTACAAACTAATTATGAAGAAACAGACTCTACCGAATTACATGGTTTGTAGACTTCAAGTATATGATTCTAGATCTTCAATGACAAGAATTCATAATCTCACCTAATCTAGGAAATACTGTCTCCCTTTCAAAAACTAGTGTCTAAACTTTACAGCAAAGTTCACAAAAATATGCATGTCTAAATTTAAGTTTAAAGCAATAAAAATAGACCCACATCAGTTGCCTTCTCCTCAAAGTGTAATTTCTTCACAAGAAGGATGTTTTCTAAGAGAAAAGAAACTACTTACCTTGAACTTATATATCAGTATCATGAGTTGACCAGTGGCCTAACCCAGAATTGACTAATCATTAACCTACAAGTTAGTTTTACATGAATACCAAAATCTGTGCCCAGGTCCCATTTATTCAACACACTTTCCCCGAAGACCTCCTATTCATAAGGCACTATATGAGGTGACAGGAACAAAAAGAAGAAAAGTCATGCTCCCTGGTTTCTGACAGAGTTAGAGAGAAAGAAAATTTCAATAGCATTTTCCACAGAAATAGAAAAAAACTACCCTAAACCTTATATGCAACAACAAAACACCCCCAAACAGCCAAACCAAACTTGAGCAAGAGGAACAAAGCTGGTAGCATCATACTTCCTGATTTCAAACTATAATACAAAGCTACAGTAAATAAGACAGCATAATATCGGCATAAAAACAGGCACACAACAGGGGAACAGAATATAAAACCCAGAAATAATACCATGTTCATAATCAATTAATTTTTGACAATAATGTCATGAACACACAATGGAGAGAAGATAGCTTCTTCAGCAATGGTATTGGGAAAACTGCATATCCATGTGTAAAAAATGAAACTGGATCTGTATCTTACATCAAACACGTGAAAACCAGAAGAAAACAAAGCGGGGAAGCTCCCTAACACTGGTTTTGACAATGATTTCTTGGATAAAACACCAAAAGCAAGGCCAACAAAGTCGAAAATAAGTGGGTCACATCAAACTAAAGGACTTCTGCAGAGCAAAGAAAACAAACTAGAAAGACAGAATGAGAGAAAATATTTGCAAACCATGTATTTGATAAGGGGTTTATACAAAAGATGCAAAGGTCTCATTCAACTCAAAAGCAAAAAAGCAAATAATCCAATTTTTTAAAAATGCAAAGTACCTAATTAACATTTTTCCAAAGAAGACATACAAATGGCCAACATGTAGATAAAAAAGTGCTCAACATCACCAATCCTTGAAGATACAATGGATAAGAATCTGCCTGCCAATGCAGGGGACAGGGGTTCAATCCCTAGTCCAAAAATATTCCACACAGCACAGAGCAAGTAAGCCCGTGTGCCACAACTTCTGAGTCTGCATGCTGCAATGACTGAAGTTATTGGGCCTAGAATCTGTGCTCCACAATAAGCGAAGCCATCGCAATGAGACACCCATGCACTGCAACGAAGAGCAGCCCCTGCTCACTGCAACTAGAGAGAGCCCAGTGCAGCAATGAAGACCAAGAACCAAAAATAAATAAATATATACATATTTTTTTAAAAACTTACTGACATAAGTACTAAAATCCAGAATGAAGAGCACAAACATAAAACAGGCTCAAACTTATTCTGGTTGTTTGTGAGATGTTATTAGGGAATTTTTGAACAGAATCATCCCTAAATATTGTTGAAAGAAAGCGATGCTTAGTAAAATATTCTAACTTTGACTGGGTCTAGAGTCCAAAGTGACACAATTTTCTAAACTATGTCAACATATGTAAAATGTCCAAATGTAACATACTCAGTATCTCCTCTCCCAGTTTATGAGGATATACACTACCATTTTCAGTACTGCTTAAAAAGTATTTGCTTTTCCTGGCAAAACCTAGAATCCAGTTTGCCATCATAACATCTAAGTTACCACACACAGTCTTTGACAAGATTTGGTTCAAAGCAAGCTCTTCAACACAGAGCCACTAAAGCACAATAAACCCTTTAAACAACACATAGATTAAAAGACAATGAATAATTGGTTGGACAGCAAATATATTTGCTCCATGTTATATTCTAAGTCCTGAAGTTAGGACATTTCCAGATGTCCTTGGCCTCTGGCACGAGCTGGATGCAGTACATCCAGGGGCAGGCAGGGTCTAGCTATAAACAGCCATCAGAATGCCAGCTGGAAGTCCCTGCCAGAGCCCTGTCTCTTAACACATGCCAGGAGTGGGGCTCAGAACGGCGACTTGCTATCACATAATAAATGCATGTAGCTGGGAGAAAGAAAGGAGGCTTACTGAAACTCCCGGTGAAACAGGGAGCTCTGTCCAGCCTCTCCTTATCACCCATCAGAATGCAGGATGCCTGTCTCCACTTACAAGCCACGACCAGGAGGAGGCATTTCAGTCACTAGCTTTTCAGCTTCTTCAGACACTGTAATCCAGGGTGTTACAGAGCTAGGACTGTCTGGAATGAAGAAGGTAAGTAGGAGTGACAGGAGAAGCAGAGTCCAGACCCAACCAGACCGGCTGGATGACTGGAAAAAACAGACAACAACCTGACTGGCTGCCCTCCTGCAGTCCCCCTCCCACTGGTCCCTGGTGTGTACGGAACATTCACCAGGGAAATCAGTAATATCTATAACTGTCGACTGCACTATTTTGTTGCAATGAATATTGGAAAAGATATTTAAATATGCATTTTCAACAGATGTCTAAAGTTAAGTATGATTTTACTACTGGTTCTCAGAACCAATTTTCCCCCATAAGAATGTACCTTTTTAAAAATTTTTTTAAAGAATCTCAGTGGGTGCATAAAAATTGATATAAAGCAATCCACTTAATACTTCACTCTAGATAAATCTATCTCTTTATATATATCTTTATATATATATATATATATATATATCTTTATATTATCTGACTCTTGGTGGCTGGCTTCCTCTTGCATCCCTGCAAGTCTACTAAATTAGTGTGAAGAAAAATAGCATAAAATTAGATCTTTATAAGCCCCAATCCCTTAGATAGAGTAGTTAATATACATCACCTTCCTTCTTTAATTCCCCATTTTCAGATAAATCAAATTCGTACAGAGTAACAGCTTAAAATTACTTTGAGTATAAAATTTCATTAATATTTATAGGACAGTTGTATTCCTCAATGTTTACCTTCTAATAATAGAGGTTTTTTTCACCAAAAAATGGAGATACAAATTTCAAATAAATACTATTATTCACTTTTTATAGCCAGATGCTGAGGCAATGGAAGATGAGTGAATTGTACCAAAGAAAGGTGACTATCAGACACAAAAGGTATTCTTTTGGTCTCATCTTGGTAATAATTATCATTCAGGAAAAAAGCTAAAATTATTACACCTGAGAATGTGGTCACTCTGAAACCAATTTGAATATGAATTTCCAAATCTTCAAATCCTTCTTGAAAAAAAAATATATATGGTATATACACATCGATTAAAATGAAATTGAAAATCTCAATTGGTAAATTGATAATTTAATACATTCAAAAAGACTAAATTTATTGTTTAAATCACAAGTTTTATAAACCATGTCTCTCCCTCAACCAGTTAAAATTAGATACCTCAAGTAAAATTTGCTATCTCAAAAATCGCTAGTCTTCATTAATCTCTCATCTCTTATGATTCTGCTGAATCTTTCTATTTCACATCAATAAAACAGAAAATACCATATTTAATAACTGAAATTAAAAGTTGTCTCTAAATTCTATTTCTAAAAGAGACATCAATTTACTGCTCCAAATGGTTTGGGGTGGGAATATTTATTATTTTGTTTTGTCTTGAAGCTTTTCAACATTTCCATTTTCTAAAGTCATTTCTTCATCATACTAGGTTTAGCACTTTAATATTTATCCTAACATTATAAGGATACAAGAGTAGCACCCAGCTATATCAGTGATAAACACTAAAGAAACTCAATTTCCTCCACAGAAGGAGGATAGTGGTTCAGTATGCTTTTTTTTTTTTTTAACGTTACAATTTACCCAAATAGCCCAACAAATTAAATAAAGCCCATGAGGAAAATGGGCCCAAAGTGATAAATCAGGTATTCATTCCCGGCCGGGTACTGGCACATCCGTGCACCTGGGACGCAGCCGCTTCTCCCGCGTGGGGACAGCGCACTGAAAGGCCCGTCAATGGCCACACCACCGCGGGCACGCGCCTGGACCGAGGGCGCCTCAGCGGAGCCTCACGGGAGCCTCGGCGGCCACGCTCCAAGAGGAAGTGAGCACGCGGGCTGGACATTAATTTCAGAAACAAACATCTGGGGTTTTCCCCTGTGTCCTCTTCCCGAAGGTCACGCGCGCTACAGAGGAGCGTGTACTTGGCCTGAAATGCCCAGAGCGAAGTTAGGAAGGTGGCGGCCCCGGGCTTGGAGCCGCGTGGCTTCTGAGAGGAAATGTCCTCCTCCAAGTGGAGCCTCTGGCTCTCAAAGGCCAGGCCTGAGGCGCCCGAGACGGCCTAAGGGAAAATTGAAAAGTACCCAGAGCAGTGTTCTCAACCTTCACCACAACCATACATTCAGTGACTTTCCACACAGAACCAAACTGACTGAAAACGTTATTTCTGATACTGACAGTGTCTGGTAACTCTTCAGCACATTCGGTCACAGAATCCAATATTCCACTGAAAAGCCTGGCGGGCCTTCCTCGGGAAGCCGAGTTCCCGCCTCTCGCTCCACGCGGGGAGGAGAGGGGCACATCAGGGCCCCGGCAGCCGCGCCCCAACGCCGGGTCCGCACGTGGCCGGGCCGGCTGGACAGCACCGGCCTCCCAGCCCCTGACAACGCACCGCGCACCCCACGACCTCCCAGGACAGCACCCCGGACAGCCTGAACACCTGCATTTTGATAACCAGCAAGAAAACCTCCTCTGTTACCCTGTAGTAGGTCCACAGGGGTCACCTGCACACCTTCCGCTGGTCATCAAGGATGGATGCTGGCCACGGGAGGGCGCAGAAAGAGAGGCCCCAGCAAGAGAGGCCCGAGCACCGTCCACGCCAGGAGCTACAGGCAGCGCCGGGTCAGGCGCCAGGGAGCATGCGCAAGACGCCGAGCCAGCGGGGTCACGCCCCTTCTCGCGCCGGTTATACCTCGAAGCAAGGAAGACACCACAACCGCGCAAGGATGGGTTATCTGTACGTGCGCACACCCCTGCTTTGTGTGTCCACACACGCTTTTAAAGGAAAATATTTCTGAAACAAGTTTCACGACAGCAAGTGAGTGCTGTGCCAAGCCATGTTGAAGGGAGAACTCGTGTACACAGGAAGACCATGGTCACGAATCACTTTCGGATGTCTGCATAGAAAATAAAATGCACGAAATCACATTTAAATGAAGTGACTTCCATGATGCTTGCAAAATTGACTGCATTTAACTTGCAAATAGTATAAACCACTCAAAAGAGATCACAGAGTGTAGACAGTTCTTGTAGCTGTTAATTACATTTTAATGTCTGTGACAATTCTGTTTATGTACTGGACAGCCTGTAACCCACAGTTATGTACATAAATTACAAAGATATTTATAAGGTAGCACACTTGGGTCAGACCTACAAATTAAATGTACATATTTATAACCGAAAGAGAGATTCTGGGTAAACATGGCAAATTCAACACACATCTACTATCATCCTCTCCTAAAAACAAAACCGACATTAGTTTGCTTTTCTTTTTATTTTATAAAACAAACTCATAAGAATAGGAACAAAAACAGCAACAAAATTGTGAATGCAAAAACATATGGACAAGTACATAGTGACTAACACAGTTTGACGATGTAGAATCTTCACAAGACTTAGAAATTGGTGGTACCAGGTATCTCTGAGAGCAAGGAGGTGGTGTGCTGGGGAATGGGGGTAGGGAAGGTTAGTGAGCTGGTGCCTAAAACAAGGAGCAAGAGTTAAAAGCTGACTAAGACCCCTACCAATAAGCACAGTAACTCGCTCAACCTAGCAGAAGTCCAGAGAACTCCCAGAAGAGGAGAAAGAGCAGTTCCAGACCATTGTGAGAACAGTGGTATAAGATATAAGAATATCTACTGAATGTTGAGATACCCTCATACAACCTTGCCAAACGGTACTCTCCCCTTGGTAAATGAGACCAGCCCAATAGGAAAGATCTAACTATGTTCTGGGGCAGGAGTAGGGGTATCCCAAACTCTCTTCAACAGCCCACCCAGGTACCCCACAGTAGAACCTACAGTCAGCCAAGGCACTCAGACAATGAGGAAAGTCTTCAACATGAAACAGAGACCAAAACAAAGGGAAAAAAAAAAAAAGACAAGCCAGAAGACAATGAAATGATATAAAACAGAATACAATCATTAATATTTCAAAGAAATAAAAGAAAATAATCTACCCTGAACCAAGAACAGGATTCTATTAAAACAACAAACAATTTTTTTAGATGACAGGAGAAAAATATTAAAGAGGAAGAAAAAGGGGAGAAAGGAAGGGAGGGATTTTGAGAAGACTAGATAGAGCCTTGGAAATTAAAAACTTAAAGGAATGAAGAACTCTTCCAGAAATGGAAACAAAATAACATAGAAAATAGTAGAAAAGATAAGAAAGTAACAAATCCAATAAGTCCAATATCAGACAAAAAAAGTTATAGAAAGGGAGAAGAGTAAAAATGAGGGCAAGGGAGATCAAAGATATTAATTCGATTTTCCATGATTGAAGGAGTGCAAAGGGCAGTGGATAAAAAGGGACCCGGATGAAAGTGAAGGGCACTGGAAGGGAAAAGGCCTCACAGACACTAGGCAGTAGAGAGGGTCAGGAAGCAGGAAGAATGGCCTGAGACTTCAGAACAGCAGCACTGGGAGCTAAGTGACAGGCGAGTAACTGTTTCAAAATTGTGAAGGAAAATGATTTCCAGAATTCTATTCCCAGTCAATCTTTAAGTCATCAGTTCAGTCGCTCAGTAGTGTCCGACTCTTTGCAACCCCATGGACTGCAGCATGCCAGGCTTCCCAGTCCATCACCAACTCCTGGAGTTTACTCAAACTCATGTCCATCAGGTCGGTGATGCCATCCAACCATTTCATTGTCTGTCCTCCCCTTCTCCTCCCGCCTTCAATCTTTCCCAGCATCAGTCTTTTCAAATGAGTCAGTTCTTCTCATCAGGCGGCCAAAGTATTGGAGTTCCAGCTTCAACACCAGTCCTTCCAATGAATATTCAGGACTGATCTCCTTTAGGATGGACGGGTTGGATCTCCCTGCAGCCCAAGGGACTCTCAAGAGTCTTCTCCAACACCACAGTTCAAAAGCATCAATTCTTTGGCTCTCAGCTTTCTTTACAGTTCAACTCTCACATCCACACGTGACTACTGGAAAAACCTTAGCTTTGACTAGATGGACCTTTGTTGGCAAAGTTATATCTCTGCTTTTTAATATGTTTAATATGTTTTTAACATGTTGTCTAATGTTTTTAATATGTTGTCTTTAAGTTGTGTGTGGGGGTAAAATAAAGACATATTTCAGAATTCAAGATCTTAACATTTTACTTCCCTGCACCATTCTTGAGAAAGCCACTACAGGATGGGCTTCATCAGAACAAGAAACATGCAGAATCTACAAAGCCAAAGTTGCAGAGAGGTGAAGGGAAACTCTGAGATGAAAGTAAAGGGACACCCTGGATTACAGGTGTACATGAGACACGGATGGGATCTGAGAGACTGGAGTAAGGTGGAGGTTCTAGCAGAGATATCTCTAGAAGATAAAATGGATAATGTACCTGTTGGATCTGAATATCTTACAACAAAAGATGGACAGTTATAACTGACAAAAATTTTTTAATGTAGTTTAAGTATATGCAGATAATTCAAGAAAAATCAATTATTAACTCCAAGAAAAAGAACTGTGTAGAAAAGGGTAACAGCAGTTGACTACATGGCTCTTTGCTGCACAGTTTCCCAGTCTCAGTAATGTAAACAGAACTGTGATCAAATCAAAATCATCACACAGCTATATTGGGAGGAGGAGCTGATATGAAGGATTCATGCTTGTGGTGAGGACAGGGTAAGAAAAAGAGAAGGAAATTGTCATCTTCCAGAAGAAATCAACAGATAAATCTTAAAACTGAAAGTAGCAATTCAAGTACATTATTCAAAAACATGGAGGCATCCTGGAAAAATCAGCCAGCAGAGTTCAAAGAGGCTGCCTCTAGGGAAGGCAAGTTGAGGAAGGGAGGCAGTGACTACTGTTTTTGATGGCCAATCTTGTAGAACCACTGACTTTGTAAACCATTTACATCTATAACCTTGATACGAATAAAAACTTTTTAAAAACTAGGCTAAAAGAAAAAAGACACGAGCAGAAAAGATGTACAGTATCATACACCAAACAAATTTAAAAGCCATCCTTTCTATATTACCATCACTTAGAATCAAGCTAAAAGCCCAGGGGAGGCGTTGAGGGTATACTCAGTGCTCAAAGCACACTTCTGAAAGACAAGATAACAATTTGTCAGAGAGCGTCCTCTCCTTATCTCCCTCAGAGGGCTGCAAGATTATTAATCTTCAGAACACAAAGAAGTGGAAAACTACAATTCCCAGTATACCCCGCAGCCCATTCAATTACTTTAAGTACATGAGGCTTTGCTATGAGGGAGAAGATTAATTTTAAGAAAATATAGAACTAGTTCTCACAGGCCATTTCTAGCCGACTGTGTTCTACAGACATAATTTTTCCATTCTCTACTTGAAGAAAAAAAGGATAGAAAATAAATCATCTGTTGGAGTTGAACATTATTTTTTTAGTTACTTCAAAGAAAAATTCAAGACGATGACACTGAAAGTCTAGAAACGCAGAATGTTCGAGCAGAAAGGAACTAAGAGGTCGCAGAATCTCTTCTCCACTCTTCAAGCTTCGTGTATCCAGTTGTGCGGTGGAACAGTTCAGGGCTCGGCGAGGTTCAGTGCCCAACCAACATGCTCAGAAAATGCAGAATCATGAGATCAAAATGAGTCACTTATCCATTCAACAATTTAAAATACATTTTTGGTAATTACTATATGTAATTCAATCACAGAACGGGGATATTCACAAACTCAGGTTCCACTTCCTGTTTTATATTTTTGGAAGTCACTTAATATTTTAATTGCTTCAACTTTCCCATCTGTAAAATAAACATACTCTATTTCACATTGTGTATTTCACAGGTAAGTTTATGAAAATAGACTGAATATGTTTAAGATTCTAAAAGGAAAAAAGAGATACAAAACACTCTACTACCATCACTATACATAACTAACACAATCACCTCAAACTCATTATATCCAAAATCAAACTCCTCCTTCTCCTCAAAACCCGTCTCTCCTTCTGTATTCGGGCTCTGGGTTAATGGGCCCCAAATCTTCTCTCCCACTCAAACCAGGGAATCTGGAATCATCTAACACCCTCCTCTCCCATCCTGCACCTCCATACCACAATATAATCAATCTCCACGCCCTACCTAGCTTACCTTCCACACAGATTTTGTCTTAGTCTCTTCAAGCTGTAACAGCAATACCATAAACCAGGGGGCTTATAAACAACAGAAAGTTATTTCTTAGTTCTGGAGATGGGGAAATACAAGGCATCAGCAGATGTGATATCTGGTGAGAGCCCACTTCCTGATTCATAGACGGTCGTCTTTTCACTGTGTCCTCACTGACAGAAAAAGGACTAGAGAACACTCTGGGATCTTTTTTATAAGGGCACTAACCCCAATTCATGAGGGCTCTACCCTCACGACCTAATTATCTCCCAAAGCTGCCACCTCTTAAAATCATCACAGTGATTTCAAGATATGAATTATGGGGAGACAAAAATACTCAGTCCACCCCCTTCCTTTTTATCCTCACCATCACTATACTCATTAAGTGGGGCCTTCGTTTATTGTGGTCTTTTGAGTGGCTAAACTCAGAACAGATCGTCTCCTATCTCCAGGTTTTTTCCCTTTAAATCCTTCTCCCCCACCAAGCAGCAGACAGAAAATGACCTACCTAAGATGCTAATTTCAAAGAGCCACCCCCCCCTCCTCCTCAGAACTAGAAAGGCTCCACACTGCTTTACACTCCCCAACTCGGCATTAAGAGTTCTCCATGACTAGCACCCCCTCCAGTATCATCCAAAGCAAGGGACCGGCAAGCAGCTAAGCAGAGGTCCCAGAAACAAGCAAGACTGGCTAGCACCACACAGCACTCCCCGCCCTACCTGGATGCCATTCTTTCTGTCAGAGACACAAGTCCTACATTTTTTTTTTTATAATGGCTATTATTCATCTTACAAAACTTGGCTCATCATCTGATCAGAATCACCACCTTCCAAGACTACAGGCTCATCGAGGTTGGAAAGTAATTTAGTCACCACTTCCCACTGCCAAGGGTGTAGCACCCAGGTGAACATACAGGAGGCCAGCAATCACATGCCAACTCAAAGAACAGTCTACATTCACTGCCCCCTTTTTCATTCACTCCTCAAACCACTGCAATTTAGTTTTCCGAAAAATCACAGGGAAGAAAATCTCTAGCCACTCCGTAATCCCTGTTTCTTCTTGACCATCCTCAGCATGGGGCATTGCTGGCCACTCCGCTCTCCTTCGTAAGGGACACCCGTCTCTTTCACGACCCTAATACTCCTCTCGCCGCCTGTCTTCTTTGCTTTACTTTGTATCCTCTTGGCCACTCACCCCTTAAGCGCTAGGCTTCCCCTGTTTGTCCCCAGGCCCCTTTCCTTTTATTCCTTCAGCAATGCAGCTCCTGTCCTATGGCTTCTACAATGGACCTACAATAGAGATTCTCGAGATTCTCAAGCAACTACACAGGGTCTAGGACCCACTCCAGATCAACTAAAACAAACTCTCTGGGGAAGGAGTCACCGTGGACCCTTGTTAAAATTCCCCACTTGATTCTAAAAGGATGCCAGGGCTCAGAAGCACTGAGCCACACACTGACTTAAAAACAGAACCTCAAATTTCCTCAACATCCACAATCCCCAGACCCATATTTCCAACTGCCCACAGAAAACTCATTTCCTGCAGACTCCTTGCATAAAACTGAAGTCGATACCTCGCCTCAGATTGGCTCCTTCTCCTAGATTCCTTTATTTCTATACTTCTATACTGACATCTACACAGGTGCCCAAGTTACACACTTGAGAACTATCTTAAAACCTTTCCCTTGCCTTACCCGATACTCAGTTATGAAGACCCATGAGTTCAACTATTAAATATACCTCAGGCAGCCACTACCCCTCAAGGCCTAAGTAGGGTGACTTCCTTGTTACTGACCCTTTTTCCAGGCTCCCAGTCCAGTCTACCCTCCACATCACCAATAATCATCTTTCTAGACACAGACTTCATACTTACTCCCCCGGTAAAATTTCCTACAAAAAAAGAAAACTCTCCTATTTAGATATGGTAATACTCAAATTCCTTGGAGCGGTGTGTAAGACCACTCACATTCATAGCCTTTCTGTAATCTACTTTCCCAATCCAGACTTCCTGACACATTCTCCAGCAACTTTAGCCCTGTAAGAATCAGATTACTCTTCATCAACATACCAGTCAAGTTTAGGATTTAAAACATTTCCACTGTCAAGAATATGAAACACACACACACACCTGCTGTTCTCACTAAGTCTAGCTCAAATGCTACCTTCCTCTCCTGTAAAGCCTTCATACTCCCGCTTTCACAGAATCAGTTATCTCCCTCACCTGTGATCCCCACAGCTCTTTTTATAAACCTCTATTATACTAATTACTACACTACATGAGGTTGTTGACAGACCTGCTCTAAGGCTCTTCAATTGTTCTCTAAGGGCCTAGAATGTGTATCTTTTTCAAAACCAAGTTTTTGTTATATTAGAGAAATTATCCAATGCTGGTTGCACAAAAGGCAAATACCGTGGCACAAAGCGGGTGCTTAAATAGACCAGAGGCTTTTTCCTAAAGACACTCAAGTTATCGGTCTAGAAACAAAATAGCAGAGAAAAGAAGGATTTCTGTTTTAAGTTCTCTGTTCTCATTATGAGAAATACAGAATGCTGTCCCTCAAAAACCAATTATTGACATCTTAACTAAATATCTTTTATGGGAGTTACTGAAGGCTCCATTAAATGGAAGTTAAAACTATCATTTAGCCAACTGAAGAATGAAATTCTTTTTTTCCCATACAATAATTCCCAAGAAAATGAAAGGGTAAAATTATCGTCTTCATCTTGGTATAGATGTTAGATAATTAACTTACAGGAAGAACAAAATTTACAGCTCTGGACTACAGTAATCCTATCATTTTCTCTTACTATCTTTTTATTGGCATAAATCCCACTTTTTTTAAATGGTCTTCTTATTCCCGACTATTAGAAATTATTGGCAGTTTACACTAACAGGCTTCCGTCTTATTTCACTTCCAAATCCTATGTGGCTGTTCATTCCAATCAAAACCAAAATCAATCAATTTTTAAGATTAAAAAAAGGGACATTAAAAAATAAATTATGCAAGCAATCTAAAATCCTTCCAATATTATCTACAATAAATTTTGAACATTAAACAAGATTATAAAGAACTATTAAATCATTAAATCTATTCTATACTAACTTTAGAAAATGAAATTTGAGAATACAGCATTAAAAACTGTTAAGAAAGCAAAGTCTGCCTAAGAAAATGTATCCATAAATAGAAATGTTTTTACTCATATTCATCTCACTTATACAATGGACTTAGTCACTAACTTACTGAGCAGAGAGGTTAAATTCTGAATCCTTTTATGGTTTATCAGATTCTCAAATTTGCGTCAGTACCATGTTAAAAAACAGTCTTTCCCGGTGCCCCCCACCCTTTAAAAACTAGAATAAGACCACATGGCTAAAACAACTCCTGCTGCATGCAATTATATAACTAGAGGAAGGGTGCGAAAGTTTGAATGAAAATATTAGAAGTGACAGCTTTCCACCTTAGTCTTTCTGTGCCCTCTCCAAACTGCGGGGAGCAGATGGTACTTTTCAAGCACATTGAGACCAGGCTTGGAAGGACAACTCTGTGATAAAGAAATAACTGCACATGCAAAAAAACCACATGTTTTGCAACCTACAGTTTTTTAATCTAGAAAAACTTTAGTCCTGGTTAACACAAATGGAAAAGCTGCCATACACATGGTTCCATATAAAACACTGGTGTATGAATTATAAAAAATAAAGTTCCAACAGTTTCTTTTTCACATTTGCACTACAAAATGCCAGTTAAACACTGGAATGTTTAAGAAAAAACAACCGAAAAACTAAAATCTGAATATTATTTAAGTCACCAAAGAATACTACCTCTGAATCCCTTTATGGCCAGTGGGTGGCAATGCCAATGGCATCAACACAGGTGCTGCTCTCCAGCACATCCTCACATCAGGTTTAAGGCCAAAGGTTTAAAAGGATAACAGAGAAGGAATAAATTAGACATTGCTGATTCATTTATATTCCAAGTGGAAAACTGACTACTGTATTGATAAAGAACAGAAAGGAACAGAAAGCTATTTGCCTCTTTTTCTCTTCAAACCAAAGTAAAAAAAGAAAAATGAAAATGAAAGCACTTTCGAAACAGGTGACCAGCGCCTTGGTCATGGCTCCTCAGCCCCTCTCTCACTTCCAGGTCCACCTCCAATTTCCATTTCAGCTAGAAATTTCAGGAAAAAAAAAGCCGTCCCTCACACTGAGCCCAGGGAGGCAAACAAGTCACAGAGCTGGCGCGCAGGAGAGCTTGGCGGAACCCCCACGCCAGAAGTCTGGACCCAGGCCACAGCCGCACCAGGGCCTCTCCTTCCATCCACTGGGCCACCTGTCCTTTAATTTCAAGTGGCTTATGCCTGGCATTTCAGCTTCAAAGGGGCTACAAACTGCCTCTATGTGGGGAGGATAGGGTTTGGACATTCTCCTCAATGTAAGTAGCAGGAAAAGAACGCACTTTTGTTCCTCAAAATTGTATAATCCTGGGAACGGTACTTATCCTAAACTTCAATTTCCTCATCTGAGAATGGTAATACTCTAGATACTATTTAACAGAGCCATGATGAAGTTCAAGTGAGATTCCTGGTTTAGAAGCACTTAACAACCTGTACAAATCTTACTAAGTTGATGTTTAGTTACTGTGATTCTTTTCCATGGCAGGAAAGAGAAGTTTTGCTCAATCACAGCTGTCACTGCAGGACACCCATAAATTTAACATAGGCCTTTCTGAGCCATTACAACCTTAGAATAAACTAGTGAAGTCAGAGGCCCCATCCTAACCTTACATCACCAGCGCCTCAGCGTCAATCTCTCAACTGCTCAGTTTAGATAGCACGTCAATCATTTTTCTGGTTTTTTTCCCCCCAGTGTCTTCCCTTTACATTTTATACCACAGTTTCAAAAAAATGAGTGATACGTTTTACATTTAAGCAAAGCAATGTATTTTTAAACAATGTGGTTTACTAGACTTAAGCATTTTAAAAGCTGACATTTATTTTCACATGTGTGACAATACAAAGAGAAACACATATATACACACAACACAACACACAGGCTATGATGTGTGTGCATACATATGTGTACATGTGTTGTCTGTACATATATGTACATGTTTGTGTGTACAAATATATGTGTGTGTGCATACCAGTCTCTTATAGCCATACATGTTTGAGTATATGTATACATGTGAGTATATATACATGTGTTATGTGTATATATACACACACATATGGGCTATGATATATGTGTTCATATAACACACACACATGTATGGCTATAAGAGGCTGAGCCACATATGATTTTTTTTTCTTTTTTCTTTTTTTTTTTTTTTTTGAGCCACATATGATTATCTAGTTTACAAACAAAAGCCAATGTGTGATGCTGAGAAAGCTGCATGGCTTAGTGGTCAAGAGTCTAGAGCAGCACTGACTGGAATGAATTCCAGCTTATTCCCTATAGGTACTGGGAAAAGTTACTTATTAATCTCTCCAGGTCTCAGTTTCATCATCTATAAAACAAGACAGTGTATACCTCACAGAATTGCTATGAAGTTGAATGAGTTATGTTAAATGCTAAATGCAGCATATGGCACACACTGGGGGATTTTTAAGTGTTTATATTAACATTACCCAATGTGTCCTAAAAAGTGTAGTTACATGATCATCATATACACATGTACATATGGTTCTATGCATTCAGGTGACCTTTAAACAACACGAGGTTGGGGCACTAAAAATCCATGTATAACTTTACAGTCAGCCTCTGACCCTGCAGTTCTGCATCCAAGGATGCAAGCAACTATGAAGCATGTAGCACTCTAATGCACATTTAGTAAAAAAAAAAAAAAAAAATCTGCATATAAATGGACCTGGGATTTCATATCTGTGCTGTTCAAAGGTCAGCTATATTGAATGTATTTGTTTAAGCATACACACATCTTTCCATATGGTATCTGCAATAAGTTCATTTCAATTAGCATTAGATTAATGCATACTGAATGTTTATCCTATGCTGAACACTGTTCTAAAAACTCAATATGTTTAAACTCGAACATGTTTAAACCTCGTAACAGCCCTACAAAGAAACTGAGGTGCAGAATGACTCCACAACCCACTGTCAATCTATTGGCCTCCAGTTTACATGAACACAGTTACAATTTCAGTATATGAAAACAGTAGATTATATAATCAAAAATTTTCCTTATGAATTTGATAACAGAAAAATCACTATAGCCTATACTGTCATAGTGGTATTTTCAGCAACTCTTTTTTACAAGAGTACTACAGCATCTCTAAAGACCCCAAGAACAAGAGAGCAATCAGCTAGTTCCTGTATTCCAGAGCTAATTTCAATTTCTCTAATATAAATCAGAGGATTCTAAATTCCCATCTCTAATTGTGGTACTTTAAACAATAAATATACACACACCTCAGATTTAGGACTCCATTCAAAATAATGAACTGTTTTGGTAAACTTAAAACTTCATTGCTTTAATCAGTTTTTATACAGCTAACTTATTGTTTGGCTTGATTATTAATATTTCATCTTAATATAATTATAAAAGATTATTTTACAACTTTTATCAGAAATACTGCTTAAAAATATGTGATATTCTGTCAAAACAGAGAAGCTAAACATAAAAGTAAACTTGTAGTTTGATCAAATGGTTTCATTTCTGAAATAAACACTAGTTAAACCAGGGTGTATGAAACACACAGAAGTGAAGATACAGGTCTGCTATCCTTCGTGTGTTGCAATCAAAATGCTCTAGTTTAACATACACCTTCCACAAAAGAAATACTCTATATTTTACAGAATGTAAACTTGTACCCACTTGTATACAGTAATGCTTTTATAGCTAAAGTTCACTCTCAGCGTCAATTCTGGTTAAATCCCCAGCTTTGGAAAATCAAAGAGCAATTTGCTCACTAACTTGCTTTTAAAGTATCATGCATACCCTTTGAAAATCATTGCTAATTCTTAATAATAACTTAGATACTGTTAAAACTTGTTCTTCCAAAACTGGACAGTATTCCAACTCTTTTTGACCTACATTCAGCCATCCCTTAGTGTTAAATTAAGTTGATACCAGTAGTGTTATTACAGAGTGGATTTTAACTTTAACACACACTTCCATCCCATATGAGAAGCATCCACCTCACTTACTTCTGCCCTGAGCTAGCAGTTTATCACTAAAGCCTTATCAAAGTGGCCCAAGCGGACAAAAACTGCCTAGCGGTTAACTGGAAGTTAACAAGACAAAGCAATGAAACAAACAGAAGCCCATGTTATCAGCTAACACATTTTGTTCATTTAGTCTGATGCTCATGTTTTTGCTTTAATTATTTATGGTAATTATAGCAGTTAATGTGCTGTAACATTTTCACAAAAGAAATGAACTCAATATAATAAAACCTTCCCAAATCTTTCAATATTTCATCCACACCCAACACACTCAAACACAATAACCAGACTGCAATGCATTAGCTCATTTCCAGAGTCTGAAACTATTAGCCATTTACCAGATTCAGGGGAGGAGGGGGCGTGCGTCCTCAATCATTTGATCAGCAAGATCTAAAGCAGTATAGGGAATAGAAAGGTCTAGATGCTCCCAATCTTGAGACAGTTTGATCACTTTTGAGATCTCTCTCAACATCTGCATTGGGTCTGAAGAGGCTATTTAATAAGCCTGGACAAATGAACCAGACACTCAAATCTTCAACACACTCTGATACTCCATCATCACCTAACCCCAGCCTTCCATCCACTCAAAGGTCTTAAACTGCCTTGGGTATGGGTGGGAGGATCCTTAATTTTCTGAATTCCATGGAAAAATCTCCAAATAAAAATCAGTAATTACTCAAACCCAAAGAAAACAGCTGTTTCAAGTTCATTTTAGCTCCCTTTGGCAACTATGTTTGATCCTTAGCCAAATAGAAAAGGAAGAGAAAGAAAACAGGGAGGATAGGGTACTACTCATAAGGTAGCTTTGGTTCATAAAAGAAACTTGTTAATGTCACAATTCAAAGGTCACTCAAGAGCCATGATTTTGAAAACATAACATTTTTCACACACACACACACAAAAACATGTTTTCCAGTGAGTTCTACCAGTAAATTCTTTACAAGTATCATCCCATTTAACCCTAATAAAAATCACACTATGGAGGCAGATTAATACTATCACACCTAACTAACAGATACAGAAAACATCTCCCAGAAGTTAAGGGTGAGCTTGAGAGCCCAAAAGCAAACAGCAGAGAGTATGTGTGTCACAAAAGTGACATGATATACAAGAGTCAAGAAGCTTGGGCATTTTCCACCACAGAATGCCCAAACAGACGGAGAAAGAAGCAGACTTCTAACAGGCTCCAGCCATACCCTACCTCAGCCTCAACCCACAGGATGATCTCGAGGCAAAGCCTCGCTGGAAAGGAAGCTTGGGCCCCAAACTGACCATCTTAAGGATCTACCATTAGGGTCCATTATCATGCCCAGGGCAGAAATTAAGCTCATTTTCAGACACTCTGAATTTTAAAATGACAAAACTGTCTCAGAGACTGTATCTAAGTATTTCAAGTCACTTTCACACAGACTGTTATCTATAGTCTCACAACACGGTACAATACAGCCTGATTTAAGGACTATAATTCCAGTGGGCTAATTAGGACTTAACGCACAGAGCTAAGCCTGGAATCCTGAAGTTCTAATTCTTAATCCAGTCCTTAAACTCTATAAGATTATAAACTACCACTCTATACCATGGTCCTGGTAATTCCACCCGTCAAATAGATTACCTGCTGTGCAAATGATGTGTATGGTACATTCCTCAAGGTAACACTAAAACTTTTCTGGGCACTCTCCCTCCTATCAGCATTGTAAGCAGGCAGGTTTGGGTTTTCAAACCTAAATTTGTTTGGTAAACTTCCTCTGCTCCCCCAATTAAATGGGAAGGAAAGACATTAAGTATAAAACTAAACCATAAGTGAAAAGAGAATCTTGTCTCTGGGAACTCTAATGACTATATCTGAAAGCTCTATAACACAATAAAGCATAGCTCACAGGCACAGGAAAATGTAAGTCATTAGCTATTAATAGAGCCAGGGAGTCAATTGTTGTAATTAAATCATAGTTTAATCTTCTGTATAATCCTGAGTTAGTCTTGACAAGTTTCCTTGTGGTCAGTTTTGGAAAAACATCTGCTAATGGTAAAATTTTTGGTTCTGAGAGGGAAAAATTACATCCTTCTGGCTGGAAAACAGTCATAGTCTAAGGAGACTAATTCTTATGAAAATATTATATTAATGAAGTCCAATAACTCACTCTCAATTTTTTTAAGTTAAAAGAGGTGTTAGACAGAAATTTATGAAAGCTACTACAAATTGAACAAACAAAATATTCTGATTCAAAGACGCTATATGCTTATTGCAGAGATAAAGAACAGAAATATAACTTTCTCCAATTAGAAAGGAAATACATAAATAACAACACATAAATAAATAACATGTACAACTGAAAATGTCCCTTTTCTAGACCAACTTAACACTAAGAGATAACAATGTATCTATAATACCCTTAAACAATAAGAGGCTAATCCCAGACCAGAGGAATCCCTTTACTGTCAATTTTGCTAAAGAGCATTTAAATAGCTATATTCCAAACCAGACTTTTTTTTTTTTTAAGCCCAATCAGCTCTGAATGTGTGCTGGTGGTTTTTCATTATTTTAGTATTCTATATGAAGCACTCCATCAGTAAATATTCAAATAAATTAACTGTGTAAGAAGTTTACTGTACTTAGTCATCTGAGTGCTGAAGTAGTAATTTTAGCAATCTTTGCAAAATTCCATGTTACATTGTGCAGGCCCAATTCAAACCCACTCCTGACACCCTGCAGCTATAAATTATCTCTGGAGCTTGAAAGTGAAAGATAGGCCAGGTCTGAAATAGCTTAACAGTTGGACAGTTCCAGCTTAGAGAAGGCAAACCCTGCAATAACCTAGATCCAGAGCCTCAGGAGGAGTCTAATTTACTGTTGGAAGAAAAATCCCTTCCAAAATATATTCCTCCTTAAAATATAGACTCTTTACTGTTATTTCTTACATATAATATTAAAATGTGGGAGCACTAAAAGCAAATCAGAAAACAGAAGCTGCAAAATAAGATGCAATAAGCTGAACCCTTAATAATTATATGGTGTATGGAATGTTTCCTCCTCAGACTCAAAAGTTCTGTGCCCCCTTTCCGGGGTCTAAAGACTTGGGAACTGTCCCTACTGCTGGGGGCGGGACTCTGGCAAACACAGAGAGCCCAAGGTAACCGATTCTTTCCATGTGTAATAGGAAAATTCAAATACCAGAACCTGTCCATTCTAACACAGTAATATGACCGTACAGAATCTGTATAAAACAGTGCTCAATACTGTTAATAAATATTTATTATATATGCAAGGTTCTAGAGATTCATACAGCACCTTGTTAGGAATCTCTGGGTGGAAGGACTACAGTGACATTTTTACATCTTTATACTTTTTACATTATCTGGACATTTTACAGAAAACACCTAACATCTCTCTAGTCAGATAAAAAAAAAAGCCATTGTCCTTTTCGATTTTTAATTCAATATGGCTTCAAAGAAAGGATGATAAGCAAATTTAACATCTTCAACCCAATCAGTCAGTACCTTTCAAACATGTCTATTGAGTCCCACATCATTTGGGCCAAAAAAGAAAAGAACAGTTGCAACGACTGAAGCAAAACTACTTATCTGTCACGAGCCTAAAGGGATAATTTACACAATTCTTTGCACACAGAACGAATTCTGAAACACTAGGTCTAACTTCAATTTTCAGAGAGAAAAAAAATCACTTAAACTTCTAGTACATTAAATATTTATCTCTGAAATTCTGATAATTACAATGAGGAGCCATGTGGTGATTACTAAAAATGACTATACGTTTAGTCTAAGGGCATATTATAGTGTTTCCATCTATCCCATTCTACCTCACGTTATTTTTCATCCTTGAAGGCATTTATGTCTTGCAACTCCAATCAAATCCCACCTGGATGAGGACAGAAACTTTCTCCCACTTTGTTGAGCACTGCGCAGAGAAGAGCATTCAATAAATTTCTGACCAATAAACATTATCCACTTTCCAGATTTCCACTATCACTTGGCTACAAAATCAAAAAGAACTCAAAGGCAGTGATTAAGTTCAAAACAGTTTTCCTAGTATTACAGAATTTGGAGTGGATCATAAAACAGGAAGAAACAATGCTCACACCAAATAGATGGCACTTATTATTTTACTTCTTCCCAACCCAGGAATTGATCCAGGGTCTGCTACACTGCAGGCGGATTCTTTACTAACTGAGCTATCAGGGAAGCCCATCATTTTACAATCATCTATTATAAAATTTAAATATTCTAGAACTCACTTCCTGTTAAGAAAGGCTGTTCAATTGCAGGTCAAAGACAATCTGAGAAAATTAAGTGACAAAAGTTCCCATTTCCAAACAGAACTTAATCCTGGGAGATTTCCCCCTTCAAAATGCAGTTTACCTAAGGTTCTATAATCTTGATGATATAGTCAAAGAATACTTCTTTAAAAAGCAGATGACAGGCCAAAGTTGAATTCGTGGGTTTTGATAGTTTTCCTCCGATTACAGGAAAAGTAGCCTCAATTCTCTGACCCTCCAATTTTACTGTCTAGGAATTTATCTTTAAAAAGTAATCTCATAAGGACACAACTGTAAGAGCATTCTTTACAAAATCATTCGTCATAGTTGAATACTGAAATCAACTCAAATTCCTCATTCATAAATTTGGTTAAATACATGAACATATACCTATTCTAAGGAATACTGTGCACATTATCTACATATGGATAATGGAAACAGGTAGAAAATGTCTAAGATCTATTAAGCAAGGCAAACAAGTGGTGTAGAAGAATATGTATATTCTACCATTTAAAAACTTTTACATATATCAAACTTATCTCCAAAAAGTGACATTTCAGAGGATTTTTAGTCTTTTATTTTCTGCAGTAGGCATTTCAAAGAATGTTTTAATATTTCACAAAAGTAGTACTTTATAATCAGGGAAATTAAAGGAAAATAGGACTAGTGTCCCATTCACCCGAAACTTGGAACTTCGTCATTTCCCTGGAAACAAAGCATGTCCACCTGGAGTTATATGCACCTCGTTTACTGGCAACTAATACCATGTGCAGCAGCAAGACTTGGAAATGGTCTTAATTCATTAAGCCTACTAACCCTCCTGAAATTATGGATATAAAGGGCATGAAAAATAGGACTGCTTTTAAGGATTTCCCATCCTACAAAATTAAGAATTCAAAATAATAATTTACAAAAGCCACTGTACATTAGAAACAATTCTTCCGAAAGAAAAATATGTATTCAGCTTCTTGTGAAGAATCAGTCCTGAATGAGAACACTGGAGTTCAAAATCACCAGAACTGTCATAATCAAAACACCTAAATTCATATTGACCAGAAAAGAAAAAAAAGGGGGGGGGGGCTCTCCAATCTAATCATAATCACTCCTACACTCTGAAGATTTTCCACCACTGTGTCCCATCTTTTCTGTTTTCAGAAAAAGAAGTGACGGTTCAAAATGAGAAGGTGGCAATTATATACAGTGTAGTATGTAAACTGGCACAGTTCTTTGCCCGTCAACTCAGAGACATATAAGCAAGACATTGTCTCCCAGTGACAGGCAGCCCTGTGTCGAGTAACTGTGTAGGTGCTAAAACCTGTCCAGAGCTACCTGTTCAAAGACAGCTCTGCAAGGGTACTGCAAGCTCTGACAGACATCACTTCGTGCAAAAACATCCACAGGAGAATTACAAAAAAGGACAGCAGTGATGTTTCAGCAAACTCAGTGTCAAAAAGGTCTTCTCATGCATTTTTAATCCGCAGGAGAAAGTGAACAATTGTCCTTCAATCATCAGTGTCAGGGCCAATGACGCGGTACCCCTTCCTCCGGGTCCACACAAACTGTTACAATCGGCTTACCAATCACGCTCCTTAAGAGCTTTAAAAAGACAAAACAAGACAAAAAACTTCTCCCTTCCCTAAAACCCAGACAAATATTGGTCTTTCTTCTTTTTCCCTTTCCATCAAGTGGTAAGAGAGGAGGGAGAAAATTAATGGATTGTCTGCTCTTCAGGACAGAAGAACATACAAAGACCGAAAGAGTTTACACAAAGAGGTATTTAAATTTGGCTCTTCTAAACTATATAAATGCAGAAGCTTCTATGAACTAAAAATATTAAATAGCAGAATGTTACTTAAATCTTAGCACTGGGTCACAGGTCATGACTAACTGGAGTATATGGCTTGAAAATTATCTCTAATGAAAATTCTGTATCATCAGACCTCACTCCACCAAATTTAATAACAAAACTAAATAAAGCGTGACTGGCATTTTTAAATTTTAATTCTATGGTTTCGGTGTGTGAAATAGACCCAGGAAAGATGGCAGGGAGAAAAGAAGATAAAAATGACTTTCCAGGTATTGCTGGGAGGAAGGGGAAGAATTACAGAAACAAATGAAAACTTCAGAAGAAACCAAGCAACAAATCAGAATAAAAAGCAACATGCATAGTCGAAAGGAAATTCTGGACGTAATTTAGGGAAAATGCCACTGGACACAGAAGACCAAAAATGAAGACTAAATGTCCCCAAGTTGTTGACATTTAATAAACATGTTTCACTAGGAACCTGGTGCTCAATTAATTAGTGAAAGTATATGTACTTAGGCAGCAAAGTTTCTCCCTAGCAGATGGTATAACAGGCTTGAAAAATAATGGGAAAATTTACTTCAAGTTGTCTCCTTGGTTAGTTTAACAAACATCTTACCAGAAGATATGGGGGAGGGATTACTCTTGTATTTTCTTATTTAGGATGAAAAAGCTAAGACAAGATGGCAGCAGGGCCCCCCACAAGCTGGAGAAGACCCTACCCACAGGGCCACTCCAACATCTCCCCTTGGAGCTAAGCTCCATTCCCAGGCCAGACGAAGCTATAAAAAGCCTGGCCTCTGGCCAGCTGGCAGGACCACACACCAGGTATTTTTAACTCAAGGGGGCCTGAGGATGAGGCCAACACCAGGGCACCAAAATGTTCAGGGAAGAATAACAACCACCTCCAGCCCAGATGGTGGTCGATATGGAAGATTTTCCTGAAAGTATCCTTATTACCAATCAGTGTTTTAATGTGATGGAGACATAAAAAGGTTACATTTGTGAAAGCTGATAAAAGTGGGCAGAGACTTCATTGTGAAAAAGCACAATCACTTTGAAAGACTGTATGTACAGTTAAATAAATGGCAGTGTGAACATCAGGCACTGGCCAAATAAACGGAACTCTCTTTATTTTTTATTCCTGACACGTAAGGCCACCAACTTGACTTTTGTTATAATTACCCTAACAGTCTGCTGCTGTTGCTCTCAGCTTCACACTGGTCTTGGCACTGGGCCACACATACAGACACCATGAAGCTGTTCCCTCAGACGGAACTCCAGGCCAGCGAGATCACAGCAGAATGCCCAAGGGCTCAGGGATCACGCCACTACGATCAATGTCACTTTCTGGATAAGTAAGTATTAATCAGAAAGTTCTCTTAGCTTCATCCTTTATTGTTAACAATTACATGTGAAACATCGGCAATAGTAAGATTTTCAATCGTCTCATGTTTGAGAACTGAAGGCTGTCAGAAGTCTTGGTCACGATTCTTACTCTCCGTTTTGAAAACAGAGTTGTGCAGTGATGGGGCCGAAAGCGCTGCCACTTCTTAACTGCTGCTCTGGTGGGCTTCTCTGGAGGCTCCCAGGGTGCGCGTGGGGATGGGGGTGGGCTCACAGCACCAGAATGTGCATGGGCCCAGAACTGCAGTCAAGAATTTATTTCTAAATACAAGCTTTACACAATTATCCTTAAGTTGCCCTTTTTTCCCTGTCTTAAAAGCACAGGGCAACCAGAAGAATGTTACCTACTTGTAGACTGGCATTAATAACTTTATTACCGAATGTATCCACGTTCAATATATCCTTAAAACTGAAAACACTAAGATCATCTTTGACCTAAGTGTCATTAAAATGTCTGCTCTCACATGCAATTGATCTCCAACTTTTATTTCCCCCTTTTGTATCACCTTTCTCAACAAGACTCTCCCTCTTGGTTCCTCTTCATTGGGAGCTTGTATCCGGACAGGACACGATCACTATGCTGGCTGGCAGGAGAGCCTTACTGGCCTTCCTACTTCCGACCTCCCCTTCACTCCATCCTAAACACAGCTGGGGAGATCATTCCCGCCCCCCGCCCCCAGCAGCACTTCCTGAATTCCAAGAGGCTTTTCCTGGCTCATCTAAACAAAGGCCACCCCCACCTCACACAGTCTCCCCAGGCCAGGCGCCATGCCAACCAGAGGACACCCCAGTCATTTATTCATAGGTTTACTTTCAGTCTACAGACTCCCTGAGCCACTGAAGTCTACTGTATTACCAGGCAGCACACTGTGAAAACCTCTTAAGTTCACAACAGATTGTAAGAAAGAAAACTGCTTTATTAAAGATGTCTTCCTAGAGATTTGTAGTAAACACATCAGATTAAATAATCTTGCTTATCTGTACTCCCTTCATAGAACCTCACTAAAATAAGAGTAAAGGAATTGTTTTAAACTATAAACCCACAAGGACAAAGAAAACCTAAGATGAGATGATAGCAGGTAAGAAAGGTCAAAAAATTTCTGGAAAGGAGTAAAGCAGACAGACAAGTGATAATTAAAGTTTTAATTTGTTCTAGGTGAGAGGATAAGAAGCAAACTAATTAAAGCTCAGAACCCCAAAGACTCAGAATCAGAGGGTGGCAGGGGGCTGGGTGAAGTATCTGCAAGGAGTCTTCAGGGCCCCTCTTCCTAATCCCCACCCCAGTCCTGTCAGAAGTCAAGAGGATTACCATCTGGAGGGGTTGGCAGTAGAGAGGAGTCATTGGAAGAGAGGATTAAATGGAAAACACCATACACACACACACGCACGCGCACACACACACACACATTCAGCCTCCACATGCCTTGACTTCCTCTATGGATGAGTTACTGCAGGGAGGGGTGAACACAGACGACAACATCTGAGGGGATGATCCCCTCCCCATCTACAAAGCCTCACAGTGGACAAGCCTGTGTGAGTGCACAGAGCTTTTCCATCAGTTCTCAGTTTTCTGTCCATGGCACCAAACTGTTAACAACAGATGACTCAAGAAAACCTCCAACGGGCAAGACAGGAAAGTGTAAGGACAATAAGGACTCAAAGAAACAGACAAAGAACACTAGGAGCAAATCTTCAGAAACAAAGATCCTAAAATGAGTTCCACTGAGATAAACTATTGCATCAAGGAAAAACAGAATAAGACAGGATTTTTAAAAAAGCAGTTATGACAAAAATAAGTTTGTGGAAAGTGAAACTATGAAAACAGAAATAAAAACACACACACCAGAAAGGCTGGAAAACAAACAAAGACTATCTACCAGGAAATAGAGCAACAACAACAACAAAAAAATACAAAGAGATGAAAAAGGATAGAAGGGGAGGTTTAAAACATAAAGAATTAAATAATAAACAAACAAATCCAGGATTTCTAACATTCACTAAGAGTAGTTCCAGGACAGAGCAGAGAAAATCAAGATGAGGAAATTGTCAAAGAAATGGCAGCCCTCCCTCCCAAAACTCCCCAGAATTGAGTTTCACACTGGATCGGTTCAGCAAATGATCAGAAAAATCTCAACTCCAGGGTTCATCAAGATTTTAGAATCAGAGACAGAAAAAGCTTTTTAAGTCACCAGAGAGGAAAAAACAGGTGACATAAAAAGGATGAGGCAGAGATTTCTCAACAGAAAATTAGAGATCAAACAATAATTTACAAGGAAAAATTATTTCCAACCTAGAGTTCTATTCTCAACCAACCAACCAGTCACACATAGTGATAGAAAACACACCTTTCTGACACTCAGGGAAACCTTCCTCTCCTGCACCCTTCTACGGAGCTACTGGAGAATGTGCTGAGCTTCGCGCTTGGTAGCTCAGTTCTATCTGACTCTTTGTGACCCCACGGACTGTAGCACACCAAGTTCCTCTGAAGAGTCCATGGGGATTCTCCAGGCAAGAATACTGGAGCAGGCTGCCATGCCCTCCTCCAGGTACTGGAGAATATAAGTTGCTAAAATGAGGAAATACACGAAGACATGGATGCAGGCCAAAGTCATTCTAAGAAGGATGGTTAAGGGAAATTTTACTACACATATGCAGCAAGATGTGAGAGTACTGGAGTTCAGAATGAAGAATGAGGCACACAGATTCCCATTCTGACAGGGGACACAACCACTGCTTCCCAAAGCCACAGAAATTTGGAAATATGCAACATGCTTCATTCCAGATCAAAATCTGCCATGGTCAGTCTAACTGAAAGACTTTAAGTCATGTGAATGCGTCCTAGCTGCAAGGGAGGCTATGAATTTGAGTTCTGAAGTGCAGAAGCTGAGTTTTTCAATGTAAGGCATTTCTCCAAATATAAAACAGCTATTTAAGAGAGGGTGGGCATGCAAGAACATGAAAAACATTGAACAGAGTTGATTAATTCATGGCGTCCACCTTACTGAGAGGACCTGTTCAGTTCTATCAGAGGATGAAGATCATTTGGTGATATACATAAATATACTTTTCAAAAAAAATACAGTGAGGCAATTATCAACTCCAGGATACAAAATACTGTATATTAAGGAATTATATTCATGGTTCATGTCTCAACTAAAGACAATCACTTTATAGAGTCTTACTAATGTAAACAATGAATGCTGATTTAGCCTTAATGGTATCAGAAATGGAATTTTAAGGCAAGACAGTGTAAAAGAGTTAACTTTTACATAGTAAAATTAATACATACAGTCCAAACCAACATAATCATGTCATTTACAAATGGATTTAAGGACCAGAATAAATCATTACGAGTTAAAAATGGATGCCTCCAGGTCATGAAACTCATGGGCAAGGAGAGATTGGTATTTTTCTCGTCTTATAATACTATTCTTTAAACTGTGTCCACATATTGAGGCAACTTTTCGTTTAGATGTCTCCTCTACTAGACTGTGAGCCCCTGGATGGCAAGTCCTTTATATTGAGGGGGAAGCACACTGCAGACCCGCTTTAATACTCATTTGTAGCCAGATGTTCAACCAATGTTAAATATCTGTGAGACTAATTTTTAAAGCACACTGCATTTTTTTAAGTACAAAGAAGAAAGATCCTTCAGAATGAATATGATAATCCATTAAGAAGAGATTGTTGGGGTCAGCTGCATTGCCCAGCCAATCAGACTGACCCCATGGTCCATGCACCAGACCAAACTAAAGTAAAACTGCAATGGGAACAAGGGAAAATTTACAAAAACTGACACTGACACTGATTTCCTTCTTAATATAATCTTTATAAATAATTTGCCAGATATAACAAGCATATGTTATCTGCAGGAGTGTTTGAAGTGTGCATATCTGGCAAAGCAGCCAAAACCTAAGTTCACAGTCAGGTTTCCAAATGGCAGATGAGCCACTAGGGTTCACTAGGATTTTCAAGCTTCCATTACCATATTAGAATTATAAGGATAAGGTAATCAACTTAAAACAAGGTAAGTCATCCCTTTCATCTTTACCTTGAAAAGAAATCATCTGATTTAATTCATATGTTGCTCTGGATTTCCATGTAACTAATTTTTAATAATCATTTAAGGCCAATCTTACATCTTGTCATTAATATAAAAACAATGCAATGAATACTAATAAAAACAGTAATAAAAAACAAGAAAAGATATGCTATCTATTAATATGTTACCAGGACAATGTGTTAGTCAGGCGCATCCAATAATAACAGATAAAATTGACAATAATCAGAAAAACTGATAAGAGATACAGTTTTTTACACTCCTGTTTAAACATGAAAGTCAATTAGTAAATTCATTTAAGGAGGAAAACGAACAATATTTAAGTTTTTCTTTAGCTTTTTTATATATTCCCATATCATCATTTACCTAGTTAAACACACCAGAATTAAGGTTCAGAGTACCAATTATATTATCTGAATATTACCTGAGATTTTTGGCAGGTTCCTATTCTAAAAGCAAAATTCATCAGCAATGTAGACTGCACAGGTGAATATGCACTATTTGAGTATAAACTGCCACAGAGGCGTTTAACTGTATGATGCAGATACAGTTTTGCATAATAATCTCTGAGGCATAAGAAAATAAGGTTAATAGAAATCATAGGCCGTTTTTAAAAGGTCTACTTATTAAAACAATTCTACGTTTCCATCCCCTCTTGAGACATTTACTTTAATAATCTTCTCCGTTTTGGAAGCCTAACCATGGAAAGAGTTTCCTCCCTGGTTCAAACAAGACCCAGCCAGCCTGCATGCAGGGGCCCTGGTACTTTCTGAATCGATCCATCAAGGCACCAAGATGAACAAAGATGAAAGGAAAATTGGGGAGCACGCGAAGAAAAAATAAAAGTCAGAATCTACGCTTGTACTTAAACTTAAAATGTGGAAAAATCTGCAGATTTCACTAAAAGATCGTTTAAAGCCTAACTGAACTGAGAAGCACCCCAAGCACCCCTGCTTTCCTCTTCCAGACCCAGCGAACTCCTACTCCAATGCCCAGGTCCAACGCACCTACTCCAGGAAGACACCTTCCCTCCCCCAAGCAGCTTTAGCGTTCCTGGAGCATGTTACCCAAATCTACTGCACGTACTCAGCGCACATTTATCTAAGTACACATGGCTTTCCTTGAGTGTTTTGAGTTTCCCTACAGTTACCAATAAATGTCTGGTGACAATAAGTGAACAAACCATTAAGGAGCTTGATTATATTCTCTTAATTCAATAAATCAAAAAAAGAAAACAGAAGAAAACTAATGGGCATGTATATGAGATAACGATATTTATATGAATCCAAAAGACCAATTTTTAAAATCCAGTAGGGACCTCTTATGGGCTTCCCAGGTGGCACAGTGGTAAAGAATCCGCCTGCCAATGCAGGAGACACAGGAGACTAGGGTTCAATCCAGGAGTCAGATCCCCTGGAGAAGGAAATAGCAACACACTCCAGTATTCTCGCCTGGACAATTCCATGGACAGAGGAGCCTGGTGGGCTGCAGTCCATGGGGCTGCAAAGGGTCGGGCATGACGGAGCACACATGCAAGGACCTGTTAGAATGAGTCTGTACTCACACCTGTAGTCTAACGGTATGCCCACTTCCCCCTTCCTAGCCCCACCCAGTGAGACCCCAATGTGCTCTCCTTGCTGCCAAGTGCTGGGGCTAAACACCAGTACCTGCACTCACTACACACTGCTCAACTTAGCTCTCTGCAGAGCATCTCGGGAGCAAAGACCTGAATATGGTCATCTATATATCCCTCAGTGCCTAGTGCAGCACAGAACACACGGCAGAAACTCAATGTGTGTATGCTGAGCTAACCTGCAAGTGTGTACACTCAACTTATAGCATGAGCTGAGTTTTTTCAGTCATCACTTTAATTCTAATTATTTTAAAAGAAAACTTTGTGTTTACTACCATAAATAGAAAACCAGTATTACTTATAAACAGGAGATCACAAAACTAAGTATTATAAAGACAATATACTTTGATTACTTTCTAACTGGATGCTGATGCCTGCCCAAGGCTTTTAGACTGAGGCCTATTCTTTAGAAAATGAAGAAAGGGAAGGGGGGGCCATGAAGTTTGGGAACGGTGTTCAACACATCTCCGTTCAAAAGAAAGACAAAATGGACAAGAGAATTCTTACTATACAATCCAGTGTTATTGAATGTTGTATATACATGCCACCCAAAATGATCTTGCCCAACACTAGTGGGACACAAGAGACACCCTGGGCTAGGTGCTCTTTAAGGTCATCTATCTAAAGGAAAAGCAGAATCTCAACTAATGCTTGTATGACCTCAGGCAAGCTACCTAACCACTCCTGTCTCCCCACAGGCAAAGTAAGTAGTATTACATCCCTCATAGATTTGATGAGAACTGTGTGATATATGGAGGGGGTTTGGTAAGACACTCTGGCCTCAGTAAATAGCAGATCAGGGCTAAAATCCTGCGATTCTAATGTAAAATGGTACAACTGCTGTGAAAACAGTCTGGCAGCTCCTTAAAAGAGTTTAACATATAATTACCATATGGCTTAGCAATTCTTCTCCTGGGTATATACCCAAAAGAATTGAAAAGAGGCATTCAAATAAATACTTGTATACAAATGTTGATAATAGCACTATACATAATAGCTAAAAAGTGGAAATGACCCAATGTCCATCAGCAGATGAATGGATAAATAAAATGTGGTATTATCCACACAGTGGAGTAACATTCAGACAAAAAAAAAAGAATGAGGCACCTATACATGCTACCACTGGGACAATCCCTGAAAGTACGCAGACACAAAAGGACCCATACTGTACACTTCCATTTATATGAAATATTCAGAACAGGTAAATCCACAGAGACAGAAAGCAAGTTAGTGGCTGTCATGGGGATGAGACCGAGGAAGAGGAACTAGGAAGTGACACTTAATGGGTACAGGGGGTCTTGTGGCAATGACAAACATGTTTTGGAATTAGAGAAAGGTGATGGTGTGAATGTACTGTCACTGAATGGTACACTTTAAAACTGTTAATTTTATGTTATGTGAACTTGACCTCAAATTTAAAAAAAAAATTCTACGTGTGATAGACACGGGAGGTAACATTCGGTTTTCAACTTGATAAAACTCACAAAGGACATTCCATGAAACTAATATGCAATGTCAAAATGAAGCTGCCTTAACTATAATGTCTTATTATTCAAGAACTCAAATGAACCCTAGTCTCAGTGAGGAGAACCATTCCAGTTTCACCAGTATCATAAAATGTAGCGCCAGCACGGGCCCACAGTTCAAGAGCCAAGAATCTGAAGTCTGTGCTGTGCCGCTCAATAGACACCTCAATTTGAACCTGATGAATGAATGAATTCTCTCACCTCTGTTTCCTCATCTATAAACTAAGGATCCTAACAGCTACCTTGAAAGGCCATCATGAGGACTGAGTTAATGTATGTGAAGCAAGAAAACTAGTGCCTGACAGAGAACCAGCCCTAACAAATGGTGCATGCTAAGTTGCTTCAGCCGTGTCCAACTCTTTGCGACCCTATGGACTGTAGCCCACCAGGCTCCTCTGTCCATGGGATTCTCCAGGCAATCTTCCCAACCCAGGGATCAAACCCACGTCTCTTACCTCACCTGGTTGGCAGGCAGGTTCTTTACCACTAGCACCACCTGAGAAACCCAAGCTATTGTTATTAATAGCAATTTTTAAATGGAGAGAAATAGAAGCATGGCTGAGAATTAACCCAAGTCAATGGACATGAGTTTGAGCAAGCTCCAAGAGACGGTGAAGGACAGGGAAGCCTGACATGCTGCAGTCCATGGGGTCACAGAGATTTAGACACGACTGAGCGAATGAACAACAATGCAAAGGTATTTAGTATCATAACTGCACCACGATTGTTACTTGTCACCTCGTGACCATCTCCCATGATGATCACAGCAAAATGGGCGCAGGAAGATGACAATGCTAACTGGGGGCAGGGGGAGACCAGTGACTCCTGACCTTTCTCTTCCTTAAAAGTGAAAATGTTCTTACCTAGTATGCATCCTCAACTAGAATAAACCGCATGGCAATGATTTTTTTAAATTCCATCTAAATCACCTTTCTTTACTCCGAGTGTACTTGCATTCTATGCGCGGCCCCGGCCTCCTGCTTCCCGGAACAAGCCACAGCACAGAGTGGGTGTACAGGCTGCAGTTCCAAATCTCTGTGGACAAGACAGCCTTTCTGAAAGCTAAGCTTCTGAGAAAACTGGTCTGGCCCTTTAAAGCACGTCTACTAAGAATAGTGAGTTCAACTTTTATCAGTTCCACTTAGGGAGAACGAAAATGTCACAGTTAAGGCTTTTTTTCCATGAATAAACACTGACTTTTACACAAATCCCATCTAAGCGAGGCTGTAAAATGTTCCCCCCACCACTTTGCAACCCCCGTACTTCCACCACCCAGGGCAGAGTTCTGCCTCCACTGGGAAGGAATTCTCTTCCCTCCGGCGGTGCAGTAAATCCCTACCGGAAAACGTCTGTTTTCTATAAACGGCATCCTAACTATTTGGGGAGGGTGGAGGGGGGGAGGTATATCCTTCAGTAAGCCCTGTCAGATGAGCAGGGTTAAGGGGAAGAGCTGAGCTCGCATCACACCTGCACCAGTCTGGCTCTGAGCTACACTCTCCGCTCGCCTGCCCCTGTTGGAGCAGCACACTCAGCACCCCGATATCCAGAAGGGCGGCACCCCACCTGAGGTTAGGGAGCAGCGGTCTACACCCCAGTCCACGGGGTGCGCACCAGCCAGAGGAGGGCAGACCCCGCACTACATACAGTGCAGTAAGCAACAGCAGGAAACCAGCCTCTGGAACCTCCTCCGAAGTCTAAAAGCAGGGTTTAAAAGGACAGCTCCAAGGCTGGCAGCAGGCTTCCGACGCGGTCAGCAAAGGACCTGGGCCCTGAGCTCAGGCGGACACGAGGGAGGCGGCGCTGAGCGCGCGCCACCCCGCCCCCCAGCCCCCCTCCGCCCCCGGCCGAGTTCAGGTGGCAGCGGCGCTGCTAACCTCGCATGCACCTCTCGGCACTGGGGTCCACAGGCTTCACTGGCCGGAGGCTACTACAATTCTGCAAATTCTTCCCTCCAGGGGTTTGAAAATGTTTGTGAAGTGCCATGAACTGCTCTAGACGATGGGCTGGCTGTTGTATAGTCGCTCAGTCGTGTCTGGCTCTTTGTGACCCCGTGGACTGCAGTGCACCTCTGTCCGTGGGATTTCCCAGGCAAGAATACTGGAGTGGGTTGCCATTTCCTTCTCCAGGGGAATCGTCCTGACCCAGGATCGAACCCATGTCTCTTGCACTGGCAGGCAGGGCTTTTCTTATCACTGAGTCACTGGGGAAGACGACGGGCTACAGCCGGGCAAAAACCAGCCCCTGCGATCCGGAGATTCTGTCCTAACGAGAGCAGCCAAGCTCGGGTAGTGAGCACCACGGAGGAGGAGGAGCACCAAGGAGGAGAAGGAGCACGGAGGAGGAGCAGCACGGAGGAGGAGCAGCACGGAGGAGGAGCAGTCTAGTGTGAGGAGCTCCACGGAGGTGGAGGAGCACTGAGGGAGAGCAGCGCCTGCGTGCAGTGAGCACCACCAAGGGGGAGGAGCACCCTGGAGTGGTGAGCACCAGCGAGGGCATGGTGTGCACCACAGAGGAAGAGGAGCAGCCCGATGGGAGGACTGCGTGACTTCACTGGAATAAGTCGGAGAGGGCATCTCAAATTAACATGCCTTTGAACAGAAAGCTAGAAATAGCCTGCTTTACAAAAAAGACCTGGCAAAAGGAACCACCAACACAAAGACATAGTGGAAGGATCGGGGTTTGGAGTTTTGAGGGGTGGAAGGACCAGGGTTTGGAGTTTTGAGGGGTGGCAGGTAGGAGTGCAGCCTCAGGCACCCTGAAGGAAGAGGGGAGTCACAAAGGCAAGGCCAAGTGCACCCTCTAAATGGACCATTCTGGAGTCCACTGTGATAATCCCAATGGGAGATGGGGGCTTGGTCAGGATGGTAGCCCTCCAGGTTTTGACTGGGAGAAGTAGTCAGTTCCGGGATCTATTTTAAAAGAAGGGGCAATGGGATTATTTAACAGATTGAAAGGCTGAGGAAGAGAGGATGACTGTGAAGTTTTGGTCTGGGCAAGCAAAGCAGAAGCACGAAGCTGCCATTTATTGAGTTAGGAAGACTGTAGGAGGAGGGGGAGCGGATATTTTTTTTACACAGGAGAACCTTTGGAACTGTCAAGTGTTCTCAACAAAAATTTCACCACCAAAAGCTCTGCCCTCAAGTTTTGAATTCAGAACTCAAACGCACAGCCTCCCTTGCAGCTAGGATGCCGCCAGAGGACTTAAACTCGTCCAGATGGACTGACCACAGCTGGTGTGACTTGGATGCTGCTGGCTGCCCCACTTCTGCAGCTCCAGGTGGCAGTGGTCAGAACTGAACGCCCCCCAGACCCCTCTGCTTTATCGCTCATTCTGTAATCACTCTGTGACCCGCTGCACCCTTGAGTAAAACGTCCTCTACCTGCCATTCTCAGGCTTTTGTGCTGAGATGCACCTGATGTTGCGAAGATGGGACCAGTTACCCCTCCTTCCTCCCTTTATTTCTGAAGCCAGCAAGGAAGAGGAATGGGGGAGAGCTCAGTCAGAGCCAACAGCGCTCAAGCAAGGGAGCTGGCAGCTCAGTGCACATGGAAGGGAATTCTCCCCTCCCCAACCACCAAAATCTGGCCACCTGCCAGGAAATGAGATCTTCTCATCTCCAAGATGCTGACCAGTGGCAAGGGACATACAGGTGGGAAGCAGAAAAGGGAAGTCATGTTTCTTTATGAAGCCCAGAATGCTGGGGAGAACCCCCAAAGATGCAAATACCCAGGTTATTGGGATATCTCAAATCTTATTGGAAATTTCAAAGCAGCAGAGTAATGACAGGAAAGGGAAGTTCCCCTTCTGGCTGACTGTTTTATGAAAGTATTCCAAAGCCCACAGACCAACAGTTGTCTGACCCTTACCTCTCCTTCAGTTCTCTCTCTCTGATGGTGATGAAATAGAGGAGAAAGGAACTTTTTGCTTTTAGTGCTGGGAACTCTCTCTGCTTGTCTGTCTCTTCTGTGGTACATCTCAAATTGATGTTCCCTTCCCAGCAGACATCTCCCCAGCCCTCCTTGGGACTAGCTCCTACAACCACCCAGGCAGAACTAGACTTTTTTTTCAGTCTCAGGGCCATTAAGTAAACCTTAATTACCCCAGCAACGATAGATTTTTTGCATTTTAATTCCTTTTTTTTTTTTTTTGCTATTGCTACTCATCTTACTTTGAGGTTCTGAACATTTGATGTTTCTTAGAACAAAGGCAGTGCCTTTGACTAACTGTGAAGAGCCAATTCTACTGATGTGTTTGGTAGTTGTTTTTTTAAGTATACTTTTAATGATTTAATACCAATAAAGGGAGACCAATTTGGCTAAATCTTTGGAGCAATCTGTTTTCTAGATTTTTTTTTCCCCCTACAAAAAAAGTATCTGGGAAATGGGAAGCTGGGTAATGCCTGCTACTGTAGACTGTTATGGAGTTTGAGTTTGGGGCTTTATTAGTAGGCAAAGGATGTTCATGTTACATGTACACACTAACCACACTCAAATCCCAGCTCCAGAGTGTCCAGGAACTTTCTAACACCTGGCTCATGCAGAGAGTTCCTCTTGAGGTCAGAGAAACCCGCACTAGTGAGGCGGCCACGGCCTTGCTGAGAGAAACGAGACTCCTGCAGCTTCCTGCTCTTTCTCTGAGTCCCCTCTTCCCTCCACGCCCCCACCAATCCTTCTCCTCTTCTCTCTTTCTACTAACGTCTTTTTCTAGTTCCATTCACAACTACAGTTTTAACTTTTACAGATGTTTCAAAACTCTAAGGGCAAATGGCCTTAATAAATGTGCTGCATATAAAAATAATCACACTGCCATAAACAACTCTTTTACCAGGAAGAATTTCACTTTCTTCCCGGAGCATAAAAGACTTCTTTTACCCTTATGAAAAAAACCTGCTTTAAAAAAACCAAAGCCATCCAGCTCTTCTTCGTGGAGGTTAAAGAGGAGTTAAAGGAATGGCAGAGAACAAACCTTTTAATACTGATTATTTCTATTTAGAATTCACTGCTACAGCTTATCCCAATGTTGTACAGTATATACTATTTTCAGAACTACTTAGAAAGTTATAATGTGTAAAATGTGTAAGTAATTACTGGCTCTCTTTGCTTCTTTTTGTGGTTCCAAGTAAAGCAAGTATCTCAATCTTAAGATTTTCTACTTATTAAAAAAAATTACATATCTAACACACATCAGATATTCAGAAGAAAGACATTCACTGAGAAAATCTTCATTATAAAAAGTTAGAAAATAATTTATTGTACTGATGACAACAATTTGTTAATCTTTGAAGAAAATATAGCTTTCTTTAGAAAGAATTTTAAAGAATTTGCTTTAGTAGTTGTATTAATACAACCTGTCAAGCATCAACCCATAAATTTCAGAAGACTATTTGAAATGAAAAGACTCCAAAATCCAAAACTAAAACAAAACGACATTAACTTATGATTATTTTAAAAGGAAAACCCAAGCTGGGAGATCTTATAGTCAGAACCACTTAGCGGATGAGCAGAGTGAGATACAGATTTTTCCAATATTGCACACAGATGGAGCATTTAATCGACAAGGACTCAACTGTCCCAACTCCTGGTTCTTTAACCCTTTCAGCAGTGGTGAGTCTCTGACTCACTGGAAGAGGACTAGAGAAGGAGCCCCCATCGAATACAGGTGCACATCAGGAAGCTGCTTTGGGGTTTCTGTCTGACACCCGGTTGTTCACCTCAGCTGCACAGGGGAGTCACCTGTGGAGCTCAGAAAACCAGGAAAGCAGGAAGTGCTTATATTCAGATGCAATTGATATGGGCCTACATCCTGAGAGGTTTTAAATGTAGGGTGGGCAGGTTGGGTGTGTGTGTGTATGTGCAAACGTGCACTCACTCAGTCGTGTATAATTCTTGCACTGTAGGACAGTGGTTGAGAACCAATGGCCTAAGCTATGCCACATACTTTAACTTTCAATTTATCTTCTGGTGTTTCTGTTGCTGCTGTTTGTTTTTCAGGGAGCAGTGAAGGAATGTGGTTGGCTGATTTTACTGCTATCAACTGTTAGTGCTAACTGAACTAACAGTTTAAATTTTCACATAAATATCATACTTGTTTCTTTGATGAAAGCAAATAAACCAAAATTATACAGAATATATTCAAGTAATTATAATGCTACCGAAAACATATACTTGAGATTTACAACTAAAACTAGAAGTATAATAGAGAAGCTTAGCAGATATTTTAGGTTTAAAGTCTATATCTGTAAATAATAGATTCATATGTAAATGACAAAATGGTATAAGCTACCAGCAGAGAATTGGCACTATACACCTATAGAACCTTTAGCATCTCTAGAACAATGTAAACGTCTGCTTAAAATACACACACACACACATATATATATCAGTATAAACTTCCTAATATAAAAGTAGCTTTCCAAACTACAAGAGAAATCATTTCATATTTTCTCATTAAACTTTCAAGCATAAAACCATGTCTTTCCTCATTTTTAAGGAAAAAAGCTAAAGATTTAAAACTTTATATTTAACCAAAGCATGCTGCAGTTCATGGGGGTGTGAAGAATCAGACACGACTTAGAGAATAAACAACAAAATATGATCTCTTTTACACACCTCTGTTAAAAATGTCACACTGAATGCTTTAGAAGATGTTGAAATTTAACTACAATGTAAGAAGTAACGAAAACCATATAGTCCAGAAATTTGAATTTTAAAGCACAAATAAAAATTACCATACCTACAGATCTTCTCAAAAATATTTTCTTGGTACAAAACTCCATCTACAGGGAACTTTGGCATCAAAGACAGTAGCATCTGCTATCTCCTTGGAAGCAGAAATGTGAGGTGTAAATGTATTTGCTAGTAAACTTTAAATACCTTCATACTCACTGATGAAGAACAAGTGAGGAAATAAAGACAAAATGTGGCCAACAAAAGGCCATTATTTATATAAATCTGCAATCCACTGAAAGAGTTCCAAACATTTCAGGTGTACAAGCAAAACAGCTTGGCTCCAAGACTCTTAGTACAAAACATGCATATATAAAAATGCTGTGGGTAAGAGAGCAAAAGAAATCTCAAAGCATCACTATTTCACTAGTTTCAAAGTTTACCTTCTTTTATTGATGTTTATATGTGTATATATCTACACACATAAAATGCATGTTTAATATATATAATTCTATTTTCTTTATACTTCCTAAAAATGATTTAGCTTCCCATGTCCATTTTTCCTTTGGTTTTCTGTATAAATTTTATCATGTGCTTTATATTTTAAAAACATCTTGTGGGATTTTTATAGAAATTACATTAATCTGTGGATCACTTGGGGATTCTCTGATGGCTCAGCAGTAAAGAATCCACCTGCCAATGCAGGAGACACAGGTTCTGTCTCTGGGTAGAGAAGCTCCCCTGGAGAAGGAAATGGCAACACACTCCAGTATTCTTGCTTGGGAGATCTCATGGACAGAGGAGCCTGGCGGGCTACAGTCCATGGGGTCTCAAAGAGTCAGACAGGACTCAGCAGCTAAACTACAGTATAATTTGTCCAGGTAGGTGTCTCTGAGTGAATATGAACTATCAAAAAAAATTAAAACTCTGAATGTAAAACAGACACTAGGCACCCATTCCTCTCCATTATGCTAAGCCTTCATCTACTTCACTGTCAAGCCTTCCTTTCTCATCCTATCACACCCTATTATGCTCCTTATATGGGAGGTCTATGCTCTTTAGACGGAGAAGGCAATGGCAATCCACTCCAGCACTCTTGCCTGGAAAATCCCATGGACGGAGGAGCCTGGTGGGCCGCAGTCCATGGGGTCACTAAGAGTCGGGCTCGACTGAGCGACTTCACTTTCACTTTTCACTTTCATGCATGGGAGAAGGAAATGGCAACCCACTCCAATGTTCTTGCCTGGAGAATCCCAGGGACGGGGGGAGCCTCATGGGCTGCCGTCTATGGGGTCGCCCAGAGTCGGACACGACTGAAGCAACTTAGCAGCGGCAGCAGCATGCTCTTTAGAGAGAAAAGCAAAATGAAGCCCTGACTAGAGTCCATAGGGTCGCAAAGAGTTGGACACGACTGAAGTGAATGAGCACACTGAATTCATGCTTAGGATTCAGAGACTAACTATAAATGAACATTTCATGTCAAAAAACTGGAATTTTTAAGAATTTTACCAGTCCTCATCACTCCATTCTTCCTAACTTTTCAGAAACATTGTTTAAACTATATCAAACTGTATTTTTAAAAAATATAGTTAAAAGTATGTTTTGATTTTAACTATATTTTACAAAGCAATTTTTTTCCCAGAATAGACTAACAATACAAAGTAACACAGGTGGGAATCCTAGAACTCACTTGGCTCCTTAATAACCCCAAAGAAAACATTTATTTTAGCCAAACAATTGTAATGTTTGTCTCCTTTTAGAAACATCTGCTGCCAAAATAAACATTTGCACTGGAAGAAGTGTTTTGGCTGTTAGGATGGTACCAAATAAAATGCTTACGTTCTGAAACAAATACTTTACTCCAAAAACACATAGCAAAATACATATCCAGAGGGTGTAGAAGATAAAGACACAAATTAAAACATCTGTTCATTTTTAAAGTCTTTTTCAAAACAACCTCAGTTTTAAATTCAGTTGTTATTTAGATTGAAAGTGGTAAGTGCAAATGGGTCACCTTAACAAAAATAACAAATTCTATTTAATTTTGCCATGGTCCATATTCTTGCTGTTGTAAAGGGCTTTACAATACACACGTATTTTTAAAAACTAAAAAGTCATGTTTTCCCATTACAAAACCACTCATGAACTTAAAATCCCCACTCTGCCCTCTTTCTCTTTCCCTGTTTTATAATTCCAGGGTTGGTTTTATAATTCCAACAGGTATCAGGTTATATAAACATCCTCGACAAGACAGAGTTAAAATATCAATTAACCCTTGATAACTTGGGAAAAATCTCAGACAACATCATTGAAATCTGCTTGACACAAATAAATATAACTTTGCTTCTGTAACCTATTTCTTCTTGGTGCTATTTCTATGAAAAATCTTTTTTAGAGCAAGTCAGCATAGGCCTATGTATACATTTACAATCACAAAGGACAAGAAAAATGAAATAAAACATTTGCTTACCCACATCCCTGATCCCGCAAAGGACACATTGGTGTCTAAGTTTAAAAAAACAGAAGCAGATTCTAGCAGCCTTACAGATTATATATCCTCTATGTGGCTCTGTATCAGATGAAATCAACCAGTGTACTTCTGTTAACCATCCCCAGGTTTGAATTCCAGGAGCCTAGAGGCAGAACATTCTTCACAGAGGCATAGAAAATTCATTTCCCCTCTCAGCTCAATAAAAACCCAAGTAGACTAGTTTCCAGAGCACGGTGCAAAACTAATCTGTTTAGCTATGTATTTGCCTGATGATGTGAAAGAATCAGCAAGTGAAAGACCACAAGTCTAGTTCCAGTTAATAAATACCAAAATGATGTACTATTATCACGTCATGCTTCAAAGACCCAGTCATGAGTATATTTCAAAAATAAAATTATCACCATACAAATCAAGAATCACTAGGTTACTAAAATCCAACAGTCAGTGACTAGTTCCCCCTGACTCTCAGAGATAAAAAAATAAGCAGTGATACTCAGCATGTTAAATTTCATATACGCACTGTGATTCTTTTGAACACATACTCATTTAAAATTCCTATCACAGGAAGAGAATGCCAGCCAGGAATCAAAACTGTGACCCCTGAGCCAAAGACAACTTACCACTCAGCTGGTAAGTGGGCAACTCAATTTACAAACTTGAATTCCTGCATTTTAATCCTTTGCAGAAATATATGAGCAATATTAAATGAACTGGATCCAGCTCATTAGAGGTTCACAAACCAAGCACAGAAAGCTTTGGAGGTCGTCCAAAGTAAAGCCATGCCTAAGTGGTGATGTCCACTCAATAAAAACTCAATGTCATCATTATCTTCCAACTTTTTCCCAGAAGAACACCAGCAGTCATGACCACAACAATCCTTGGCCAATTGCCTTAGCCTAAGAGAAGACGGATAGGACCAGCAGCCAATCACTGTGCCAGGACCTTGTTTGCAGACCAAATTTATAATTACCCAAAATTCACAAATAAAGCAACTCACTGACTATTCCTTGCCAAACACAGACTAAAGCTAACAAAATAAATGTGCTCTAATAACCTTCACCAAAAACTACACCATTTTTTTTTCCTTTCCAAAGCTATTAATTAGCCTACACCTGCCTGATCACATGAACTCAGTAGTATGCCCTATGACTTCCCTTTAAAATGTTACACACACTCAAAACTGCATTAGCAGTGCTTTTTAGCCTTTTAGATTTCAAAAGAAGATATGTCATTTCAAGGCTACATTATAACTAAATGAAAAAGTAAAAGAGCAATACAGATTATTTAGAACTTTCAATTATGATTAAACTCCCAAATATGGAAGTTTGATAACCAGGGCATTCAGTTTCTTACCAGATACCCTATTTTCCTTTCATTATCAGAAAGAGTTGTGCTTAAATAGAATTAGGCTTTTTCTTTTTTTTTTTGGTTAGCAGTAAAATATCTAATCTAAAATCTTAATTAAAAATTTGCTAAAACATTGGTGAGTAATCTTCAGCAATTTGTCCCTTCAAATAAATCCAAGAGTTACTGGATTTCAAAAGCACATAAGAACCATGGGGATTAAATAAAACAAAAAAGCAAACTGTGGTCATTCTATATGACTGTGTACGTCCTCCACTTTTAGCCTTATGTATGTGGGAAGAAAACAATGAAAAAAAATATTCCCAGGTAATCATTCTTCACACTTGTGAAGAATGTTAAGACTCCCACTCTGGGATTGCAAAATAAGCCAACGTCTTAAACTTCTAACAAGACTTCCACTCATTCAAGAAATAGAAAGACAGATACCATATATTAATACATATACATGGAATCTAGAAAGATGGTACCAACGAGCCTGCATGCAGGGCAGCAAAGGAGACACAGACAGCAAGAACAGACTTTTGGACTGAGTGGGAGAAGGAGAAGGTGGGATGATTCGAGAGCGTAGCACTGAGACATATCCATCACCATATGTAGAAGAACCAGTGCGAGTCTGACATATGACACAATGCACCCAAAGCTGGTGCTCTGTGACAACCTGGAGGGATGTGGGGTAGGGAGGAGGGTTCAGGATGGAGGGGACACATGTATACCTGTGGCGGATTCATGTTGATATACGGCAAAAAACCATTGTAATACTGTAATTATCCTCCAATTAAAATAAATTAATTAATCTAAAAAAAAAAAAGACTTTAACTCATTCAGAGGAAAAGGTTCATCCGGTAGCTTGCCGTGAAGAGCTCCTTTTGAAATGATTCTCCAAATTTCCCTTCGGGGAAACATGGCAGAAAGGAAGGTGCATGGAGAGGGAGCGGCGGCCTCCACTCCCCTGCTGCCCCACTGCCCCTGCTCGCTCCCTGTGGCCAGAGTCCTACACAGAACTGTCAGCCCCGAACCAGCTGGTGACAAGGACCTGAGCAGCTGCCTGCCTGGGCCTTCTTCCCCTCATCTATGGGGAAATTAGCTTTAAAACTTAAAAAAATTGAAGGGAGAGAGGGGGAAAAAAATTACAGCTCTCATCTGACTTTTCAATCATTTACAAATTATCTCCTCATAATTAGCAGTCTCAACTGAAGAGTTTTACTCTAGGTGGTAAAATATTACTAGAAGAAAGGAGTAATGTTCAAAAAAAATATTACAAGTACAATTAAGTATGCGACTGCTAGAATTCTGAGTGGCCAATCTCTGGTGGCTCAGATAGTAAAGAATCTGCCTGCAGTGCAGGAGACCCGGGTTCAATCCCTGGTTCGGGACGATCCCGTGGAGAAGGGAATGGCTACCCACTCCAGTGTTCTTGCCTGGAGAACTCCATGGACAGTGGAGCCTGGTGGGCTACAGTCCATGGGGTTGCAAAGAGTCGGACACGACTGAGGGACTCACATACCATTTAATAAACAAGGGGTCAGAACTTCTAACAAGAACGAAGACCACTTAAAGAACCAACAGCTGGGATTCAAAGGCTGAACTGCTTCTATCTTCCCCTACAACCGCCTTAAAATAAAAATGACACCGAAGGACACACTAAGATAAAGAGGAAAGACAATTTTCAGTCTCTGAAACTTATCCGTGAACCTTTAGACACAGCTACAGAGCATATGAAGTATGATACAGCGCATACATCCACTGTAGAGAACCAAAGTTCTCTGTTTTTTCCACAGTGATTTTTGGTCAAACGTAGAGAAAAACTTCCTGAGAGAAAGCAACTGTGAGACTCTGGAGCAGGCTGCTGGCAGCCCTCTGGGATAACCTATCTGGGAACACCGAGGTGGGCATCAGACTGGTATCCTATTGGATGAAAGGCCTGGTGTGGTAATTTACAAGTCAGCCTTTCTGGCGTTTCTAGTAACTAAACCTGCAACAAGTCTGCAGCTCCTCAGGCCAACATTACAAGAATACACTCTCCAGGGTGCAAGAGACTGAGGGCTTACTACTGCCAGAAGGTAGATGGTCATTTAAGGTAACTCCAACTATTTGATTCTAGAGAAAAAGTAGAATTGTTTTTTTAAGAGCAGAAAGTCTTTTTTGCTTGTTTTATGTAAAAACACAAAACTCATCAAACCTAAGAGAAGTGATACACATGAAATTCTCTTACAAGAAACACAGAAAGCTGTTTCAAAAGACACAGGAGAAATAAAAGCAAAATAACTTTTGGGCAGACTAAAGAAAACTTAAGCTGATGCCGTCTTTATGAGAAAAACCTTTAAATAACTTAAAACTTCACCTTAAGAAGTTTATTCACAGCTCAAAATCTGACACTGTCTGCCATCAGAAATATTAGAAAGCCAAGTTCACTTCAGGGCTCTGATCTATATAATTTGCTGCACAACGGTGACACGGTCAATCTTTCAAATAGAACAGGAACTGTGTCCACTTTGTTCTAAGAAGCTCACTTTTCCTGCTTTTAAAAGAGATGGGAAACAGTTGTACCTGTGATCATTTCAAGAAACTACGAAAATTTTTAAAAAGCAGAAAATCCGTGAAATGCTTCCCAACTGTCTCAAAACTAACCTTCAGTAGACAGGAAAAGACAAAGACGACACCAGGAGCAAACATGGGAGGAAGTGGAGCGAAAACTAGCACAAACCTGCTGCTGGGGGTACTGCATGCCTCCCATGGCCCCCGGGGGCCGACCTTGAATGCCGATGGGATACCGCTGCGGGCCTGGGGGGCCGTAGGAACCTCCAGGGTAAGGGCTGCTCTGCTGTGGCTGAGAATGAGGGTTACTGCCCATGCCATACAGCTGGGGTCTCTTCATCACCATGGGATCCATTGGGCTGCCCTGTGAAGAAATAAAAGAAGACGTAGGCTTATTACTTCATTATTGCAGAGACAGAAATATCTATTATGCTATCATACATATTAAAAATGCAACTCTCCTTACTTGTGAAATACGAAAAACAACAACCTGACAAAACCCAGAAAAACATTTAAGGAAAAAAAAACTGTGGATACAAAACATTTTTTAACTTTTAGCAAGGCTTTAATAATTAAAAGGGATCTGGAACAAACAATATATTGAAAGATTTTGCATTCATCTAAAATTCTACCATGCACACAGGAAACGGGCATGATAGTTAACGTCACCCAGCTCTTTCAGCTTCCCAGTAACAAAAGCAAAGTATAGTGAGTGGTTAGGAACCCTTCCTGACTTCAAAGTATTCTTAGAACAATTACCTTATTTTAGACCTGAGTCTGCAAGTCCTGATCAAACATTAATGTGTCTGAGTGCTCATTAGAAAGTGAAAGGATTTCAGATAACACAGAATGTCTGGGGCAAAACTTTTCAAAGATCACTAGTGACATGAATAAGCACCCAGACTGTGAGTCACAAGCCACCTTCTCAATGCAAGTAAGGCTCTTACCAAACATAACCAGTTCAAAACTGGACTTTTGAGTTTTATTTTTGGCTTGGTGAGTCAGCTCATGGGCTTCAGAGCAAAGGCCATTCAGAAAGGCCAAACTGGAGCCTCAGCCCGGGCGGCGGCGGGGGAAGTCCCTCATCACGGTGCTACAAAGACCCACAGATATTTCTATCCTTCCAGAACCACATGCTGATGCCAACTGTGAGCCAGACTCTGAGGCCCAACTGTGGGCCACACGGAGGACACGGGGTCTCTCAGGAAGGTTCAAAGATTAGCAGGGTTGACAGAAGAAGCCACATTCAAGGTGGGGAGGGCCAGGGCACAGAGTACCCCCAAGCAGGAGAAACATCAGGCATCGAGCACAGGCTCCATGAAATGATGAACTGCCTGGCACGTGCAAGGAAACAGAAGCAGCTTAGACCCCAGCAAAGCAAAGCAGCAGCTGGAGCGGGCCGAGGCCAGTAGGTGGGTGAGCCTCACTCAACACTTGAAAGACTTCCAGTTGCATCTTGGGGGAAACCACTGAGTGCTTTTAACAGCGAGTTACAGTCACATCCGCCTTTCGGAAGGATAGCGCCCCCAGCAGCAGCCTGGAGCTAGGCTGGACTGCCCCAGCAGGCCGCTGAGCCGAGGTCCTGGGTCGTTAGCGGTGGTGGGAGAAAGCACGCTCAGATTCAAGGAACAGGATGGAATCGCAATTCGACCTGGGAGTGATAGAAGACAGGCGGCAAGGGTGGCTTAACAGGTAAGACACCGGTTGAGCCAGCAGCACGCCAGAGTAGAAGCAGATCCACCCTCCCTGTGGGGGTGGGGTGGGGACCTTCACTCTTCCGCATGTTAAAATTGCAGTTCCAATAGGAAGTCCAGGTGACAATATCAGAAGTGCCACGATGCGTTCCAGCCTGGGGAGTCAGGTCTGCCCTCGAGTCATAAGTAGGGAAGTGGGAGACCGAGGACAGGCACTCCTGGAGGACAGCGATTTCCGTTCTGCTCACTCACACTGGACCTGCAGGACACAAGTCACACCTGGCACACAGCACACCCTCAATAACCCTGGATGTCTTCAGCAATACAAAGCAGAAAAACCCAAGGAGCTACCCCGAGAGAATATGTACAAAGAGCGCAACAGGTAGAAGACAAAATTCAAGAGACTGACATCCCTTAAGGAAGAAGGAAAAAAGAGGCCCCAGCAAGGCCAGAGGAATGGCCAGAAAATGGAGTTGGAGAGAGTGGTGCTTCGGAGAAGGGAGCAGGTGGAGACATATGCCGACTGCAGCCCAGGTGGCCAACAGGTGAGCGCTAATACGTGGGCTGCACCTGACGCTCCACTGATGATGGGGCGGTTCACTGCTGCCCGGGGCAAGGGCAGGCTCATGGCAGAGACAAGGGCAGTGCCAAAAGACCAGGAGCTGAGCACAAACAGCAGGTGAGGGGGAGCCAGGAGTACAGACCCTACACCCCAAGCATGCAAGGCTACACGAACCACCAGGACTCCTTGCCCCCACGCTCCTGCCCCACACACATGGCTGCCCATGATCTCTGCCATCCCGCCTTCTTAGCGGTAGGTGCTCTGGTGCTCACTGCAATGCCTTGAGTAATCCACTCATTACACATTGACTAAGGGTCTACCGTGTGCATGGTGCAAGGCACTAGAGGCAGAGTGGACATGTGTTGACGGCTGTCCAAGAGAGGTGACCACGTCACCGAAGGAGGACACACTGGACAAAGATTACAGTGCAACCCAGCGGACATCCTAAAGGCATTGTGAGGGGGAGCATCCAGGTAGGTCTCAGTTTTAACAAAGCCTTCCTATAGAAACAGCTAACTCTGTCCTGAGGGCTTCATAGAAATTTGCCAGGAATTGACCTCACCAGAATGAAAATATGTGTAGGCCAAATGATTTTGCTCGAAACTCACAATTTCATGGAATTTTAACTGTGTTAGTTTCACCAGTCAAGAAAAATGTTTACTTAGAATGACAGAAATTGCTCAAACAATATACTGATGTCACAAATGGTGCTGACGTCACAATTCCACACATATATACATATGATGACCTCGTGTAATGAAGCTAAAATTGAAAAGTAAGAATTAAGTTTTCTCAGAATGCTTCAAGTTAGAATTTATGCCTAAGAACAATAAAATGTAAAGATTTTCCACACTTACTGTCAAAAGGTAAAATAAAACTTTCTGTGGAAGTGTGAAAATCGAGGCTGAGCTGGGGATGCTAGAATCTGCAGAGTGAATGAACAGCCCACAGAGAGGCTGAGTAAATCAGATTTCAGGCTAAATTTCCAATATGGGGCCCAAGACAGCCCTATCTTCACATTCAATCTGAATTAGACAGGGCATAGGAAAGGTCTGCTCACTTGACTTTAAACAGTGCACGACCCAAACAGGCTTAATTAAAGCAGAAATTTTAAATGGGAAAATGATTGGAATGTCTATATTTTAATGCTATAGATAACAGTGCAGCAAATTCATCTTATCAGCGACTGAAATTGTTTTGTAATATCTTTCTCATCAGTGCCATAAACTCTCACAGTCCTACTTAAAATTCAGTTAATTTGCACCCATGTCAAAATGTTAGCTTAACCCTGAGATTTCTGAAAATCAAAAGCATGAAATACACAGATTATCTCTACCTCTCAAAATGCATCAGATGCCTTTCAGTGAGACTTCAGATATGAAAACAGATACTTACACAGTGCAAATTATTTAATTTTAACCTTCTCTCCTTATGGCCTATTATTAAATATTCATCCACAATTTAAATTCATCCTGCTGTGTATTTTCGCTATTTTTAACACTAAATATGTACCACTGCAGGATCTTAACCTCTGCTTTGTACTACTTACTCTCTCCTTAAAGAAACTAAAACCCAAATCAAATCGAAGGCTTTTCCAAAAAAACAACTCACTGCTCGTAGTCACATCTAATGCAAAACCACTGTATTCTCATTATCTATCCTTCTATTGAAAGAAGTATTTCAAAGTATCACCATTTTCAATTCTCACATATAATTTATGTTATACTAGAGACACCCACTGGAGAAGGCAATAGCACCCCACTCCAGTGCTCTTGCCTGGAAAATCACATGGACAGAGGAGCCTGGTAGGCTGCAGTCCATGGGGTTGCTAAGAGTCAGGCAACTTCACTTTCACTTTTCACTTTCATGCACTGGAGAAGGAAATGGCAACCCACTCCAGTGTTCTTGCCCGGAGAATCCCAGCAACAGAGGAGCCTAGTGGGCTGCCGTCTATGGAGCCGCAGAGAGTCAGACACGACTGAAGCGACCTAGCAGCAGCAGCAGCAGAGACACCCACATAAAGAACAGTCCTCAACTATTTCTCTAAATATGTTATTCCAAGCACATTTTTCTGTTCTAGGTACCATTTCACAATTGCTGCAGTGTGGACTTCAATTCTGTGAAATAAGTGCTTTTAAAGTCACAGTGTATACAACCCATGTTCAAAGAGGTCTTAAAATAACTAGTTTAGTTACTCAGCTTCTGATGAATTTTATTACCTGACTAGACTTTCTTGTAAATTCTTCTTATTCAAATAAGTTTTCAGATATGTATGTATTTAGATATGTAGCTATGTATCTATGAGTTATACATCTCTCTCTCTCTCTCTCTCTCTCTCTCTCACACAAACACACACACACACACACACACACACACCCTTTCCTAGATCTTCTGGGAAGCTGCCACTGTTGCCTACTTCCTCCAAAACCTCAGAAAGTTCCCTATCCCCAGAAATACTAAATGAGGAGTAAAAGATATATCTTTTAAATATATATTTAAATATCGATTTTGGACATATTAGGTTAGCATAGTTAGGTTGTACTATAGGTTAAATAGGTTTTCAGAGGCTGGTCTGGAAATCGAACTATCCTTTAAAGATTATCCAAGAACAAGTCCCTATATATATTTTAGTAGCCTTTAGAGAAGTTCGATGTTTTTTATACTTAGATACTCCCTCATTATCACTCTTTCAGAGTATGCCTACCCACCCAAGTATTTATAATAAAGATATCTATGTTAACAGTGAAGGTGAAGTCGCTCAGTCGTGTCCAACTCTTTGCGACCCCATGGACTGTAGCCTAACAGGCTCCTCCATCCATGGGATGTCGAAGCAAGAATCCTGGAGTGGGTTGCCATTTCCTTCTCCAGGGGATCTTCCCGAACCAGGGATTGAACCTGGGTCTCCCGCATTGTAGGCAGACGCTTTACCATCTGAGCCACCAGGGAACAGTTTTCACTCCTAAATACCAAGTTAAGGGGATAGCTTATTAGTAGTTTCTTTATGAATATAACATTTCACAATTTTTTCAGCCAAATTCCTTAAACTACAAATTAAAGAAAGACACTAAAAAACCCACAGAAAGAAAACTGTATCTTCATCTATAATCACATCTATATATCAGGATTAAACAAGAGCTCAACGAAAGAAAAACTGTCCCCCTTTAGAATCATTATTTGGAAAAACGTTCTTACCATCAACTAAAGAAAAATTTTGAATAGTCCATTACATATGAAATGGCAAAAATAATAAAACCCAACGTTGAGTAAATGATTATTTGAACTAGTATGTATAAAGCAGTGGTAAACTCTTTCTGAAGGGTAATGCGATAGGAAGCTTGAAAGCAAAGCTTTAAAAAATATATCTTGTTCCAACCATGACACTCTCAAATGGAGAAGTGGTGCTATTTATCTGCATTTGTCTGCAGCTACATGACTTTCAATATCGAAGAGGGAAAGCATGGGCTGTAGGCACAGAGAGGGTTCACACTCTGATCCACCACTTACTAACTCTAAATCTGGTGTTCATTTCTTAAGTTTTATCACTCACCAAATGCAAGAAAGAATACCTGTCTCATGATTATAATGAAAATGGAATTGGGACTAAAAGGCTCTAAAGGAACGGGCCATAATATATTGGCATAGTGGAATGGACAGGGATGTGGAAAAGTACATATAAAACAATGTCAACTGTTTAAGAGTGATGCGCATGAATTACAGCTGTGTGAAAACTCAGCTGATAACGATCAGGGCCGGCCAGCAAGGACTGTAAGTAGAGGCTGTCACATCATGAAGCAATCTATGTTGACTTTTCTGTGATGATGTCTAAATATAACTATAAAATGCCTCTGTTTTTTCCCAGGCATCCTGCAAACACTACCGTGGCCTGCTGTGGGGGTGGGGTGGGGGTGGAAGGGACACACTGTCCCACACTGGGCCTCCTCCATCCCCGCACCCACACGCTAACTTTCAGCACAAAGCAGCAGGAGGATGCTCCCACTCTCTCCTTCGCCTGTCTAACCCCAAGTTCACACAAGCCCGGGTTCAAGGACCAGAGAGCTGCCCCGGCACCACGCCCAGGAACACTATCTTTGGGACCTGCTGGAATCTTTCCTATGCAGGTTGTAACCGACTTCTGGGCTGCCTTATACTGATATTTAACTCATGTGCCGTGTGGTTTTTTTTCCCATTTTTCCTATGTTAGTTAACTCCCAAGGAGACTAAAACGGCCATGTCCATGCTTTGCCCCTTTTGTGTCTCACTCAGCATACAGCATGCGTGCTTAGCCGTGTCCGACTCTGCAACGCTGTTGACTGTAGCCCACCAAGGCTCCTCTGTCCATGGAGTTCTCCAGGCAAGAATACTGGAGTGGGTAGCCATTCCCTTCTTCAGGGGATCTTCCCTGGGTTTGATCTTCTTCAGGTTTGATTCCTGGGTCACCCGCACTGTAGGCAAACTCTTCACCGTCTGAGCTGACCGAGCACGCACACTCAGCAAACAGCACAGGTGACTTGGGATGGTCACAGTGCTTCATGACCCCTGCGGATGAGGACTGGCCACATAAGTGCTCTCGAAAATAAAAGGGAAGACTGACTAACCAGTATCTGCAACAATTCTGTACACACACCCACATATCCCAAATCTAAAATATCACTGGGTTCTTACTTTTCAGAATCATTAAGATTAGAAATGAAATAGTAATATGTTGTTACCTATGCATAAAGTAATTTCCATAAACTACCAATAAAAAGTGACAATTATCAGCAACGGTTCTTAACTCTTAGAATACTTAAAAAAAATACATCCAGGATGTATATATATCGCATATTTAGCATACGGTATCAAAGGTTCATGTAACATCCTCTAGAAACCCATCAAAAGCCTGTCCTGATTGGCATCATCATATGATGACCAACATCTACCCTGCATTTCCAAAGCACTTCATACATTATCATTTGATCACGGCTCTTAAGGCACCCTGATGAAAGATTTGTCAGTGAAACACAGAATGGTAGAACTGAAAACAGCCCCATTGATCCATACATGATCAATGTATGAACCCCTAAGTGTCTGAAACCATGAATGTTATTAATTTCTTCCTTCCAGAGAATAAAAATCTGTGCCTTATAATTTCAACCCACTGCTTTTTTTTAACTTTGATCCTTTTGAAGAATATTTGAAGATAGCTGTATCTATTTCCCTTTTCTGAGCAAAATATGCCAATTCTGAACCTCCTTAACATGAAACATATTATGGGAAGGAACTTGCTTCTCTTCCAGATCCTACATGAGTACAAACCTGGCCTCAGACCTGTCACTGTTTGATAGGCCCATTGCACCCCTGACGTCGCATCAGTTGAGATTAAACCCTCCCTTCCCCCTCTCCTCTTACACGGTTAGGCTGACCCTAGTGGCAGAAGTTTTTATCTCTGCCTATTTTCATTTTGCATGTATCTGGTCACTATTCTGGCCTGACATCTAACATATTAACTGCATTTCGTATCTTGACGTCAACCACCAATTAAATCAGCACACCATTTCATTCATGCCTTCCTCCACGGCACTGATAAAAATACTGAAGAGGTCAAAGGAGAGGACAGAGGCTTGGCTAACTGCTAGTGCCATTCATAAAGTGACATAAATCCAGGCACCACCATTCTTACAAGAAGGTTTTCTTTAGAAACCTTAAGAAAATCCTTCCCACTCATCCACAGCACTCTTCCAACTCACTCACTACGCTTGCTACGCAGGCACAAGTCCCTGTCTGCCCTTGGGTGACAACCTCTTGCCCACTTCAAATTCCTCCATCTTTCCTAATGTTTAATACAGCCCAAAGTTTAGAGAAATGCTTAGAATGAGACAAAAAGGTATAAGGGAAAGGGAGGTGGCTTAAGTCAGACAAACCCGGGTGTGAATCCTACAGATACACTTAGCTCTGTAGAATCAAGCTCACAATACCGTAGTGTGTTCACCTCTGGTGTTGCTGGGGGCCTAATTAAATAAAGGACCACATGATTTATCACATAGTGAGAATTTCCTAAATCTTTTTGCTTTTCCTCTTAACAAACTGAAGTCAGAGCAAAAATCACTCAATAATTTAGTCTATTTACTTTCTTGTCTCTGCAGCATCCTGTTAATCAAAGGTGGACATTCTGCCTTCTTCATCTTTGCATACCTAGCACTCAGTACAATGCCTGGCATGAGGAGCTTTTGCTGACCAGAGAAAAGAGCAACCTCCTCAACACGCACCGCCAGTTAAACAGCAAGGGCGCTCGCAGCCCGAAGGCCTCGGACGGCCAACAGGTACAAGAGGCCAAGAATGACACACCATCGCACACCTTTCCCAAGTACACATAAGCCACAGCTTCCATTGCCGCCCCATGTCTGTGCCCCTCAAATGTGTCACTCTTGGCTGACTTCTCTCAGCCTCAGAGTTCTATATCCAATTGCCACCCAACATCCCTGCCTGGATAGCTAGGATGCCTTCCGTGTCTGCTCTCAGTGAAACATACCCCCATCCAGATGCATAGTTGAGTCCAGGATGCTCTCGACTCCCCACTTCCCTTCCACCACAGCCAACCCCCCTCGCCAAGTCTGGTCAGCTGGACACATCACTGTGGCCACCAGGAAATCTCCTCCTCCGACCACACTGGCTTCTGTGGGCCTCTAGCGAAACCACAAATTTGCCCACCACAGGGCCTTCAGCCGAGCGGTTCCCTCCATGAAGAAGGAACCCCGCTCTCCTGCAGGACTCAGTGCTACAGCCCTGTCCTCAGAGGACCCTCCCTGAGCGCCAGCATGGGGCGCGGCCCTCTCCAAAACCACTGTGCTTCTCCTTCACAGCACTTGTCAAAGTCTACAAGAGTATTTTTATGATGACTTCATGTGTGAAAGTCGTTCAGTCATGTCCAACTCTTTGAGACTCCATGGCCTATACAGTCCGCGGAATTCTCCAGGCCAGAATACTGGAGTGGATAGCTATTCCCTTCTCCAGGGGATCTTCCCAACCCAGGGATCAAACCCAGATCTCCCACATTGCAGGCGGATTCTTTACCAGCTGAGCCACAAGGGAAGCCCAAGAACACTGGAGTGGGTAATCTATCCCTTCTCCAGCGGATCTTCCCGACCCAGGAATCAAACTGAGGTCTCCTGCCTTGCAGGGGGGTTCTTCACTAACTGAGCTACCAGGGAGTCCTAATAAACGTCCCCAGCTGGACTGCCCCACAGGAAAAGGAATAGGGAGGTGAGGACAACAGACATCAAACCCACCGGTAGCTATCATCTGGGCACAACAGAATATATGTCCAGAAAATAAGGCTGTTTTGGTTCCCTGGTTTTTACCTGATTTTTATAAATTGGCAAAACCTATCATTTGCCTAATATCCTCAAGTTTAGCAACCTGTAAGTCAATTCGGTGAGTAAATCACGGACTCAACTACGCTTCTGAATTTAATTTAGCAAACAATGATTTTATGAACAAATCAAAGTGTGTATATATATTTTTTTATTTCAAGAGTAAATTAGGTCTGAAAGAAACGTCAAAACAGTAATGGAAATACATTCCATTTCTCCTCAGATTTCTTATTCTCACCATCCAAAACAACTGTAGAACTATTACCATGGTGTTAACAACTTCTAAAATTTACATCTCAAAGTACGTAATATTGTTCATATCCTTGTACTACTACTGACAACTGAGTAGCAGGCTCTTATTTAAGAAAGGGAAATAATATGGTATATTTCCCATATAAACACAGATTTACATCAAGAAAGCAAGCTTTCGTGAGAATAACTCAAATCTAAACCCAAACACTTTTAAAGCTGTGTGATGCTAAAAAGAAAAGTTCACCTCTTAACGAAACGTCATCTCAGTTATCCCAGCTACACCAAGAACACTACCACTTTACTATAGAGTTGTTTGAGAATTAGAGATAATATAGTCAGGTTTCAGCATATGACAGGTTTTTAATAGTGATAGATTAACATCACTATTATATGGAGGTTAACTCTAGATTATCAATTTGAGGCATTGGATACCCTTCACTCCTCTACTGATGTTCGTAAGACAGGCACTGCTTATCAACCCCAGCATTCATTTCCCCAACGTCCAGTAAGCCTCAGAATCGTTCACCTTGTGGAATAGCCGGCCAGCCACTACAAATTATCAGTTTGCTAACATTCATCATATTTTAATGGCAAACAGGATCCTGTTTGAGAACAAACAGGATCCAATTTACTCTTTCCAGTAAAGTGGAACTACATAAAGTCTGGCACTGTTCAGGAAGAGCCGAGCTCATACCCCTCTCCTGCTTTTGACTAGCTGTGAAACACGATGGGTAAATTATTCCAACGCTCAAAGCCTTAGTTTTCCCATCTTTCAAGGGAACGTATTGTAATACCACCCTCAAGTAGACAATTAGTCTAAAGATACTTGTGTGGTTTTACATGGATAAACAATTCCAGACCTATCAGAGCTGTACCTAAGGACAAATCAGAAAAGTTACTCATTTCTCCAGCAAGCTCCAAGGATAACATCATGCCTCTTTTGAAGCATTTTATCTACTTTTTTTAAATTAACAACTTTAAACTGGCATTAAAGAAAATGCCATTAAAATATGATGAATGTTAGCAACTGACTTACCTATCTCTGCACAAAGAATCCCTGCTGTGATACACAAGCTACAGCTCCACCTACCCACTCACCCCACCTCACTCCATGTAAAACGTTCTCTTCAGAGACAGGGCCCTATTTAAGATCTACTTTATCAAAACCACAGCACAGTGAAAGCATACAGACTCTTATTGTGGTGTGATTATTCAAAGAGAAAAGTTAACATGACTCATATACAGTCAAATCTTACAGACTGAAAAAGAGTTTCAAGGCAGCTACAAGCAACATAGAAGTTCCAGACGGGATACTGCAACAAAGGAAAGAAGATTACTACACAGATGCTATCAGGACAGTAGACAAAATTAAAACATGGACTGTAGGTAAAAGTACTGCTTCCAAGTTAAGCATCCTGATAGTGATGACTGCACTGGGGTGTATAAAAGAAAAACCTGTTCCCAGGAAATGCACATGATACTAAGGACTTGGAGATACTAAGGACTAAAGGGGCAGGATGTATGCAGCCTAATCGCAAATGATTCAGGGAAAACATGCTGTAGACAGACAGACTCATTGATGAACTCAAGAGTAAAATGTTAAAAATCGATGAGTAAAAGGTAGATGGGATTTCTCTGTATTAGTCTTGTAACTTTCCTACAAATGTGACTTACCTCAAAATAAAAGCTAAAAAAGGGAAGAGGGGCAAAAAGGAAAGACGGGTAACTGAAAACCAAAAGAATCACTAACCCTCATAAGGGGTCCTCAAGCAAGTCTACAGGTTCTCAGAACTAAGAGGGTGCAACGTCAGGGGGCCTCTGGCAGGTTGGGGGGCGCTGCAGCGTGGGAGGACCACAGGGCCTTCAAAACATGAGGAGACAGCACAGGACAGACAGAAAAGAGAAGTGGGCATGATAAGGTGGAGCTAACTGGGAAGGGGTGGAGGCTGCTGTGCTTTGATTTAAAGTACTCAAGTTGGCAAAACACATAATGAACACAAACTTTTAGGTATATTTTTCTACAAATTCTTAGGAGGCTTCCATTCCACACATACACACACACACACAAATTACTCTCAAAAAAAGTGGGGGATCCCCCTTCCCTGGTAGAGACACTTTCTTACAAATCATGGCTGCAGGTTATCGCCCCCAGTCAAGACTTAATGAGGCTCTGCCCCCCTGGCTTTCTTAAGGATGCTTTAAAAAGATCTCGGCCCAGCCCTGAAAGACATGACGCGTGCCATCTTTTAACCCAGAGCTCTTCCGTGTCATTTTTGTAAGTTTCAGAAAGCAGTTTTATAACCACTTTCACATGTCACCCCGCTCTCATCTCTTTCCTACAAAGGGTCCAAGCAGACCAGCTCACCTAGTCACGCCACCATCAAGTTCTCAGGTGTAAAGAAGGAAAGCAACGACCCAATGAAAACACATCTGGGATTTTTAAATGTTAGAATAAACAAAAAAGAGGACTATCCCAAAACTGTGCCCGACAAAGGCTTCAGTTGCAGGAAGCCAAGGGTTTCAAGACCACCAACTATCTATCAATTCAAATGCTCACTATGCCGAAGGAGCCTAACTCTCTAGGGATTCAGCCTGAGGACCGGAAGAAGCTTCCAGACAGTGGAGTGAGGCCCAGGACAGACTGGAGTTAAGGCCACCTGGCCTATACCCTGCTCACCAATTACTGTGCGAGCCTAGGCAGATCTCTTCAATTCTCTGACCATCAGCTTCCTCCTCTGAAAAAGTAAGGATGGTAACAGTACCCACTTCACAGTATGGCTGTAAGTCTTCCACAACACAGCAGACACAGAACACTCAGAACACGGCCTGGCACATAGGGCATGCCTGGTTACCGATACAACGTTAGATTACTCCTGGGCCATCTCACTCCTCTGGGCCCCACGTGGCAAGGGAGAGACTGAGAAATGAACTCTTCCAACAGGTCTCTTCCCGCACTGCTGCTGCTGCTGCTGCTGCTGCTAAGTCGCTTCAGTTGTGTCCAACTCCGTGCGACCCCATAGACGGCAGCCCACCAGGCTCCGCCTAGCATTCTGGAATTCTAGAGTCATCATCCGCCTCCTTGAAGGAACTTCCGGCTATCACGGTAAAGGATCAGAAGGAATGTGGACATTAGAGGTATTTCTCCTTTCTGTTCCAGAAATCTTGCCAATTATCTGCCCTAAAGGTCAACAGGGAGAGAGAAAGGCTCTACAGGGGTCTACAGAATTCAAAGTTCAACATGCAAACAATCAGGGTTCCCTATGGGTGACATGCCTGCCACCCAGCAGGTCTTCACCCACACTACACCTGCCCAGCTATACCGGCGCACACCGCAGGGCCCATTCGCTCGGGAACATCCCCTTCTAGAAAGCCCTTGCACCCACCTGTAAACTAGAGAAAGCTTTCTTTTTCAAAAGTAACACTAGATAAAGGATTCCGTCATCTACATGTCTACAACCAACTGCAACTCTCTAAACAGCATCTCCCTCCTCCTAATTCTCCTTATAGACCCAACTTCTCATACACAATGAGCATATTATTGTTGCTATTATTGCATTAATAAAAAACTAAAATAAAAGAATTCAAGTGCACCTTGACCCTTACCTCTGCAAGTCACCCTCTCCTAAATAATATTATCCTGCCTTCCTAGATGTGTGAATTACAAGTAATAAAAGCTATGAAACCTGAGCCCAAGTCTGGCTTATAATAGGCACATAATAAACTTTTGATATATGAATGTGAGAGAGACATCCAACTGCGGCTCCGATTCCACGTGAGACTTCTCCTGGACTCAAACTGTAATGCTTCGAACAGAGGTATTTTTCATTTCCAGGCTACAGTGTCACCATTCCTAACTTTCTGAAGACATCACTTTCCAAACTATGTTTACAGCTGCTACTGTGATTGAGATGGGAAGAGGTCTGTAAAGCACTCTTTGAGATACATAATATATGTCAGCATGAGAAAAGTCTAAAACATTCTACGACAGAGAAAAAGACCTATTTAACTTGGTCAGACCCAAAGCTGTCTGGACAAGTTTTCAGTTTTGCTTTTTTTTTTTTTTTTTTTAAGTAAAACACTTGGAAAATATAAACTAAGATGATACAAAAATGCAATGATGCATTCCATTTTCATTGTGAGCTAGCTCTCTGTAGGTGGACAAGCAACAAAAGGGCGACCGCGAGAACATGTGTGTGTATGCACACGCCTTCCACCTCAGTATGAGCACAACACCGTGCTCGGCTCGCCTGCAGGCATTTATACCCAGTTGGGCAGTCGGAGCAACAGGATATTTTTACATGTAGCTGTTATAGTAAGAGTAACAACAAGGTATGCTGGTCATATATCTTTAGCATTTATGGAAAATTATTAATCAAGTCCCACCTGAAACAATTTGTTAAATTGATTTTAATCACTGGGCCTCTCATGTGAAGCTTTGTATAATCAGCATTTCATTTACAAAATTAATTGCCTGATTGATTCTCAGGAGGCAGTTGCTGTCATTATCCTGCTGTCATACTTCTGAGTAGGGTGTCACAACATGGAATTCTGACAGTATGACGAGCACTGCTATTTTAAAAATGGGTGAGGGGTGAAAGGGAGCAAAGAGGAAAACCAAAGAAGTTACATTACCCCCTTCAACCTCAGAAAAAGTTATAAGTGTCTCATGCTAATTACACTGTAGATCAATACCCTTCTGCTAAATTAACATACAAATCTAGGGTTCAGGGCATGAAGGATTTTTCCTATATTAAAACAGTAACTAAAATATAAAAGCACAGATTCCCCACTAGAGTTCAATCTTAATCTGTTATAAAATATTTATATCTTGATAAAGTACAGCCTTAAATTAGTCTGGTAGACTACTTGTCTACTGCTAACCATCTCAGTTTCACAGACTCTGCCTTTCTCACTTTTCTAATAAAAAAGGCATGACCAGAAATTTTAGGAGTTTATGACTAAAACCAAAATATACCTATTTTAAATATATGTAAAAACACATATTAGCGTATGTTCGTTCGGTCTTTTGAAAACACAATCTAGTATTGTTAGGTACACACTTTTTAGATTTCCTTTATTGCTCACTATTTAATATTTATAGTCTGCTAGTAATTGATGGATCTTCACCTAGAAATCTGTCAGAAATTAACAAAAATTAGACTAGAAAGTACTTTCCTTGTAAAAGGATAAGAAGACTATAGAACAAGGGAGAAAAGAGGGAATTTTTAAGCTATTATCATTAAAAGCGAGACCAGGTTACCTTTGTCACTGTATTTTCAAACGGACCCCTGTGAGCATGCGACCTGCCAAAGATTCTGTTTTTCTTTACCATTAATTTTCCTTTTCAGAAAGAACGTACCCTACATCCTGCATCCTCCCAGCTCACGGGTGCATCGCCCACATTCTCCACATTCCATAAGAGCACAGTGGACCACAACACCCAGCTGTTTTCAAAAGCAGAAAATTATTTCTCTGGTTTAGATGGGGACTCATTTAAAACAATCCCCATTCAATGCAATCCAATTCCAGTGAAGGCCTCTTTTAAATGGGTCACTCTGAATTTAAAAGAGGCCTCCTCGGGAGACCAGAGGTAATTTACTTTCCTTTCAGTACAGTGAATTTTGATTCCTCTGTACAGCCACAGATTTCCTTTTAAAAGGAAGATCACCTCATAAATTTGCTCTATTATCTTGTGACCGAACGTGTTTTGTTTGCTGGCTTGGTAAAGAGAGCTAATTGGCACACTGTACCCACTACAGCCTGCTAAGAGCACAAGTTCACAGCTGGAGAACTTGAGGCAAAGTCTTTCCAGCACAGCCAGGGGGGAGGGGGCGGGGCCTTGGAAGGGCAGGCCCCTTCTTGACCTCCGGGTCACAGTCACTCCCCTGCAGAGTAAAAGCAAGGGTCTTCAGTTTTTCCTTGGCTCACAAGGGTGCCCTCCCTTTTGATTAGGCAACGTCTACAAAAAGTGCTTCAATTCTGCAAAGGCATTATGAGAGCATAAGGGATGCCTAGGATCACTCCTTAAGCTGCACACAATGTAACTGTTTTGGAAAACAGGGTTCCCATATTCAAGCCCTTATCTATTCAATACTTTCCATTACAAAAGAACTGAAGTGGGGGGGGGGGGGCGGTGGGGTACCGAATTCTCTCAAGCCTGTGCAAAGAGGGTGGAGACTTCACCTGAACATTTCATGCATGGCTCTACAGCATGTCAGAAATGGCTTAGAGCAGGAACTCAGAAGATAAAATGGATAAATGTTATATAAACAGGAATTAAACTGGCAGGAAGATGCAGTTGAAAATGCATATTTGGGATTGTAACTTTCCATTTGGAAAGAGGGAAGTATTATATATGTAACATTATGTAAAAGTAGAGTTTGATTTTAAAAAAGAATTTTAATTGTTGAGGATGTGCAGGAAAAATCTAGCTATCTTTTCAAAGGAATTGGGGTATAGGGACCTGGTCTTTTGATAGGATATATCTGAACGCTGGAAGAGGTTTGACAAAATTTATGTTTATCAAGAGGCGTGAATTATAAAAGGTTAACAAGGATTTGGATAAAAGAGAGAACAAGTTAGAGACCATATCCATTCATTCAAGTGTATTTATACCGAACAGATATTAACGTGTAAGTTGCCATAAAAGATAAGTAGATGTGTAAGATGGTTCTTGACTTTACAAAACATACATCATAACAGAGGAGATAAGAGAGATATATATATAAACAATGCAAGGTAGAAATACACTTGTAAATACCACAGGACAGAGGAAAATAAAGGCCTATGAGAGTTCAGGTGAAGGTAGTAATTCCAGCTGCAAGAAATGGAAAGATTCATGGGAAATTTATCATTTAACATAGATAATAAAAGATGAAAAAGATACACAGAAAGATCAAGGCACAAATAAGATAACAGCTACTACTTAATGATCGCCTACTGTGAGCTGAGCACTGTGCTTTACAATCAACAGGACCAGTCCTAACAAAAAACCCTGTGAAGCAGTCAATACTACAAACCAGTGTTTAGGTGATGAAAGCCATCTCCCAGATTAGGCAGCTTGCCCAGGATTATCCTGCAGTATGAATGATGGAGTCAGGAACTTCCAGGTCTGACTGGAGTCCTTCAGGGAAGGAGTCTCTACCAGCCATCTGATTTCCCCTCCAAGCTACTCCAATTAATGCTCCTTGATAATGAAAAAACTGTGAAAAGAAAACTCTTCTAACCTGAACTGTGTCCCTGAATTATGTTAAAGCTCTAACCTCAAGTGTAACTGTGTTCGGAGACGGGGTCCATAAACAGGGAACAACAGTGAAAATGAACTTACAAGGGAAGGTCCCAATCTGATAGACCTGGCATCCTTGTAACAAGATGAAAGGCCGGGGCATTCTTTCTCTCTCCCCAAGCACACACAAGAGGCCGAGAGAGCACACGGCAAGATGTGCAAGCCAAGAGTCCAGGCCTCAGAATGGGACCTATCTCGCTGGCACCATGATCTTAGATGTCAGAACTCCAGAACCATGAGAAATAAATTTCTGTTGCTTAAGCCACTCTACACTAGTCTATTACAGAAGACTAAGACACACCACTGCTGCTTTTATCTTCAGCACACAACCTGAATTCTGAGAGGGCTCCATGGGGCTCCTGCCCCCCACCCCCAGGGTCCACAGCCCCATGCTATGCCCTCCTCTGCAGTACGGGCAACACCTGTGACCTGTATCTAACCCAGAGATTATCACAAAGGTGAAGGGATTTTGCAGAGGTAACTAAAATTCCCTAATACAGCTGACTTTCAATTCAGCAAAACTGAGAATATCCTCATGGGCCTGACATGATCAGACGGGCCCTTTAAAAGAAGGTCCAGGCCTCCCCAGAAGTGAGAGACCCCCAGCAGCACAGACCCTCTCTGAGAAGCAAGCTGCTGTGAACTCCACAGCCACGAGGACAGGAGCTCTGCCAGCAGTCCGAGGGCGCCTTCCCCAAACAAACCTCCAGGTGAGAATGCAGCCCAGCTGCTTCCTGGACTACAGCCTCTTGACACCCTCAACAGAGCAGGGAGGCACACTTGGACTCCCTACCACAGTGACTCTGAGATGATAAATGCGTACTGTTTTAAGACATGCAATTTGTTATGTAGCAAAAGAAAGCTACTCCACAACTTAGTGAAAAGAATGCTCTCCACTTGGCGTGCCATCACTTCCACGGGCAAGCAGACCACTGCTCCTAACCTCCTCCCAGGCAGAACCGGCTGCCGCTCTGGTGTCGGTGCCCAGCATTTTCACTGGCAGGAAGCCCTAAAGCACACAGTCCCAGAAGTTACTGGGGGCTCTTCACACTTTCCATTTCTGGGCAAACTCCTCCTCATCCTGCAGACCTGGACTCAAGGATCATGTTACCCATCAAGTTCGTCTTGAAATCATCAGACAGAATAGAACCATGTCGTCTGTGCCCTAAGAGAACTCTGAGGAAGCCTCTATTGCAGTATTCAGACATTTTCGTTGCAATTTTCTGTTTATTTGTGTCCCCGACAGCAGAGGCCAGGTTAAACAGCAGACAGTTCACAAAGATAAAAGGAAACACCCCTCACACTGTAATCGAGACGCAACCGGAGCAGGAATCAAATGCTCGTTCACCATCTACAGGACCTGAGATGAGGCAAGTCATTCAATTTCTCTAGGCTTCAATTTCCTCTTCTACAAAACAGAATAGTTTGCCAAGCAGGTGTTTAATTTTTATACCACAGACCCCAGCACAATGTATACCTGTAAAATGAGTAAGTTGATTATAATATGCTTGGAGGTGAAGGTGAAGTCGCTCAGTCGTGTCCGACTCTTTGCGACCCCGTCGACTGTAACCTACTAGGATTCTCCATCCATGGGATTCTCCAAGCAAGAATACTGGAGTGGATTGCCATTTCCTTCTCCAGGGGATCTTCCGGACCCAGGGATCAAACCTGGGTCTTCTGCATTGGAGGCAGATGCTTTAACCTCTGAGCCACCAATATGCTTAGAAGGTCAATGTAAAGTCTAACTTAAAAAACAGAAGTACTAAGCAGTGACGGGAAATAGATGGGGAAACAGTGGAAACAGTGTCAGACTTTATTTTTGGGGGCTCCAAAATTACTGCTGATGGTGACTGCAGCCATGAAATTAAAAGACACTTACTCTTTGGAAGAAAAGCTATGACCAACCTAGACAGCATTTTGAAAAGCAGAGACATTACTTTCCCAACAAAGGTCCGTATAGTCAAGGCTATGGTTTTTCCAGTGGTCATGTATGGATGTGAGAGTTGGACTGTGAAGAAAGCTGAGCGCTGAAGAATTGATGCTTTTGAACTGTGGTGTTGGAGAAGACTCTTGAAGAGCCCCTTGGACTGCAAGGAGATCCAACCAGTCCATTCTGAAGGAGATCAGCCCTGGGGGTTCTTTGGAAGGAATGATGCTAAAGATGAAACTCCAGTACTTTGGCCACCTCACGCGAAGAGTTGACTCACTGGAAGGCTCTGATGCTGGGAGGGATTAAGGGCAGGAGGAGAAGGGGACGACAGAGGATGAGGTGGCTGGATGGCATCACTGATTGATGGACGTGAATCTGAGTGAACTCCGGGAGCTGGTGATGGACAGGGAGGCCTGGTGTGCTGTGATTCATGGGGTCGCAAAGAGTCAGACACAACTGAGCGACTGAACTGAACTGAAGCAGTTATACTAGTGTAAGAAAATGTGAACAAAACTGTGAATTAAAAATAAGTAGTTAAAACTAATGGCAGCCGTTAAGAGTATACACATATGCACTGATGATGGATGTAAGTGATTTTAAAATGGGAGCTGCTTGCTTCTCACTGCCTGCACCTCATATGAAGGGTACCCAAAGGTTAGAACCTGTGTCACCTGCCAGTCTTTATCTCATTTCTAAATCCTGTTCCTTGGCTTTCAGTCACAGAGGTTTCCCAGTTGGTTGCTTAAATCCTCACATTTAGGGCTGTATCTCTTTACCTTTTTCCTGTTACCTTACTACGTAACACATCCTGCCCATCTCCCAAGAACAAGCCTTGTCCAGCATGCGGAAGCTAATTTGAGAGACCATGTCACAGCTGTAGCCAGATTTATTGTCTGGTTGGCCTCAGACCAAGTGACTTGACATGGTTATTTCTGAACCATTTCTGAATGAACCAATAAATTTAGGGGAAAAGGGAGTTCTTCCTTCTCCTCTTTTAAGTAAAAAAGGCAAATTTTTAAATGCTCTTGACAGTGGTGGTACAGAAGCCTCAGATTTGCCCACACTTATCTAAAAGCTACATCTAACCTAGTCGTTCTGTATAAAGCAATTGATTTGCTAGTATCATTTTACAATTCTGATTAGGTTTCTCTGAAATCCTGTTTATTAAATTGCTTCCTTTAAGCATGCATAGTTACTAATTTGTTTCCAACTAAATCAGGTATCATATGAAAAGATTATACTGCAACAGTGAAAGAGCTCTCCAGGGATTATGTTTAATCTAGATTTCAAAATTAAAATAGGGCTAAAATTTTACAACTGTAAAACTTCTTTTTAAAAAGAAAGGCAGCTGAATTTATACACAGGTTTCTGGGTTAATAAAATGTTAATACCCCTTTATAATTTCTTGTGTACAGAACGACCACATCTTTCACGAAGCCTATGAAGCAAAGACCGGAAGACTCATTGCGGGTCCTGTGCCATTTCTCCACAGTCAGGAGGTCCTTCACGACACGACGCTATTCAGAAGTCCAGAGCCAAAACACATGAGCCTTTATGCACCAGCCTGGTGCACAGAACAGATAACACACAGGAGCCCAAAAATAAGAGGGCCAACGCTTTCTTACATTAGGTTACTGGTGTTTTAAAAGAATAACAGCAAATCAACTGAGTAAGTGATAGACAATGAATAAAAATCTCCAACAAGTAATCGTTCAGAGATCTGCTCAGCCATGTGACTTTGATTAACTTTAATGAGAGTCACACAAAACAAACTTCTATGTACAAACTTTAAAATATTCTCCCCACAGTCCAATGAAATAAAAATCCTTCACACTGTTTTTTCAAAAGCGATTTTAACTGTTTATTAAAAATAGTTAAACATTTAAAACAGTTAACCCTAAATGTTTATTTTTTCTTTTCTTTCATCAAGTAAAAACAAGAGGATATTCATTTATATTTCAAAACCAGATCAACAAATAATCTGTGCAACTAACGAATAAAATCCTTATTAACAAACAACACAGCTGTTTTTTATTTTCAATTTTCATTCACTGTGGAGATTGAGTGTACTTGAAATTTTAAAATTTCAGCTAAACTGAAAAAAATCAAGTATGAAAGACTGAAAGGGGAAAACGTATGACTTCATGGCAATCTGCAGTACAGGGTCGACAGAGAATTACAAATACTTCAGCAACCAGGGCTGCTCCGGGTCACAATCAGTTTTGGCCAGAGCCCACACTCACAAGAACACCATGTGACAGCATGCCAAGAACACAAAGGCGGCTCCCTTTTTTTCCTAGAGATTTTAATTACAAAGTTATGGCCTACATCTGACTGGACTATCTATTTAGCATCTACCTGAAAAGGAATGAGAACTTAGAAGTATTCCAATAGTGGTACCCACTCCACCATGTTCTTCTTGCTCTTGTTTCTGAACTAGATACAAGGAAAATGACTTAAGGGGGGAAAAAAAAAAAAAAAAAACCTGAGCAGATGCCTTCCAAATAGGAAATGCTCTCATCTCCTCTCAATGACTTTTGAAATTTCAATTACTGAATTCAATTATTTTGAAAGGTCTCCCTTCGCTTCAGCTCTGGAGTACAGTAGGGTTAAAGCATCAGGGGTAGCACAACAATGAAAAGGCTGCGTTTGTGTAAGACGCTCCTGGTAAGAGACTGTCATGCAGCGTACAGTGAGGTGCAGGGGAGGCTGTCAGGAGAGAAAGTAAAGCGGAGCTGGTGCCTGAAGACCCTTCATGGTCCTTCCAGGCAAATCCTCTGGGCCCACTACCTCAGCAGACAATGACATTCCAAAACGGCTCAGTGGCCCATGGTAGAAATGATAGTGTTTTGTTTTTCCTGGTGACTAAACAATAAAAAGAGAACCTCTACACACATCACACACACAAAATTACCCAGAGGAAAAAAGTAAAACCACTGTGATGTGTCTGAAAGAGGCTCCAATGGGGCAAAAAGCCAGTCCCAAAATATGTACAGTATGACTGATACCTAGATGTTTATGTTCATATAACTGCGTATGTACATATGCAGTATTTTTAAAGAAAAAACTAGATTTTAAAAAACACATTTTAAGACTGCATACTTTTGAGAAGTGGAAGCAGCTCAGAGAAATTTAAACATCCAGTGTGCATGTTGCCAGTGTCCGAATCTTTTATAGAAGTGTTTTCATGTATTACACTTGAATAATTTTTTAAAAAATCTTCAGAATAAAACTCAAAACACTGCGGGGAAAACTAAGGAATTGACAGAGCATCTAGAACATGAAGAAACACAGTTAAATCATAGTCAGTAAAAAATAAACAACTAGTCGTACAGAGAATCAAGAACCCTGGTTTAGTAAGGGCAGGCTCTATTGCTAATGGGATTTCCAAGCTTGGGTGATCCCTTCACTCCCTCTGGACCTCAGGTTCATCTGAAGGACTTAAAATCTTAACTCTCCATGCCAGGTAAGCATTGCTACTGGAGCCCAAATCCCAGAGAATGGAGAGTTGTGTAAATAAAGGCGGCTAACAGGGTGGGGCGGAGAAAGCACCCCACTCCAGTACTCTTGCCTGGAGAATCCCATGGATGGAGGAGCCTGGTAGGCTGCAGTCCATGGGGTCACTAAGAGTTGGATACGACTGAGCAACTTCACTTTCACTTTTCACTTTCATGCATTGGAGAAGGAAATGGCAACCCACTCCAGTGTTCTTGCCTGGAGAATCCCAGGGATGGGGGAGCCTGGTGGGCTGCAGTCTATGGGGTTGCACAGAGTCAGACACAACTGAAGCGACTTAGCAGCAGCAGCAACAGGGTGGGGAGGGGTGGTGAAAGATCTGGATTGAACCTGAAATGGAAAACTGTGTCCTGTCTACATCATGATCTAAACCGGAGGTTGGCAAGCTACAGCCCACGGGCCAAGTCTGGTCCACCACCTGTTTCTGCAGGACCAGTGTGCTAAGAATGCTTTTTACATTTTTAACAGTTGGGGGAAAAAAATCAAAAAAAGTATATTTTACAACATGTAAAATTACATGAAATTCAAATGTCTGTGTCCGTACTGTTGTGGACACACCTCAGCCTTCATTCACAGACTGTGACTGTTTTAGAGGGGCATCAGCTACTGGAAGGAAGTAGCTGATGGCCAGTAGCTGATGTAGCTGACTTCCAGCTACAGCAGGAAGTCAAAGACCACACCCAGAAAACCGGAAAAGGTTACTACCTGGCCCTTAATAGGAAAAGTCTGTCCCACCCGGATCTAAATGCTAAGTGTGACAGTCACTCGAACAGACAGCATCCGCACCACAGAGATGGTGTGCGGTGCTAAAGCTCAGATCTGGGGCACAAAATCTCGTAGAGATCCCAGTTGCGTTCTTAACCCAGTCACTATGCCCCAGCTTCCGCATCCATAAAACAGGGACATTAACCAGCCCTCATAGGATGACTGTGAGAACGAGGTCATGCAAACACTCTGGAAATTAAGTGATCTGCAAAGTTATTACCAAGCAAAAATCAAGCAACCTACACTTCAACTTTGGTTGAAAATGTGATGCAGAAAAGCTTCAGGAAATCTATTATTCTGTGAAATGTGTTTCTAGAGGAAAGGACGCATGGAGGGAGGAACATCTCTAAGCCAGCTCTAGTGGAATTAGGAAAGCCTCAGATAGACCTGTTCTTCAGCTGAGTGCATACCACGGCACAGCAACTTCAGGAACTAAAAGCACTTTCTGAAGGCCATAATCTGTTTCTTTAACGATTTACAGGTTTATTTAGATATGTTGTAGTACTTTAGTTTATCCTTTATGGAAGACCTCATGGCACTTCACATAAGCCCTATTTTACTAATAAGGGCACAGAGATTTATGGGTAAGATTCTAAGGTGCAGCACTGAACCTAATTCAGTGACTGCGATAGAGACAAAACAGCCATTGTATCAATTAGGAATGCGCTTTCTAACTGGAAAACAATCACATCACAAGGTTTCAAAATGGCAAATGTATGGAACTCTTTCCTACTTTTTTCTTCCATCCAGGTATGGAAAAGGAAAAAAAAATTAAAACCAAAGGTGGCCTTTGGATAGAAAAAAAATTTTTTTTCTATGCAAAGGTAGCCACTAATTAGGGGAAAAAAAAAAAAAAGTTTTCTGGTAAGAGCCCTGAGAGCAGAGAGTATTCAGTCAAACGGACACCCAGTCCTGTATCAAGTGTAGGGCTGCCTCCTCCTAACAGCAATGGTAATAGGTAGCGGTCAGCACTTAAAAACACTTTCTGTATGCTTTATGTGGACTACCTCATTTAATCTTCAAAACAACCCAGCACTTTATCACCTCTTTACACACAATAAGCAGCAGAGCTCAAGCTGAATGCCTTACATGCTGGACTATATTCTATGCATTCCCTTCCCAGCTAAACCTACTGCCCAGCAAGAAGCAGGAGAAAGGGAAGCATTTATGCTACATTTGCCTTCAGGTCTTTAACACATATCAGCAAAAAGTAACAACAGACATAGGAAAAACTTTACATGAATGTCCACTCAGGACAGGATATGGAATTTGAAGCTTATAATGTGAGCAGCTTAGGAGGGACAGGAAGAACTGGATTAAGAAAAGGAAAAGGAAAAAAAAAGAAAAAGACAAAATGAAAACACGGAAGAGCAGCCTGTGAATGCAACCAAAAAATTCACTTGATGTGGGAGGCAGGCGGGTCGTAAATAAATGCAAAAACAAAAGCAAACATAAGTCTATACGAGACAGATATGCACACAGAGGGATGAAGATGACAGCAGACAGACACACACAGACAGACAGACAGCTAGCTAGTTAGCTCAAAGATGAAAGTCATCAAAGGGAAGGGAAAGGAAAATATTTGCATTCCCTCTTAAAAAGGCAAGCAGCATCCGCTACCATCTTTGAAGACCTGTTACTTCTTTATATGTGAAAACTCACAGGAAATATACATGCATTTCTATAATATAAACTTATAAATGTGGATTGCATTCCATAAATAAAACTGCTGGCTCTTGCATCTTCATTGAAAGACTTTTTAATAAATATACAAAATCACATGCTGAAATAACTCCATCATCTCCACATACTGAAGTCGGTCTGATAAAAAGGAAACATGGGTGCTTGGATGCTGTATAATCAATTTATAACACCCCTTACATACAGGTATCACTACAGCAGTAAGTAGAAAAGAGGGTGAAAAAAGTGGTCATACACATACACCCATCAAAAGTAACAAGCAGAAGGAAAGATGCAAAGTACTAACAGCTGAATCAGTGTGACAGGATTATACTCTTCACTACCGTTTGTACTTGAAGTTATATTAAATACGTATATACATACACAAATACACATAAGACAACATACTCATCATACTCATAAATGTATATGTACACATATACTCACATACCCCTTTGCATATAAGATGCTAAAAATACTTAAAATATAAAAATAACTTAGCCACAGAAAAACAAAACCAATGCATACTCTTTCTCTTTATTAATACTTCTCCCTTCACACTTAGTGCAAAATATCTATTTTAGTCATTCTAAGCTCCATGTTCCATGTTTGAAATTAAAAGCCCCAGGAGGCTAGGAGATAACCTAGCTGTAACCTTCTATTTGCTCTCTCTTAATGAATTCTAAGAACTTAAAGAAGAGCTTCAAAATGAAACGTGAAGGAGGAGTACCCAAAAATATGAAATGCCCCCATTAAAAGAAACCTCCAGCCATTCCTTAAATTAACATTTTATATTCTAAAAGTAAGTGGTCCATGATTTAAACACTTCAATATCTTTCAGTTCAAGTATTATTATTCAAACTAAATCCTAAATCCTAAAAAGGGTATTATTCTGAGTACAACAATGCACAGCAAATAAATTGAGTACATAGGCATCGAGAACCACTGACAGACTTCACTCATCATCAAGCTTTCAGAGGCACACAAAATTTTATTTTTGCTTCATCTCATGATGATGCAAAGCAAAATGTTTGCAAACAGGAAGTTTATTCCTTCTAATCCATAGCTGATAGGACTTCTTAACGATTCCTCCTAGCAACACTATAATCTAACACTCTCAGAAGGGCCGTGACTTTTCTGACACAGATTTAGGTCCTCTAGTGGGAAATGGCACCCACTCCAGTGTTCCTGCCCGGAGAATCCCAGGGACGGGGGAGCCTGGTGGGCTGCTGTCTATGGGGTCACACAGAGTCGGACACGACTGAAGCGACTTAGCAGCAGCAGTGAAGACAAGCTGCAAGAAATCCGGTAGGAGAAAAGGAGAAAGGTGCCATTTACACATTTATCTGCCCAGCTCACACCTTCGGTGGAGCATCAGCAGCCAGTTAAACATTCGGTACTGTGATAATTCTGTCTCCATCCTTTTGACAATTTGCTTCACGCCTCATTTGCTATGAAGAGTTAAAACATTTCAGTCAACCTTGAGAAAGCAATTCGATTTTTTTCCACAGCAAAACGCACAACCTATTTCAACTACCCGGCCACTGGTTAAAGTTCAAAACTGTGACAGAAACAGAAATCAAGTACTTCCCTACAAACGCTGCAGAAGACAAAAAAAATACTAACCAGTCTTACACTCATTTGCAAAGGATATAGAACAAAATCAAATCAAAATGCCCCTCAGAGAGAATGGAGACATGTGTATGTATGCTGGGTCCCTAATGCTGTCTTCCTGAAACTATCCCACTGTTAATCAGCTATACTCCAACATAAAATTAGAAGCTTTTTTAAAAAGGCCCCCTCATGCTCGGGTCCAAACAGTAACATCTTTCCTGTTAAACACAGTGGACGACACAGAAGCCCTCCCCGTCCTCTCTTCCTCAGGCAACTTGGCAGAAACCTGGGCAGAACACTCCAAAACAGACAAAGAAATTCTTTCTTATACTGTTCCATTGGGTTGTTTTCATTATTTTTTAAGTTGTGGATCATCACAATACATCTGTACTGCTGATAACGAAGACAGTTTCGAAAATGATTATTCAGGATCCTATTTATAGCCATCCAAAAATTCAAGAGGCTTATGTTTCGTAGTTACTAACAGCAGTGCACACAATCATGCGTTTAAACTGTTTGAAAAACTACGAGAGGCGACCAGAGTTTCTGGAGCAGCACTGCCCAATAAAACTTTCTACAACAATGGTGAAGTTCTAGTCTACGCTGTATTTGTGCTTTTAAGCATTTAAACTGTCACTAGTCCATCCGCAGAACTGAATTTTTTATTTTATTTAATTTTAATTTGAACAGCCACACATGGCTACTGGCTACCAAACTGGACAGAGCAGTTCTAGAGAATATTTTTAATGATAAAAAGGCTGTCTGGTAGAAAAAAGATGCTTCAGTCATGCTAGTACCCTGATGCTGAGTTTTCTCTTTTGAAAAGGGGAATGGTAAAGAAAACTCAACCAAGTATAAAGATCCATCTAGTCAAAGCTATGGTTTTTCCAGTAGTCATGTATGGATGTGAGAGTTAGACCATAAAGAAGGTTGAGCACCAAAAGAATGGATGCTTTTGAACTGTGGTGCTGGAGAAGACTCTTGAGAGTCCCTTGGACTGCAAGGAGATCCAACCAATCCATCCTAAAGAAGATCAGTCCTGAGTGTTCATTGGAAGGACCGATGTTGAAGCTGAAACTCCAATACTTTGGCCACCTGATGCGAAGAGCTGACTCATTGGAAAAGACCTTGATGCTGGGAAAGATTGAATGCAGAAGGAGAAGGAGACAACAGAGGATGAGATGGCTGGATGGCATCACTGACCCAATGGACATACATTTGAGCAAGCTCTGGGAGTTGGTGATGGACAGGGAAGCCTGGCATGCTTCAGTCCATGGGGTCGCAAAGAGTCAGATGTGACTGAGCAACTGAACAACAAAGATCCCCTTCACATTCTCATCAAAAAAGAAATACACTTTAGTTCAAATCTGCTTCCTAATGGGGAGACATGTGTGCCACAGGCAAAGGGGGAAGTCCCAGTCGAGGACACCAAGAAGAACATGAGACCTCCCGTCTCACCTACTCACTGTGTGGCTTCTTGGAAGATTCCATTTTCTCTCTCTCTCTAACCAAATGATACCCGATCTGTGGAAAGGAGCCATCTTTCTTCATCAACTTTTCAATATCCTCATAGAATATCAAATGATGTGATTGCAACAAGCAAGAAAAAAAAAATGCAACTATAATGACAGCTTCCACAATATAAATTCAGGCCACTGACCCAAATCTACTCATGCTAGTAACTGCTGAGTATAAATACAGACAGCACAGGATCTTAGAAGGCAGAGGAGACAGATGCCTGGGTTCATGCTGTGACTGTGCCATTTCTAGACTGTGCCTTTGTTTACTCATCTGTAAAATGGGTATGACACAAATAATTCACATATGGTTCTTAGCACAGTGCTTGACATCTCATAACTGTTCAACAAAGTATATATTACTAATTATTCAATACCTAATACTTCAGTAAAACAGAAAAGCAAATGAGGTTCCCTTTGAGGTTTTTACCTCAGGAGGGACTCTGACCTATAGTCTGTAATAGTGAAGAGAGGATGGGCATGTGAGCTATAATTTAAAGAATGGTGTCACTGTAAGTATATGGCAGAGGACACATACCTGTCTTTCATTAACAATTTTGGTATCAGAGATAAACTTATACACACAGAGCAAACTGTTCCAGAATTTTAGTGGCCAATCCTGCACGCCAGATCTCAAACGCCAAGATTTCAGAGGGAATAATGAGAAAACGTTTAACAACTTGACACTCCTACTGACCACTGCCTTTGCCTAAGATTATAGCTGAAGCCAAAGTTGGTTTCCCCAATGAAACTATCTGCATTTTAAGTCTTTCCACTCATTAAAGACACCTCCATCAGACCAGCTGACTTACTACCTCGTGTTCACAAACCAGCTTATCAAGGGTCTCAGGAGCTCTCAAGGATTAAGATCTCACCCAACAACGTGCAGCCCTCAAAAGGCAAACACCGAGTCCGCCAAAGGGGCCGCAGCGGGCACTGGGGATGCAGGAAGCGGGTGAGCCCTCCTATGCCCGGTGTAGCTGTGCCCAGTGTCCTGGGAGGAGGAGAAGAGCAAGGGACACTAAGGAGGAGCACCCAGCACCAGCCTGGGCACAGAGACGGCAGCACAGCAACGTGACTTTTCCACCCTGCTTTCAAGTTCGGTTTTGGGGGGTTTGTTGTTTCTTAAACAAACACAATAACCCCACTGGTGCTCCAACCATCCCAAAGCCTCCTTCCCCTTTCCCATTTGCTCCTCAGCCTCCCGCCTGCTCTCCCACAGGTCACCAACAAAAACAATGACCTGGATGCCAGCTCCCTTTCTTCCCCACCCGGCCCGCAATGCTCGCCACAGCTGTGCCCGCCTCTCTCCGGGAAGCCTCTGTCCTCCGTGGCCTCTGTGGAGCCCGCTCCACCGCTTCCATCTCCCTGCACAGCTCTGGGGTTGCCTCCCTCACTCCTCAGCACTAGTGCTCCCCACAAGTCCCTCAGCCACCCTCTCCTCACACCCGTGCTCCCGACAGCATTCACGAAGCCCACTCTCGGCCGACACCCCTCGCTGAGAAGCCACGTTTATATTCCAGGCCCTGTCACCCTCCTCTTCTCCAGATCCCTGTTTCCTCTCTGCCTACGACCATCTCCATTTAGCTGTTTGGAACACATCTCAAACCCAACATGTCCAAAACCACAGCCTGTTACTAAATATACAGGATGATTCAAAAGCAACTGAACACCTTCAAAAAGTTACCAGACCATGTGATTTCTCCCTGTGGAGTCAGATCCAGAACGCTGGGTTTGCACTGCCTCTTCCTCCCAGCTTGGAGGAAATGAAGACAGCGCTGAGTCTGCCCAGGCCACTTCATCCACTGATGGTGAAAACACTGTGTGATCACTGTCCTGAGACACAGGGGTGCGTACCAAGCATGTGTAAGAAACTACAGAGGTAGCCACGATGGCTCCTTTACAAACTGACGTACAGATATTCTTACGTAGCATCATTACCACGAAAATGCTCAATTCTTTTGCCCTCCCCTGAGCTTCTCTTCACCCTGCTCTAGAGTTCCCACCCCACTGTAGATGAGAGGTTCTGCTGTCTCTGTGATTACATTTCCCTGGAAGGCAGACCCTGTGGAAGCAGGGCTCGGGTTTTACTCACTGCTTATCGCTAGCACCTAACACATCTGCCACACAGTGGATGCAGGCGTGCAACGGGCATCAGCATCTAGAGAGAGACCCTCACGCTGGGAAAGACCGAGGGCAGGAGAAAGAGGTGACAGAGGACAAGATGGCTGGATGGCATCACCAGCTCGACGGACCTGAGTTTGAGCAAGCTCCGGGAGTTGGTGGAGGACAGGGAGGCCTGGCGTGCTGCAGGCCGCGGCGTCACAGAGTCGCACACGACCGGGCGACTGAACCGTGACAACATCTGTCCATGAGTCAAGCGAGCACCTAAAGCAGCAGAGCAGCTGCCGCTCGGGTCAAGGCTTCTGCCTGCTCCAGCCCTGGGTGCCCACTCTTTCCGCGGGGTCTTCAGGGTTTGGAGAGTATCCCTCACAATATCCCCACCACACAGACTCACCACCTCTCCTACAGATTAGGGTCCGAGGCTCTCAGAGACACCAAGGCCTGTAAGGTTTGGCCCACCTCTCCCTGAGTCCCTCAGAAGGGCCAAGGGACCAGCCAGCACCGCCGGTCTCCTCCCTGTGTCCTGGCAGAACGCGCGGCAGCTCACCTGTCGGCCTACACGGGTGCTCACTGCACACGGCTCCCCACGCTGCAGGACTAGCTTCTCCGCTTTGTCCTCGTACCGTGGCCAAAGGAAAGTTACCTCGGGGCACCCAGTAACTATCGTCTGTGCCTGAAAACAAGGCGGTAATGGCCTTACTCTTCTCTGACAGAGTCAAGTTCACGAGCATTCTGACAGTTATTTTCTTAGGGCTTTCTCAGATGTTACAGAATGTTAAGACTGCATGTTGAAAACCCCAGAACTAGATGAATGATACATTCTTACAGAAATTCTCTGAAAGGATGAGCACAGACAGGTGTCCGCTTTCTGGGCCAAAGATACCTCACGCCGTAATGAGCAAGATGAAAATGTAGATGTGCCCAGCCCTGGAGAAGCGTGAAGAACCAAACAAAACCCAAGGTCCAGTCTTAGAGAAAAGGACGCTCCTGTGACATACGGCAACAAGGCTAAAAAAGCACGTTATGGGTTCTGTTTTGGTCTTTTCTTTCTGTTTTAGTTTTTCCTTTCGGTGGGTTCCTACAAACAGGCTGTTAATTCATTTGCTTGAGATAGGTTAGGTACAGTCAGCATTAACTTCAAAAACTATAAATCCGTGAATTATTATAGTAGTGATATATACTATAAATGATAAAACAGAATAAAATATCATTAGAAAATAAGAAACAAGAGACAGGAAACCCTTCATTTAATTCCAAGCTAAAAACAGCATTATGGTGGTACGTCATTTGGAAATATTCTCACCCTCAGGTTTAGGAGCAAGTGAGAGATGAGGAAAACACAAGCTGAAAACCCAGGAAACAGACATGCATAGCCAAGACTGTGATCTTTCCTAATTCTCAAACACTCTGCAGCCACTGCTTAAGTGAAATTCAACGTACATCAGTTATCTAAAAGGAGGTCTGAGCCAAACTGATTTTTTTCCAAAGCTGTGAGATTTGGCTTTATTGACAGATTTTAAAAGAGAGGAACATGTAGTGACATGAAAGGGAAGTTCCCCAGTACTGCACCTTACCATCAGATGCAGCTAGCAAGAGAAAGGCTGAAAAGGCCTCAAGGCCCATCGCAACATCCTAGCCAGCCTAGAAGTTCCTCGACCGAGTATGTAACAAACCGAAATGAGGAACCTGACTGGGTCCAGTGATGGGGTGCTCTTTACAGCTTCCCAGCATCAATGACTCCAACTCCAGAATGGTTACATGGCAAGAGCAAGAACAGAAATAATCTTGACTCTGTATCATGATACAACCTCACCAAAGAATTAGAGGATTTTTCTGCCTTATATTTATTCTTTTAACTATACATCAACACCGTGATGAATTTAAGATATGCTCATTTGGGAGTTTGTCTTATAACTGTCCTCACCACAGGAGCTCCCTCTGGTCACATAATGCCATTCAGTGTTGATGATTTTTTTCCCTCTAGAATTCTCTCCTCCAGCTGCCTCTGCTGTCCCTTTTCTCCAATCTCCTGGTCCCTGTTTGTCAAGCGCCCTCTCCTCAACATTCTTGGACTTACAGGTTTCTAGACTCCTAACACCAAGGGACCCTGAGACGCTGTCCAGTACATTCCTCTATTCTCTTATCCAAAACTATTTATTAAGCACATACTAGTAGACACTGTTGTATACTCGGGTCCATGGCCTCCCCACCCCATCCTTCAGTTACAGTCGCATGTGAACAGCCCCAGACAGAAGAGAATCTGTGCTCCGCTTTAAATGTCAACAGACCATTTCACAGCCTCCCTCGATAGCTCAACTTAGAGCAGTGACCCAGATCATGGGACAGAGCTTCCCCCAACAGGCGGGTGTAAATTAATGTTCAGTGACACCATCAGAAAAATCCAACAGCCATCACGTGCCCTTGGACTGGACTCCTTCCTCTCCTTTGTCTGGTATGACTCTGGGGCCAAAAATCACTAAAAGCTCCTCAGTCCTAAGAAGGAAATTCTACACATCTTAATGATGACACCACCTGTTTATTTAAATGTTACCTCTAGCTTGTTGATGACCTGTGGGTGGCAGAAACGTGGGTGTACAGGCCATTCCACAGACTAAGAGCCTGTGAATCCTGGGAGAAGGGGCCTGGGGAACTTGTCCACCTCCCTGGGTGAAATCTGACCAAAAACCAGGTTTGAGACCCTCTCCTTCACTTGAGAGAATGTAGGCTCTAGCATCAGACAAAACTTGGGTATTGAAGAAACTTCTTTTTGTTTTTTACGTTTGAATAGAAAATGTATTCTTTTCATTTTCCAAGTGTTTTCTTTTTCTATTGGGGAAAAAAAAAAAAGAAATCTTAAGGACAGTTGTCACTTGCTGCCAAATTGAGGGTAGTCTTTCTCTGGTGATTTAGTCACTAAGTTGCGTCCGACTCTTGCAACCCCATGGACTGTAGCCTGCCAGGCTCCTCTGTCCATGGGATTCTCCAGGCAAGAATACTGGAGAGGGTTGCCATTTCCTTCTCCAAGAAGAAACTTCTTAATTCTACCAGTTTACTTGTCTATGAAATAGGAAGACTGGGAGGATTGCAATTACTCTATGCAACGTGCCTGGCACACAGAGGAGGTGTTCAAACACAGCAGTGATCTTATTAGCTCACTATTACTTAACTCTTTTAAAAATCTTTCTCTGAATCTGCATGTCTCTATTTGGGAGGCCGAGAGTGGAAAGCAGAGTGTTTGTAAGAGCTTTACCAGTCATGCCTGACCAGAATGAGCAGCTGATTTCATATGTCCCCACGATATAGTCTTACACAGGCTACTCTTTAAAAAAAAAAAAAAAAAAGGAGAAATCACTCAAGATTTGGCTGCAGACTCACTACCACCTTGCCATTTTTCCTTCTTCACGGGAGCCCAGCAGGCCACTCCCCAGGAAGGCCACTCGCACAGGTCCACGCTGGCCTCAGTCACGTGGCTGCCCTGCTCCTCCTCACCTCCACCCTTGCATCAATCTGATCCTGTGGGGGCACGTGCTGCTCCATCTTCCCAACTGCACGTCAAGATGCGGGTCAGACACAAGTCTTGCCATCATCCACCGACCATCCCTCCCAATGTCTGCCATGTTAACAAAAACCCGTGAAAGGCCCCATATCCTGCATGATCATGACCAGGCACTTTTCCCAATTTTTTTGTTTGGTCCTTGTTTGGAAAAGCAAGACTTCCTCAAGTTACAGGATAATTTTCCTTCCCTCTTAGTCTACTATGTCCACTAAGCGTATTCCCCACACAGATGTCCGCCTCTGCACCCCATGGAGAGAGCTGGGTATCAACAACACCTCCCACGGAGCCCATAACAGATGCTCTGACCCATAACATTTCACAGACTCTAATGTACACAGCAAAGGCTGGGCACTGAAAGTCATACAAAAGCACTCATACATTTCACACTGCCCTCATCATCCCCTCCTTCTCCTAAGAAACTTGCTGGAGTATCACTTCAGATGCAGGATTCTTCTAAGAGCTTTCCTTCTCAATACCCATCACATCAACCCAATCAAGTGTCATGACTATTACTTACACTGAATCTGACTTTAATGTCAAGTATGCTTACTAACACAGCAAAGGTAAACATTCTTTAAATCTAGGTTTGTCTAATAAAAATTCCCAAGTTCACTGTTACTTTCATTCATCATACAACTGAGGAGGGACTCTCACGTGAGTAAAGCTACATCTATGACTATTGATTCATTTCAAACTTCTGTAATGCAAAGAAACATGCTGATTCCTCTAGACACAAGTGATATATTCCAGTGACTTCTACTTTACAAACACTCAGCTAAATTAAATATATTTAAGCCCACGCTTGCCTACAAAATCAAAATTATTTAATTCTGATTAGTATTAAGGAATACACAAAAATTCATAAAAAGGTTTCAAACATTTAGGTTGGAAGAGAAAAAGTCAAGTCAAAACTAATTAGAAATGCCCATAATGACCATTTCCTTTTTTAAAAGGACGTTGTTCCAAAACTCCCACATTAATTTCCTTTTCTCTGCGTATGTACTGCTTTTCGGATCCTTCACATCAGCACATTATCCACACCACAGACAGTTTCATCCTCAACAAGGAGGTGAGCCTGCCTGCCTCCCTGTGCTATCTGTCCACGTTCCATTTGAATCCAATTTCCTTGCATTACCTCTGCCCAGGTCAGGGATGAATGGCTGTCAAATTCCCAGTGGAATAAAAAGAAAAACCCTTTCTTCCTGAGGCAGCAAGTTTCAATTCACAGAGCACATGGCTAATCTACATATGTGAAGGTCATGGCACTTCAGTCAAAGAGGTTAAGAATGGAGCAGCTCACGTAAGGGGTTGTCTTAAACATCTTGGCATGATGCCCAACAAGTAAGAATGTTGAAAAGCAATAGATAGCTTCTGGCAGCAGCAAGGGGAAAAATATTTTGATCATGTGACACGCTACACACTACCTCGTTTACTGCATGTGTGAAACTTTGAAGTCCCTAAAAAATACCACACATGCAAATCAAATCCAGATTTCAGCATTACCGGGTGAGCCAGGCTAGTACATCTCCTTCTTCACAAGATGCATTTTATGTGAAATTTCTAGACACATGGACAGTAAAACTCACCACACTGGACGACCAGTTGGCTCAAATAGCTGATTACAACTTTTTTTTGCATTAGTTTTTAAAGAACCATAAAACATCAAGAAAAGATATTTACACTGAGAAAGCACATTCCTTCAAGTTATCCGAATATAACTGTCTTAAATAAAATCCATCCTCTCCCTCCAGTCTTTTCTCTCTCTTCACTAATAATAGAGCAGCATGGAAAATTACAGGATCTTCATACCCAGTAAAAGACAAAACACAAAATTGCTTTTCATGTTCTATTTTCACTAATGAATCGTTGAATACAAGTGAAACACTTTTAAAATGTTCATATGTCTGACAAATATCTCAGGGGAGGAAGAAGGACAAAGTCCTGCCACACACAATGGGTACCAGGTGAGAAACCAAGGGGAACAGCCAAGCAGTCCACGAAGCGCACCTCTGCCCACCAGCAGGCAGGCTGGTTGGCACAGCCTCCCGGAGCTGTGTCTATCCAGCCTCAGGAAGTGGAAGGGAGTTGGCACCAAGAGTAGGGGAAGGGAAGGGTTTCACACCCCACAACCTCGTAACAAACATGACGACGACTTTTTTCAACTTTTCAACAGTTAAACTACTTGTTTAAAACCCAGAGAAAATTAATCGGAAGCAAAAGACCCATTTCACCAACCTGCAAATTGTCTGCTTACCACCAAATTACCTTCAACTCGAAATTTAGACTGCTTATGAGGCCAGTCTATAAACATTAGAATTCAATCCATATTTCTAGTCAAATTGAATAGTAAGTAAAATAAAAATATCCCACAAGCTATCTTTATTTACTTTACTTGCTGATGTTCATTTAGCAATCTAAGAATACTCTTCTATACTAAACAATGAACACCATGATGTATAACTATTTTCCCATCTTCTCTGGATATCTTTTTAACTAATACAGTGTCCCTACGCCAACGTCATTAAATGTTTGTTGATGGTGGTCAAATTAAATGTTCTAATTACTGATTTTTCGAATTTATTTTTCCTTACCAGGAAATATATGACTGCAAAATACAGGGGAAAACTACAGGAGACATTTTAGAAATGTGATCAACTGCTTCATAACCTTTCCTAAACTCCTGGCAAGGTAATGACATACAGGGCAATAAAAAACTGACACTGTCTGGGTTAGAAATAAGCTTCAAATATTAACCTATTTGTTCTGAGAGGAAAGACTAATAGGCTGTTAAACTGACTAATCACACCTAGCTCATTTCAGTTCCTTATCATGCATCCCTACCCTCGCCAGGTAGTACACCAGTATATCGTCAGATCGACTTCTCCCAAGAATTCCATGACTGAGAATTCTTTCCCACCTCTTTGAAATGGAGAAGCTACAAACATTAGAGAGGTGAAGGGATCTGCTCGGGGTCACACAGGCAGTAAATGCCCAGCCTCCAGGTTCTCCAACCTGCGCGCCTTTGGTTCCGCCCCTTGCTTTCATGCCCACACCTCTTCACGTGGTCAACTTCGGATCCTCAAACGGATCTTAGCTTATGAGACCTGCTACACGGCAGAGCCTTCCTGCTCCAACCCCACACCAACCTGGTCTGCGAGGTACCCCTCTAACATCTCAGCTCGCCCCACCTAAACCGTGCACACTGTATCGTGTAGCATGCCTACTTGTCTTTGGTCTCTGCTAAAGACCAGGACTAGCTAAAGGCCAAGACTTCTCCTCAAAGGATCCAACACACAGCCAAGTACCCAGTAGGCCCTGCAAAAACAGCAGCCTGGTGCTCCAGCTCTCACTACACTGACATAAATCGATAGTCCCAAAGCCCCGACATTTTGAAGGCTGTTCAGGGAAGGTCAATGAACTGAATTTTAAATCCTTCATGGTATTGATATTATAAAGTTGTTTATTTAGCAGGAAAAAAATCACTGTACGATATCCAAAATAACATCCAAACTAAGATCACTTTCTCATCAGTGTCACAGCACCTAAGAACCACTTCCAAGTGTACTGACCTTCCACATCAAATAGCGAAATGTATAATAACACACTCAACAGGAAATTTTCCATTTGGATACATTATCATCTACTCTTCAAATAAGATGATACATCCTGACAGATATAGTCTTTCTGCAGAGAACTGCAGAAGAATAATGTAGCCATTCATTTTAATTTCCACTTTGTAAGACGCTAGGGGTTTCTGATAATTCACCAGGGAAAATTACAGATCATATGTTATATTTACTCTTTGTATCTTAAGCACCAAGTGGTGCTTGGTAAGTATTTGTTCATAATAGAATTAAATTTTGTCCCTGGTACTTTTAAAAATCTCAGCATAAAAAAGAAAAATTGCTCTTCTCTGCATATTTGAGGCAGTCCCTTGGCATTCTCAGATTTTACATTCCCGATTTTGATTCTTTGAGGGCAGTCCTAAACTTCCATGATACGTAAATTATAATCTGGCTAAGGACCAAATCTGAACCGTGAAATCTGAAGTGAAGTTGAAGCAGATACAGAAGCAAGTTACTTAACTAATGAGAGACCAAAGCTTACCACTCAGACCATCAGAGAAGCTAATTTTAAATTTTTGAAACTTTGTTCCTTTGCAAAAAAGTACTTCCGCTAGAGAGACAGTCTTTTCTGCAGACCATTAAAGTGGAAAGGCCTAAGAGGCAGAAGAAAAAGAAGTGACTCTTGGCCAGAGAACAGAAATTCCTAATACATAGGATGACTATCGAAGGGGCCAGTGGCGTGGTTTAAAGGCATCGGTCTCCCCTGGGCTCTACCAGCAAACCAAAAGCAGTTTCACGTAACCGTTTACAAGAGTCCAATCAGCACATAACTACATTTTGTGAGGGAAATTACTCTGGAATTCACAAAATCTGTATATTTGCACTGGGCTCAGTTGATAGTCTCTGAACATGTCTGGGATCTAGTGTAGTTTAATAAGATATTCAGTGGTGCATAACTGATTAGGCAGTATATTCTTTTAAAAATATTTCAAAGCGTCACAGGGTTTTACAGCTGGAAGGGACTAGGGGTCATTAACTGATGGAGGCAAAGGCTTGTCCTCAACCGCACTCTGAAGTGCAGCAGGGCCAGGCAGAGAACAAGATCGAGGGCCCCCTTTTCTACAGCCGCGGGTAGACAAGAGGTGCCACTTAAAGATGCTACAGGACTGATGGCTATGCTCTCGGTGGTCACCCCGCCCAGCAGGCCATAGTGCAAGAAGGAAAACTGAGTCCTGTCAGATCTCCGAGAAAATGAGCACTGAAGCCTCCAGAAGAATCCGAGGTCTGACCAACTCCAAGCCCACGACCCTTCCCTTACATCGGGACAGCTTGTGATACATTTATATTCTCATAAACCCTCATCATCACAAGAAACAAACTAATATTCAAACACATCAGTTCCCTCAGAAATTAGCCCTTAATAAAGATATTTGCTCAGCAGTGGCCATGTTTTCCCTTTCTGTTTCCAACGTCAGTAATAATTCACTGGGTGAAGCAAATTTATTATTAAAAAAAAATACGATCAGTAAGTTACTCTCATGCATAAACATATGGTCCCTGAATCTTAAAATCCGCTCTTAAAATTTCAGAAATTATATGCCAAATTCTAGACAAATTTCAGAATTACCAACAATTTCCAAAAATTAGACTCTTAAGTATTATGAGCGGTTCACTTCTGAGATGCTCATCACAAAAAGAAAACAGGAGATACTAAGAATTCTGAAGCATCCTCCACTAACCATCAATGCTTTGCTTTCTGAGGTTTATTTCAGGACCCAGAAGCAGTAGCTGAATTTACTCCTCAGCCAGCATACATTATCTAAACAGTTACCAAAAATACTCTAGCAATCTAAGTATCTTCCTAAATCTGAGCAGACTGTTTTAACTTTTTTCCCCAAGAGCCCATATAATGTAGAAAACTGAGAAAAAGAAGAACCTCTCTATGTAAATTTCAAAGTGATCCTCTTCTTCTAGTTATTATTCTCTGTAGTGGATCCTTATTTTGCTCTGGCACCAAGCCAACAATTGATTGGTAGAAATGGAAGAGTCACTAGCCCACATCGACTCTATCACAACAATCTACAATTATTTGTTTTGCCAAAATCCACTCCCACACCCAAAAAAGGCAGGCCGACAGACTGCTGACCCACATGGTTGCTCTTTGCACACTTTAAATGAGCCGGTTCTAAGTCAACGAGATGCCAAAGCTACCAAGGCCAGGTACAGCGGGAGCAGGCTCTGGCAGTATGTCTCTGGCCTGAGCTGCGCACAGGAGCAGGAGTGAGCCCCACGGCCTGGCTACACCCTGCGGCTGGCACATGGCTGATTAAGAAGGTGGGTGAAATAAATATTTCCCAGTTGAGAGTATAGGGTAGGTATTTACCTGATGTACACCTCACATCATACACAAATGCTAAATGTTTACACCTTGAGAAGTAATTGTTGCTGCCGGTACGAGCTCTTAAACCACAGTTCATTTTCTCTGTGCCCTCTGGAGAATCTGGGGTTAAAGTACATCACTGATCGTATAAAGACATGACCACACATCAGCATCAACAGTAACTGAAACACAATGCCAATATTTTACACACACAGAGCCTGTACATGAGAAAGACTAACCAGGGCCCAAGAAAGATCCCTTTGCAGCTGCCTCGAACATTTCATCAAAAGGCCAATCATCTTAATTTAGGAATTTTTCCACCTACCAAGACTTTCTGCAGTTTTGCAGAGGATGATAAAAACATGAGGTATGCACAAACCTGGGGCACAGAACACTGTGAAAACAGGCATGTGGTTTGGTGGCTTGCTCCGGGTTAGGGGGTGAGATGCCTTAAAACATAAAATACACTTTTTACAAAAATTATTATTATAAGTGATCTCCACTAATAACAGAAAGATAAAACCAGTAATTTAAAAAAGAGGCTAAAAATGCAAAAGATGAAGAGAAATGAGGGGAAAATGATCATGCTAACAGTTCATTTCCATATCATTCCCCAAAGTCCCAGATTTCTTCCAACAAAGTACCTCAAACCTTTAAACAGAAAGGCTTCGAAAAGTTGCTTTTCAGCTTTTAACACCATAACTGACAATGAAACAACTAACGAACACAATGCACATTTCCAAACTGACAAAAACTGGGACGATTACACTAAAGTTAGAATTACAAGCAATGGACTAAAAACAAACCAAAAACACCATTACTGTTCCTTGGAGGGAGGATTTACTCATAAACTATGAAGTAGCAAGCTTAACGGTTATAAAAATAAGCTTATTTTATTTACATGTTAATAGCTAACAATTTTAAATTTTGACAAGAAAACTATTTATTCATTTAGGAGGATGAAAATATCCTGGAAATAGATGGAGCAATGGTTGCACAACAATGTGAATGTACTTAACGCCACTGAACTGTACCCTAAAGTGGCAAATTTTATGTAATGTACATTCTGCCACAACCAAAAAATACACACATATATAACTTTTTTAGCATCCCATATTTAGAAAAAAAAGTGGTCTAGAATTTTCTCCTGGATTTCATCAAATATAGCTTCCCTTCTAGAGTCACTTAATAAGGAATAACTTCTACTCTGATTCTCAAATTTCATCATTTATCAAGGCCCAAGGAGACAGAGAAGCACATCTTAACAGAATGGAGGTAACAGAGGCCAAACCTACTCCATGCTGCTGCTGCTGCTGCTAAGTCGCTTCAGTCGTGTCCGACTCTTAGCGACCCCATGGACTGCGGCCCACCAGGCTCCTCCATCCATGGGATTTTCCAAGCAAGAGTACTGAGGTGGGGTGCCACTGCCTTCTCCAAAACTTCAGTTCAAAAGAACTGCCTTGCTGTGATAGATCTACTCCAGATTTTGCTGCCATCCTACCAAAAATAAGAAAATCTATGGATAGATGAGATACGCTCAAGATTTTACGGCTTTAGTCTCTTTCCTAGCAATGAATACCAATCAAGAAACAGATCAGTTTCATCATCAGTTCACCTACTGGACTCCATAGCCTAATATCCTTGTTGTTGTTGTTCAGTCGCCTAGTCATGTCCTACTCTTTGCAACCCCATGGACTGCAGCACAACATGCCTCCCTATCCCTCAACATCTCCCGAAGCTCAGGCCCACTGCATCCGTGATGCTATCCAGCCATATCATCTGATGCCCCCTTCTCCTTCTGCCCTCAATCTTTCCCAGCATCAGGGACTCTATCAGTGAACCAGCTGTTCATATCAGATGACCAAAACACTGGAGTTTCAGCTTCAGCATCACTCCTTTCATCGACTATTCAGAGTTGATTTCTCTTAAGACTGACTAATTTGCCCTCCTTGCTGCCCCAGGGACTCTCAGGAGTCCTCTCCAGCACCACAGTTTGAAGGCATCGATTCTTTGGCACTCCACCTTCCTTACTATCCAGCGCTCACAGCAGGACGTGACCACCGGGAAGGCCATAGCCTTGACTATATGGACCTTTTTACCTTGGCATTGATCTATTCAGAAGTAGGTTTAAAAAACTGATTTCTGGATCCTATTCAACTAAGTAAATACAAGGAAACCGTTTTCTTAGAATTACTCGGAGTTAAAGACTTTGAAAATAGAACATATTTGTTGAAAACTTACTGTGAAAACACATATTTTACTTTGATAAACTCACTCACTCAGTTAGTGAGTTTAATTAGGGGTTTCCCTGGTGGCTCAGCTGGTAAAGAATCTGCCTACAATGCGGGAGACCAGGGTTCAATCCCTGGGTTGGGAAGATCTCCTGGAGAAGGGAACAGCTGCCCACTCTAGTATTCTGGCCGGGAGAATTCCACGGACTGGATAGTCCATGGGGTCTTGTCTGATATGACTGAGCAACTTTCACTTCACGGCACTCAATTAACATGAATCGTTAAAACTACAGTATACCTGTATCAACAATTTCATTCATTCCAGTGGCATACGGCAAAATAAGTGGATGCTTAACAATATTTAGGTAATTATACCTAAGTCATTTTAGGCAAATTTCTAAGAGAAAAAGTCACAAACATATAAAAAACATTTTAGGTCAAAATTAATTCACTCAACCACTCAATTAAACCAAAAAAGGCCGCTCAAGTCTTATATAAACAGCCTCCAAACTGGAAAAAGCAATACTGTGTAACAGATCTACACCCACATAAATACGCCCCTGGTGGATGAGCAGTTTTGCCTGGTTGCTCCCCAACTCCACACCCCGGGAAACAAGGCAGTTTTGCCTGGTTGCTCCCCAACTCCACACCCCGGGAAACAAGGACTTGGGACTCCTCAGCCTCTAGCATGCACACAAAGCAAGAACGCAGCTCTCCTTTACACGCCCACAGTGATCTCCTGATAAAGAAAGACCCCTCTAAAAAGGCACGTGTTCAAAAACTACCCAATTCCCAAAAGGCCAAGGACAGGGATATGGCCCTCAAGTAAAAAGAGGATTGTAAAATGTCATAAGTTGTTGTAATATCCATTTTGAAAATCTATATATTACCCCCAAAATTAATGGAACTTGAGTTTTATTAATACTCATTCTGAGCCTCCATGAATCTGTTGTTTTAAGAAACACACAAGAGTTCTTTCAAACACAAATATTTAAGACTCAAATTTATATATCTACACACAGCCCAAAATGAAAGTGACACAAGTGAAATACTAGTTCCCCTTCCTCAAATATGGATCAAAGCACACAGATCAATTAAGTGAGCAGTGTCAAGCTCCTGCAGAGAAGGAAGAAAAACCTCTCCACTCAGGACACGAGGAAAAAAGCTAACAGTTTTCTATGCCAACACGCCCAAAATTTATATCTCCAAGTTAGTCTTCAAAATAAGCTGCAAAATTTTATAGAAACCAGCCCCCCCCCCAAAAAAATTTTTTTTTAAATGAAACTACTTTCTTGCTAGGAGAGAACAGGGTTAAATAAACAAAATGATCATCTTTTTGGTTTGCCTGTCACACTGGTATTTATCTTAGGGAAGTAAGTTAAGTTCCTATTACATCAGAATTCATTTTTTTTTCAGATACACCCAGCTCCAAATTATAAAGTAATAAAGTCCATTCATGTAGACCTGAAAATTCAACCACCCTCTGTTACATCTGTTTTCTTTAAAATGTGTCTATGTCTAATAAAACTACCAAATGGGTTGTATATTAAGAGACTTCCTCTACACTGTCTTACATTTTTTAAATCGGTTCTCAAGCCAGAATTAATATATTTTTATGCCAGAGTGAAGATGTTATTCTTACAGTTTTAATGAAAGAAAATGGTAGTTAAAAGGTAGTTCATTAGTACAAGTGTCTAGGTGTGATTTGGAATATTTCCATATCCACAACACAATTCAGATGCTTCTGATACAACATGACATGGGAAAAATGGAATGAGTATAAAAAGCTTTGCCAAAAATTCATTCCTGAATATAGATAAAAAAACAAAACCAAAGAAAAATGAGGGATTAGGGCTTATTACAGATGCAAGGTAAGAATATGTTGTTCCTTGGAAAATATGTATTGATTTTGTGTTAATATAAACATAAATTTAAGTGACAGCTGTCTTACAGAGTAGTTGCCTTAAAAAAAAAAAAATGCCAAAAGTACACAGAAATCAGGATCCCCAATGAAAACAATTTTAGGCCATGCACAATTTCATTTCAGATAACCCAGAAAAACAGAAAACAGTTGACATTTTTCATCGTATTTTCTTTGTTTTTTAAATGAACCACAGTTGCCAATTCCACCTCCTCTTAACGATGGGGCAGCTGGCCAGTCATAGCTCAGCAAATATATCAATTTAGTCCACAAATACTTCTTTACAAGAGTTAACATATCATATAGTATAACAGTGTACTGAGTGGGAAAGTGGGAGAGTGTTATAATGTATCTTATACAAATTTTAAGGTAATCAGGAACCAGCCTGTAAGTCTCATTACTTACAAACCTTACTGCTTTTAAATCAGCTAATCAGTTTTCTTTTAATGGTAAATAAGGCTTTTTTAAAAATTATGTTGTATTACATTCTATAAAATTAAAGTTAAAATAGCACTAATGAAATTCAGCACAAATATGAACATCCCAAAATCTTAGATATGTGAGCAGACCTCAGTATTCCTTTTGAGATTGCTTTATCTGAATACTTTATCTCACAAAACCCACTAAGTATATTGTAAAATGCCTTATTCCACTTTTTAAAAAGACCCTCCCATTACAATATACACCCGTTTTGTTCTCAATTACAAAAACATTTGCCACCCAATGTAAACCATTGCTAAAATCAAAAATGAAACTAACGGTGCTAAAGCCATGAGAAAATGTAATAGTATCCCATGGCCTATAGTTACATAGTAATCTAATGTTTTGGACAAACAACTGGTCCTTAGTATAACTGTCATAACAAATACAAAAGAATAGCAGCCTTCCAAAAAGAAAAAATACCAAAAACACATTCTACATGTTATACGGTATAGTACCTACAAGAAATCAGTGAATCTAGGTCATATGCCCGGCAGTTTTCCTCCCCCCTTAAAAACAAAAAAGCTATTCCTAAGGGTCATACTGAGGACATAAAGGATTCACTCTCATTCCAAGAAAACAAAATACTTAAAATGATTGGTACCATTATGAAGAAACACCGTAAAGTAACACCGACCTACATCTGCCTCTATCATCCTCGTTACTGGCTTAGAGAGATGTGAATTCTAAACTGTCCCTTTAAAAGGAAGCTGACAAAGCAAATCTTTTCAAAATTAATTACGTGGGTTTATTTACACAAAGTCTTCCGATGTTTTTACCTATCCAAATCAAAAAAATCAGAATCCCCAGTTTTCTATGAAGAATAGGAAAATGTATTATCATTAACTCTAAAACTCTACTAACTGAAGATTAGAAAGGAGTGGACTCCCAACGTCCTCAGCCCGGGATTCACATGATTATCTGTTAAATTCAGTACTGCATACATTCTGACAAGTCTCTCATCTAAAATAAGGTTATTATTAAAATACACCTTCCTAAAGCAAATGAGCTAAGTAAAAACAGATATTACAGCCACCATTATTCCTTTTTAACATATTTTAATGTTTAAAAAGTTTTAAAAATTCTAATGTCCATGAAAGAAAAACTATTTGGAAGAAGCCCAGCACAATTTGCATGTAATATAGTTTCCCTAAAACATTGTGTAAGCAGTTCAAATAAGGCTCACATAACCTAATCTAGCAAAACAATCAAGGGGGGAAAAAGATTTCTGAGGCATTTGCTTCCAAATCAGAAGCAAATATAAAATAATTTTTAAAATTTCACAAGAAGGTCCATTTCTTCCCTTTTAACTAATTGTTGTCTGCAGAAATTATTATAGTTTCCCCACTTCATGTTTTCTTAAACATCACATCCAATTCTAACTGAAACTCCTCATCCACTAACTTCTAAAAACGATCAGAATTTTAAAGCACAACTTACCAGAAACATAGTTTTAATCTTGTTATAAAGCGAATTAAGTATTACTGAAATATACCACTGGCTATCAGAATCATGACATTTTTAATGTTACAAGTTTTAATTTTATATTAAACTACATGTGATGACATAATTCCAATTTTTTTCATGGTTTAATCCATAAAGGGTTATTTTATAAAAGCTTTCCAAAATCCAGAAATTGGTAAAATTCTTGGTTTAATTTTTTTTCAATTGCCATATCCTCACCCTACAATTATAGCAAATGAGATATGTAATGGCCATGCTGAGACTGTCAAACAGCTGAATTTTCTAACTGCCCAATACTGGACACCAGTGTGATGTTTTTAGGTATTTAATCCTCTTATTAGTTACTGTGATTCATAATAATTTAAGCTTTAAATAATATTTCACCTTACATCTGCATGTAATAGAGCTCAGTTATTATTTGTGGCAAGAATTTTTGTGACTGTACTGCTCAGCACTTCTATTTACATCAGCAGTGCTAAATGCCCAATGGTGAGAGGGGAGCCAATCAGATGGCAGATTAGATGTCAACTCAGAGGCAGCTGTCTGGAGACTATTACAGCCAGTTTACCTCCACAATTCAAATTCCAAACCTTGCAAAGGAGATCAAGTCAGTCTTTAGGCTCAGCCTCCGAGCGAGAAACAGCAAGAGTGCAGGACTCTTCCTAATAACGCTGCAGGACTTGGGGGGGGGACAGGAAATTAAAAATCCAAATAAATCTGATTCAAAAAGATCCATTTTCACTGGTCTGCTCCCTCCCTGGGTTCGCTGACTAAAAACGTACGCCTAACCCACGATCCAAATAAGTTCAGTTTAACCGGAATGTGTTCCTTTAACGCAGCCTATCCGTTGAAGGTGACTCCTTTCAAGCAGCCTGCAAGCCAAATAATGGATTTCCCCGGCTTATTCTTGGGAATGAATCGATATATTTTAGGGTCGTTTTCCTCCCCATCGTTCTAAGACGTGGGTACTCTTTTTGGCTACTAAACGCTCAAAACTCGAAGCCCGCGTCGAATATCGCCGAATGCCTGGGCACAACTACGAAACACACGCTCGGCTGCCACAAAGCTAACCTTTTTTTTTTTTTTCCTCCTGCCTTCACCTTGTGAGCTCTAAGAGGGAAAAACGCGGTGTGGCCTGAGGTAGGACAAAGTTCCTCATTCTTTCCTCAGTTCGAGCTCATGGTGGGCGCTACCCGAGAAGCGGGGGGCAGTTATTTCTCCTCAGACCCTACCGGCCCGGAGCGCCCATTTCTGTGGTAAAAATAAATAAATATATAAAATAAAGCTGCCCGAACGGTCCCCGGCGCCCACACGGCTTCCCGGTGGCGCGGTCCCGGCCGCGCGGCTCGGCGCCCGGGGCGGGGGTGTCGAGGCGGGCGCTCGGCGACCGGCCACCGCGGCGCCCGTCCCGGGCCTCGGCGAGGGACCCCCTTTCCGCCCCCCGGGGCCCCGGGCCACGCACTCCGACCCTGCGCGCCGCCGGGCCTCGGAGCGAGGCAGCCGCGAGTTAAAATGGCTTTGGGCGCCTCGCCCCCCCACCTCCTCACCTCCGCCTCACACACACACACCACCACCACCCCCCCACCAGGGCCGAAGACGCAGAAAAAGTAACGCGGAAAGAAAAGAAACTACAGGGCTCGCAGCGCGCGGCGAGGCCGCCGCGGCGGAAGCAGGCCCGGCCGGCGCGGGGGTTACCTGGGATCTGCCCATGGTCGGGCCGGGGGTGCCGGGGCTCATCGCCGGGTGGCTCCTTTGTTGCGCGGCCGCCCAGGCCGGGCTGGCAGCGGCGTACTGGGCGCCCATGTCCTTGCCCAAGCCCATGCCCGCGGCCGCCTGCTGGCCGCCCGCCGCCGCCCCCGCCGCCGCTGCCGCCGCCTGGGACTGGGGCTGCGACGGCGGCGGCGGCGGCGGCGGCGCGCTGGGGCTGCTGTAGTCCGGGTAGCTGCCGCCGTAGCTCCTCATCATGGGGCTGGGCGAGGTGAGCAGCTGGTTGAGGGTCGGGGTGGCCCCCGACGGGTGCTGGTTCTGCCCGGCGAAGCGCTGGAAGCCCCCCGTCGCCGCCGCCGCCGCTGCCGCCGCCGCCGCGCCGGCGGCCGCCTTGCTGAGGCTCGCGGCCCCGCCGCCCCCGGGGCCCATCATCATGCCGCCGCCCTGCTGCCGGGGGGAGCTCAGCACCCCGTACCCCGAGGACGAGCCCCCATAGCCGCCGCCGCCGCCTCCTGCTGCTGCTGCTGCTGCCGCCGCCGCGGCCGCCGCCGCCACAGCTCCCGCTCCTCCTGCTCCTCCTCCTCCTCCTCCTCCTCCGCTGCCTCCTCCTCCTCCTCCTCCTCCACCGCCGCCGCCGCCGCCGCCCGCGCTGGGCCGGCTGTAGCCCGGATAATGGTTGTACTGGCTGTTGGGGTACCCTTCGTGGGAGTTCTGCAGGGGGTCCATGCTGTTGGGGGCTCCGGCGGCAGCTGAGGCGGAGTGCATCAGCCCCATCCCGGGGCTTTGTTGTCCGCCATGTTGATCAAAGCAAGGCCCAGCGCGGCCACCGGGGCCGCCGCTAGCTGGGGCAGCGCTGCCATAGTAATTATTAAACTCCGAGACGGCGGCCGGGCCGCCTCCGCCGCCCCCGGGCACGGCGACCGGCGGCGGCGGCGGCGGCTGCTGCGCGCCCAGGCCCGGCTGCTCGAACCGGCCGCCTGCCGGTTCCCCCATCTTGGGCGGCGCGTCGTCCTCGTCGCCCGGCTTGCTCAGCAGCGGCTGGCCCGGGGGCTCGGCCTGGCTGCCCGCGGCGGCACCGTCCTTGGCGCCTCCATGTTGCGGCTGCTCCATGTCGGCACCGGGCTGAGGCGTGCCGCCGCCCGCGCCGCCGAGGCTGTTGTTGTTGGAAATGGGATGTTGGTGCTGCTGCTGCTGCTGCTGTGGTTGCTGCTGCTGCTGCTGGAACTGGTTTAGCTGCTGCTGTAGTGCGTGGTGGTGGAGGTGGTGGAGGTGGTGGGCATGGTGGTGGTGGTGGTGGTGTTGGAGGTGGTGGGCATGGTGGTGGTGATGGTGGTGGTGCTGCTGCTGGTGGGGCGCTGCGGCGGGGGCTTCGCCAACGGTTTTCAGTTTGTGGTTGGGGAGCAGCCCCGTCTCCATGGCCGAGCCCGGGCCCGACGAGGAGGAAGAGGAGGACGCCGCCGCCGCCGCCGCGGCGGAGGAGGAGGAGGAGGAGGACAGCGCGGCGGCGCTTCCACCCTCCGCCTCGGAGCCGCCGCTCTTGGCGCTGTTAGTGCTGGCGGCGACCGCGGCCGCGGCGCTCGCGTTATGGGCCATGTTCAGTTCGTGACGGGGGTGCAGGGAGTGGTGGTGCACATTACTCAGGCCGCTGCCGTCGCCGCCCCCCAGCATGGGTCCCGGTGCCGCCGCGCCGCGCGCCCCCGCCTCCAGGCCCCGGGCCCCGGGCGCCGGCCGCGGCCCGGGGGGCGCCCGCCGCTCGCCGCTGCCCGCCCGCGCTGCTGCTGCTGCCCGCGCGGCCATGATCACCGCGGCGTGGCGAGGCCGGGCGGGGGGGGTGCGGGGGGAGACAATAAAACCCACTTTTTAGTCTGCGGCCCCTCCTGTGCGCATCCACACGCCCCGACGGGAATCGAGCGAGCCCCCTCCTTACTCCCCTCCCTCCACGGGCCCCGCCGGAGCCGAACCGGGGGTCTACGCCTTACGGTCTGGGCCTGTTCCCGCTGTGTGATTTCAGGGTGAAAGTTTTTAGTGCAGGTTTAAATGAAACTTTTTCTCTTTTTCCTCTCTACGCCGGATATGGGTAAAAATACACGACTGACTTGAGCCGCTCGGGCCCAGCATAGCTTGAGAGGGAGCCGGGCGAGCCCGAGCAACTATTATCCACTTCTCTCTGCTCGGGCGCACTCGCAAAACGCGGACTGGACTCAGCCCTGGGCCGCCGCGGCCCGCGGGGCCCTGCGCCCTCCTGCCCGCCCGGCCCGGGTGCAGCCTCGCGGGCACTGGCGCCCCCGGACCGGGGAGCTCGGGTCCGGCCGCGCCGCTGGCGTCCGGAGCGAGGCGGGCGTGGGGCGACCGGAGGCTGCACTTTCCCCTCGTGCCTCCGTCGCCTTGCCAACCGGGCGTTCGCGTGTTTGTTTTCACGTCTAAAAGGCACCATACAAAGGTGGAAAACGAGTCTGACGAGCAGACAAAAGAGGGAGAGAAGGGCCGGGGAACAAAGTTGTCTGTCGGCCTCAAAGCTTACGAGGAGCCGACGGAGAAAGAAAATATTTGGGCAATCTGTGCAAAAGCACTGCCTCTCCCAAGAGTTATGTAATTTTTCAGCTTGTTAGCCTCTCTTCCTTGATTTCGGGCCATCAGTGTGATTCCCACAACTTCTTCAAACTGCAAAATTAGGAAAGAGTTTTAACTGAAGGTTAGCCTCATTCCAGACGCTCTGTGCCCTGTACACAGCAGGTACTCAATACATGCTTATTACTGACTGCACCTGCCCCAAAGAAATGCTGATATAACTTTTTTTTTTAAGGCAGTGTGTGTGTGTGCCTGCACGGTTAGTCCCTCGGTTCTGAGACTCTGCGACCCCATGGACTATAGCCCACCAGGCTCCTCTGTCCATGGGATTCTCCAGGCAAGGACACTGGAGTAGGGAGCCATTCCCTTCTCCAGAGGATTTTTCCGACTCGGGGATTGAACTGGGGTCTCCTGCATTGCAGGCAGATTCTTTACCATCTGAGCCACCAGGGAAGCCCACATAGGCTTTATTAATGAAAACACAAAAGTATTCCCAAAGGAACATTTTCTCACAATGCACTTGCCTGTCTTCTCTCTGAAGGAAAGCCTTCAAATGTGTAGAGTGGTATGCTATGCTCCCAACAACTTGCACGTGGAAATTTAACTATTGGTGCCATAATAGAAAGAGCTAAGGTTTATCTCATGTCTTCATAAATCTGTATGACACCTTTCATCCTATTTTAGAGGTTAGGTGCACAGTTAACCCTCTTGATATGAGTTCATTTCTAAGTAATGTGAAACAAAACTAAAAGATATATGTTATATTTCATAAACATAAGATCAGTGATGATGTAAATCTATCGAATCTAATCCTACAGCAAAAATGTTTCACACTTTTTCTTCAAATACTATCCATTGTTTTATCACTTTTTGATGTTTTAAATGTTTTTATTATTGTGAATCTGTCACCTAGTAACATCTTGAATATCTTCCAAAGCAGGACTTCTTAACCTAAACAATAGCTCAGTTGTACTAGTGTGGACTCAGTTTTCATGGAGAGAAAGCATCTGAAACCAGAGCTTTCAAGAAGTCCTGCTAGCTGAAATGATATGTATGATTTTGGTAGAATGTAGCTTTCTAAAATCATCTAATTCTTCAGCTTTCCATAAAGGTTATTTTAATTTATTTCAACTGCAGTGGTTATTTTTGTTTGCTTGACCAAGTGTAAATATGTTACTTGACTAAATAGGAAAGGATATATGTGGAAAACTGGTGACTGATGGTGGAGGAGGGGAATCAGGTGCATACCCAAGAGTCATTATAGAATGTAGAAACAACAAATTGCAAGTCTATGCAAACAACTGGAAAACAGGAGTTATATTATCACGTGTAAGTGAATAAGAGAAATGTAAGGTGAATTCATGTCAAATCATTCATCAGTTTTTGCCAAGAGAATACTACATCTTTGTTAGTGTGCCTCTTTGACATTTTCTCCTGGATTTTCTCCCTTTATATAGTCAAATACATACTAATTACATGATGATACCACATAAGTTGAATTTTTTGAGTTTTCATATGCAAATACAAATATATGTCTGTTTTGCATATGTGTTTATACATATATTCTAAACTCAATTACATATTTATGCTTTTAGACATTTATAGTCCAACTATGTACACATAGTCATAAAAATACATTTTTTCCAACTGATAAAATATATCAACATCAGTTCTTAGAAGTACAGCCATATTTTGTGGCTTATTTTCACAACTAATCCTAAAAAGGGAAAATGAGTCACCAAGTTCACCTCTGGCCCTTTTCTTAACACTTTTTTTCTATATAGAAAAATCATGAAACTTGAAAAAAAAACCAGGTATATAGGGCGAAATCTCTTTTAATTCCTTTTGCTTCAGCAAGTCAACTAGAAGATTGGAACCAAGAGGCTATGAAATCGAGGCCCCCAGCACAATGAAGTCAGTCTGCTATAAAAGGCGACACTTGCCAGCTTCTCCTCCCCAATGGCAGCTGCCACACCCTAAAGCAGACAGAAGGCTCTGCAGTCTGCAAGGAAGCACAGCACAAAGCCCGCAGGACTTGGTTTTGTCTCCTAAACCACAGAGAATGCTAAAATACCTCTTCAAAAGCATCTTGCTGAAGGTAGTAGTGGGCTCCTCTTTATTCAACCTAGGCTTCTCAAACACATCATCTTGAGAAAACAAAAGAAAAGCCTCTTAACAGTTTCATTTAAAAATCCAGGACTTAATAAAATCGCAGTTGTCGCGTCTGTTAGAAAGTCATGTAATAGGTTCACATTTCTCAAAAGCAAAGTCATGAAATAGTTTCACATTTCCCAAAAGCACGATTCGAACTGTAGATCATAGTTTCTGTTGTGTTAGTTGCCTCGATTATCCTATATGGAGATTCTACAGTAGTTTTCAAACGGAAAATAAAGTACTACAAATGACCGCATTCATTTTTCCTAATGAATTCTTTATTTTTACACCTCTTGCCTAAATTTCAAACCACAATGACAACTTTAATAAGTTACTCTAGCCACGAAGGAGCCGAGGAGGTGAAGGCCCAAAAGCTGCAGAGTGGGCTTACCCTGCCTGCAGCTGACCTGCCACCCATCGAATGCCCCACACCCTCACCGTTAGCCAGAGGATTACCCAGCACTTTATTAAACATTACTTTATGGTTACAAAAATGGGGTTGAGTTTGGTGGGGTTTTTTAATGTTATGAAAAACTGATATTCCAATACAATTCCCTCTGAATAAGTTTTAGGGCACTGAATAAAAGGCTCTTCAAACCTGCCCACTTAAAGAGGATTGAGCCAGATGGTAGTTTAAGAATGCCACAGTTCTGTTCTCTTTACCTCATCACACTGTTTGCTTTAAGATTAGTCCCCTTTTACTGTTCTGGTTATTTATTCAGTAACTGAAACTATCACGATTCACTAGCCATCATATTTCTCAATGTTCTTTACATAATTTGGAACCAATTTAGACTAAAGCCCTGTCAAAAGTTTTACAAATAAGAACTATTAAAGAATAAGGCTTTGGACACTTGCTTTCCTTTTAGATTTATGAGAAATGCTATGAATGGAGCTAATGGGATTTCCCTACTTATCTTGGTCAGGGACTTTAAAAAGCACTAAACAATTGTCCTTTTCACATCTCTGATTTAGATGTTAGCCGTGAATAAATCAGTAAATGCAAGATTACGGGATACAGCATTTGACCTGAAGCAACTATACAAATGCAGTAGTGGCCCATAAGTTTAGGATGCAAAACAACTAGGATCTGAAAACAAAAGTCTAGGCAAGAAATAATTTGAAGAAATGTGGGGACTCTTGACTAACGAGCACTACTATATTTACTAAGAATATTATAGTGGGTAAATAAACTGGATGGGGAGAGGGATAAACTACACTTTTTTTTTTTTTTCAACAAACTTGTCTAGAATCTAGCTTGTGACATTCCCTGAGAATAAAAAGAAAAATACTAGCTTCCTTCTGTCCTCAACAGGGGAGATAAACTGTTACCTAAAACATACTTATTGTTCAGTTGCTAAGTCGTGTGCCTCTCTGCGACCTCAGGGACTGCAGCATGCCAGGCTCCTCTGTCCACTTTCTCACAGAGTTTGGTCAAATTCATGTTCATTGAGTCCTCGATGCTATCTAACCATCTCCCACGTGGTGCAGTGGTAAGGAATCCACCTGCCAGTACAGTAGACATGGGTTCAATCCCTGGGTCAGGAAGATCCCCTGGAGAAGGAAATAGCAACCCACTCCAGTATTCTTACCTGGAGAATTCCGTGGACAGAGGAACCTAGCTAGGTACAGTCCCTGGGATAGCAAAGAGTCAAACACGACAGAGTATACACACACACACGCATTAGACATACTTAGGGCTGCCGTGAAACGTCATGGAGAATCTGGCCAGAAAAGAAGCGAGTTCAGACTTTCCTACCTAACAGCATTCCCTGCAGCTCTGCCTTGTTGGCTACCATTGGCTGGGCACCGAGCCCTAATCCTCAGTCTAGTTTGAAGTGATTCGGGAATCCCCAATGCTGAAACTAGACTTCCAGAACCCTAAGTCAGGTTCACCAGAGAGTGTGTGTGTGTGTTAGTCACTCAGTCGTGTCCAACTCTGTGACCCTACAGACTGCGACCCGCCAAGCTCCTCTGTCCATGGAATTCTCCAGGCAAGAATAGTGGAGTGGGTTGCCATTTCCTTCTCCAAGTTTCACCAGTGACTACTCCAATTCCTCTCCAAAGTCCCTGGAAACATAGTAACAGCAATGAAATAAATTATGTTTATTTCTTTAATACATTTTGGAACTCTGTACTATGCATCTTAGACTGTCCACATTTTGAATGTTTAATAATTTTTTTATTACAGCTTAGTTTAGAAATGTTCTATAACTTTTAGACAAATGTGTTCAATGGCATTTCTTCAGTTTATTCCCAGGATTGCCCTCGTTTGCCATCATCAGAATCACTTATTGAGCACCTACTAGTGTATTTTAATATTCTCTCCAATGATTACATCATGTCATATATTCATCTGTATGGCTACTGATAACGTACTGCTTAAATAAAAGCACTTTATTGATAACATCACTCTAGTTCCTTGTAAGTAAATACTCAAAAAGTAAACATATTTAAGGTCATTTTGTATTAGTCAAGAATATAAAGGAAATCATTTAGAGAGCTAATCTCAATTTATTGGAAAGATTTTAGCAACTTATCCGAAGGCCTGAATCTTTGTTATTGGTGATTAATTGCTTCTTAGTACATATAAATGTCTACAATAAAACTACTTATCAAGCACAATAAACTCCAAATAATAAATAACTCATGTGCATTAACGCAACGCATTTGTGATATTTATTTCACCCTCTTTATCTTCATCTTGTCCCTAATTCATTAAGAGAATCAGTTGGCACTCTAAAGGGTAAATTATTGACAGTCAAATCTGACTGTTCTCCTAAGGGCCAAAGGATTTGGTTATATGCTGTTCTTACACCAAATGACATAATTTCACTGGGGAATTTGTTTATCAGTGCATTCCTCTAGAAATGCCCAAGTGGTTAAGCATAAATATTTTTTCTATCCCTAACTTAAAGGATATTTTCACATTGTAGCGTGTTACTATAGGACTTAAAAGTGAGTGGCCTCCCTGGCGTCTGTCTGACCCTCAGACGTCTCCTCCCAGGCTGTCCTGTCTGTGGTCCTGGTGACCTGCTTTTCTCAGGGACCACGTGGGGTAAAGGTTTCCCTCCCAAAGGATAACCCACAGGAGCAGCTGGGCAGGCGGCTTCTTGATTCAACCCCATTCATTCAGCAGATAATTGCCGAGGCCTGCCTACTCCGCACCGGCCCTGTGCTCGACTCTGCGGCCACCACACTGAGAATTTTATTTTAAAAAAGGAACTTCCAGCTCTGTCCACTAGCTCGCCACTAATCAAGTGACCCCACGCAAAAGTGTCTAGTTGCGCAGAGAACGCGCTGGGAAGGAAAAGGCGCAGGGCTCTAGGAGGGAAGTGAACGAAGGCGCTGACGCAAGCCGGGGCCCCAGGGAAGGCTTCCCGAAGGAAACGTGGCTGAAACCCGAAGAGAGAGGAGAAATAACCCGGGCAGGAAGGGAAAGGGCGTCCCGGACGGCAGGAGGCGCGGGGCCAGTCCCCGCACCCGCCCGCAGCCCTTCTGTACCCGCGCTTGTCCCTCGAGCGCCGCGCGATGGGACCCGGGCCGGGCCTCCGCGCCCAGGGGGCTGACCCCGGGACCCAGGTGGTCACGCGGCCCTTGGGCTGCTGGGAAGAGAGGCGGGGCCGGAGCGAGTGGGCGTGGGCCTGGGGGCGGGCCCTGGGCATCCAGGCCCGCCTCCTTCAAGTGCGGAGCCTCCCCGTGCATAAGGACACTCAAGAATGATAAAAGAGCATCCTAAAGTGAGTCTGTTTTAATGGTTACACTTTTAAAAACATACTCAGCCTAGAAAATAGGAGGCGGTACAAGTGTGCTTTTCACAGAGCCCCACTGGCTGTGTGGTCTGTTGATGGATCACAAGTCTAAAAACAAATAGCAGCATCAGCACCTTTTCTTTCCGTCTAGTCCTTGTATCTCTAGGACTAAAGGGATAACCGTAACTGGCGACCACGCCGAAGCCAAAATTTGAGAGCCTTTGTGCCTCCTCTCCCAGTTCTCTGTCTTGACGGAGCATCCTCCATGTGAGAGATAAGAGATGGTGGAGGTGGAAGAAGGCAGGCGGGACCGTGGGGATGGAGGTGCAAGCTGGAATCAAGATTGCCGGGAGAAATATCAATAACCTCAGATATGCAGATGACACCACCCTTATGGCAAAAAGTGAAGAGGAACTAAAATGCCTCTTGATGAAAGTGAAAGAGGAGAGTGAAAAAGTTGGCTTAAAGCTCAACATTCAGAAAACGAAGATCATGGCATCTGGTCCCATCACTTCATGGGAAATAGATGGGCAAACAGTGTCAGACTTTATTTTTTGGGGCGCCAAGATCACTGCAGATGGTGACTGCAGCCATGAAATTAAAAGATGCTTACTCCTTGGAAGGAAAGTTATGACCAACCTAGATAGCATATTCAAAAGCAGAGACATTACTTTGCCGACTAAGGTCCATCTAGTCAAGGCTATGGTTTTTCCTGTGGCCATGTATGGATGTGAGAGTTGGACTGTGAAGAAGGCTGAGCGCCAAAGAATTGATGCTTTTGAACTGTGGTGTTGGAGAAGACTCTTGAGAGTCCCTTGGACTGCAAGGAGATCCAACCAGTCCATTCTGAAGGAGATCAGCCCTGGGATTTCTTTGGAAGGAATGATGCTAAAGCTGAAACTCCAGTACTTTGGCCACCTCATGCAAAGAGTTGACTCATTGGAAAAGACTCTGATGCTGGGAGGGATTGGGGGCAGGAGGAGAAAGGGATAATAGAGGATGAGATGGCTGGATGGCATCACTGACTCAATGGATGTGAGTCTGCGTGAACTCCGGGAGCTGGTGATGGACAAGGAGGCCTGGCGTGCTGCGATTCATGAGGTCGCAAAGAGTCAGACAGGACTGAGCAACTGAACTGAACTGAACTGAAGTGATTCCGAAGAGTCCACAATTTAAGAATGTGTGGATTTTTCACTGACCAAGGGCTTCCAACTGAGGATGTGAGTGAGGTCTTCAGCCAGAGCCTTACTTGCCATCCACTGAGTCCTGCTTGAGAATAGGGTGTCTAATTTGCACAGTCTCCTACATGCTTGCAGCGGCCCTCCATGGCAGAGAGGGCAAGGAGATAACATTGATAGACTTTGGTAATCAATTAGATATAGGGGTAAGGAAATGGAAAGGTCGAGTTCCCACCTCTCCGTTCTTTTACCATCTCCCCACCCCACCCCCCTTCCTGGTCCACACCAGTGATGAAGCAGCTGGAAACTCCAGCTTTTATCCCCACCATCCCATCCATTTCACCCTATCCATCTATCCTACCCCTCCAACCGCTCTGATAAGCTAACTCTGTCCATAATAGAATCTTAGGCCTAAAAACAGCTTAGAAGTTTTAAGAAGCTGTGAAAAACTCATCAGATCCATACACTGTAGATGTTTTATGATGTCTGAGCTGTCTCTCTTACCTAGGAATTTGTAAAGTTGAGATGACCCATGGGAAACTCTTTGAAACAAATAAACCAAATGAGTTAACACTCAACCGATAAGTTACAGTTTGTCCCCTTCCCAGAGCCTCCTGTTTGCACAGCGCCAAGGACTGTTGTGCTTATCATCACTGATATAAAGGACACCTGTGTCCAGTGTAGCTCCTTCTCTCCTGGAGTTATGCAGTACGACTGCCCTGCTCCTTCTGCATTTGCGAGAGGCCAGCGCTATCATCTGCAGTCCCTGAAACGGGGCACTGGAAGAAAGGAGGAGCCCAGGCTGGAAAATACCCAGGCCTGGGCCGCATCCATGCTTTGTGTCATGACCTGACTTTCTGCCACCTTTCCACAGGTGCAAATTGTGGGGCAAACCACTTCACGTGTCTGGAAAAGAAAAAGGAGAGGCCTGGGAGTTGGTGCTCCCAGAAGGCAGCCTTTGGAGCACCCAACACACACTCCCTTCTTCTTACTCATCCCTATTTAAGGATAGGGCGTGAGTCTAGAAAAGAGAAAACTTCAGGCAGAAATAGATGCACTTAATAAACCAAGCCACTTCTGGGCTGCTTTGAGTTTCATAATGATTATTACTTAGCATTTATTGTGTTTATCTGGTGCCCAGCAATTTACATACATGTGACAGACATCCAAGTTGCCTAATCTAACATCTGTTCGCACCTTTGGTCCGAGAAACCCCAATTTTTAACCGGGCACGTGACCATCTGTAAAAAACAAAACCATCTACACATTTCCCAGATCCCGTGGAGGTAGGTATGCCCATGTGTTTAAGGACAGCTGTGGTGCTGGCTCGGTTACTTTCTACCTCCAAACTTGGTTTATGAGAGAGAGAAGTAAACTTCTGTTTAAGCTACTAATTTTTTTTTTTTTTTGCTTTGTTTTGTTTGGATTTTTTTCTTTTTAGTAGAAAACAAAATCTACACTTAACTGATAGTGCGTTATGGTGTTTTATATAATTCTCAATACCCCTTTGAGAGTTTAGTTAACCTCTCAAGCCTTGATTTCCTTCTGTGGAAAATAATAGTACCTACTTCTCTGGGCTTCTGAGGATTAGACGAAATAATTCCTGCAAAGCTCTGAGCACAGTGCCTGGCACAAGGGAAGTGTTTAATGCTATTCTTTATTTTAAGGGCCTTACATCTCTCTAGTGGGATCACCAATTCCATTAAGTCCCTGTCTTCAATCTCTTCCATCCTCCACAGAACAATCCTGGACCCTCCGTGGGCTCTACACTTAATTGTTGAGAGAACCTTGTGGCTGAACACAAATGTGCACACACAATTATTTACATGCATTCTCAAATTACTTGTTTCTTTCAGTGCTGAGAACTGAGGTAGCTCAAGCAACCATACATTTTCATATGGTTATACTTTAAAAATAAAGACAGGATTCCTAACTTCCTTTTTTTTTAAATTTGGTTCAAGGTATGGGAAGTTTGTCTTAAAAGGTCAGGTCTACCTATTTGTCTGATTTCCCATCTTCTCCACTACGAAAGAACACTGGTAGTAAAGCCAGAGGGAAGGTAAGACTTCACTGGTCCTGTTGACTAAAGGAGCATCTTGTGAGCGTGAGACTTGTAACTGGAGACAGTGTGGAGGTCTGCTTTGAGCGTGTTTAACGCTGTGGCACATCACAGTAGTCTTGGTTTGTACTAGTTTAGCACTTATTTACAAACAACATGATTATTAGTGCCAATTCTAGAAGACTGGTTTCCCACTGACCCCAAAAGAAACAATGCAAATATTCATCCTTTTCTAAAGCATAGTAAAACTCCTGTGGTTTTTGAAACCAGACCAAGAACACATGTAGAAAAGCCCATGGATTATTTTAAGTGAACTTATTTTTTTTTAATCTCATTAACTTTTCACCATATGCTGTTTATTTTTTATATCCTGCACAGGCTGAGAAATGAAAATAGACCAGGCCACTATGTTTTGTTCGGGGCACATCATTACGAGGATGACATAGACAAACTGGGGAGTTCTGAGAAAAAACAAAGAGATTAGGGGCATTTTTAAAGATGACTTATTGAAAAAGATTTTTAAGGCTCTATATATTCGTTAACTCAGCAACCTAGGAGGCAAGCAGGAAAACTGCTTCCCACCACATGAAAAGTGTTACCTCGGGGGGTTCCTGAATGCAGAAAGAAGCTGGATTCATGTCCCATTTCAGCATTTATGGGCTGTGCCTGTTTTGCCATTTACTTAACCTTGTTGTGCAGCAGAATGTTTGTGAGACACTGCAATTCTTTGGGGGGTAAGAATTAAATGAGAGACTATATGTAAAGCATTTAACATATTGCCTGGAAGTAGACAGGTTAAGTGGGTCGGGAACATCCCCTGGAGGAAGAAATGGCAACCCACTCCAGTATTCTAGCCTGGCAAATCCCATGGACAGAGGGGCCTGGTGGGCTACAGTCCATGGGGTTGCAAAGAGTCAAAGATGACTGAATACACATGCAAAAAATAGGTCAGTAGGGTGTGTGTGTGCATGAGTGTTTTAATTTCTAAATAGAATGGGTGTCTGGCACGTGATTTCGGAAGAATCAGCTACACTCCACTCAACGCCAAACATTTCTCCTGTTCATTGGCACCTAAGTTGCTTCAGTCGTGTCCGAATTCTGGGACAAATTCTGTTTCCTGGAGAATCCTGTTACCCTCAGAAACAGCGTAACATATGAATAGGCGGAAAGCATATCTAAATATTAAAGAAGTTTTGCTTTCCATCTGAAAAGCTCAGGCTTGCAGAGCCTAGCTTGCACTTCCTAAAGGCTGGAATCCCAGGATTTGTCGTGGCTGTGTTACCTTAACCCTTGGAAGATCAAAGTAGGCACTGACGGGGAGAGGGAGGCGGGGGGAGACAGCATGGGGGTGTGTTTCCAGGCCGAAGATCATTCCGTGATTTTGTGGCTACAGAGGAGAGTGGATGATGTGGAACACCTTTGCTTTGGAGGCAATAATGAAGCTCAGTGACCCGGCTCCACTCTACAAGAATGCTGGCATTAAAGCCAGAGGGAAGGACACAGGGAACCCTGTCCTGCTGTCCAGGGTCACATGGGTCTGGCTGCAGTGCAAGGATGGGTAATGGCATGGCCTTGAGAATCTGCCTCCTCCTGGGTGGGTCCTGTGGAAAAGAAGACAGAAAAAAAGAAACTGGAAGAACACAGAAAGAGAGAAGAAAACAGAGAGGGAGGGAGAAAAACCACAGACAGAGACTTCCAGAGATAGCTAGACACACTGTTACTAGAAATCTCTCAGGATCTGAAAAGATAGTGGTGCAAGTTGCAATGTATCCTTTGATACATGTATCCTTCACTGGGCTAGACCCTCTTACTAATGTGAGATAATGTATGGAAGTCATAAAGATTTTAGGGTCAAGGTTGCGCTTTAGAGTAACTTTTTGTGCTGACCTTCCATGGATACATTCCCCTGGATAGTTGTCCACCGGCCTCTGTTTTATTTCATAATCCCTTCCAGGGATTATGTAAGATTATTTCTAATCTCAGCTGGCCACTGGGAAAGTTTCATCTCCAATTTCTAATTTCTTCCAGGAAAATCCACTTGCCTTTTCTTGGCTTTCCTTGGTTTCAATCTTCTGGAAATACGTATATTGAAACCGGAAGCACAGTGCTCTGTGATTTTCATTCTACTCCTGTTTTATTAAAGTTTGTTGTTGTTTAGTTGCTCAGTCATTTCCGACTCTTTTGCAACCCCATGGACTGTAGCCCGCCAGGCTCCTCTGTCCATGGCACTTCCCAGGCAAGAAAGCTGGAGTGGGTTGCCATTTCCTTCTCCAGGGCATCTTCCCCACCCAGGGATCGAACCTGCATCTCCTGCATTGGCAGGCAGGTTCTTCACCACTGAGCCACCAGGGAAGTCCATTTTAAAAAGCTTATTAAAGTTGGGGGAGGTCTATTCAGATCATCTAAGCTCCTCTAAATGACAAGGAGGGATGAAATGCCTGGAGGGCATGGATGGGATGAAAGTTTCAAGGGCATAAGACAGAGACTGGTAGAGACTCCAACTTCCTGATGTGCAAAAGGAGACGAATGAGCCAGCTGGTGCCTACTCTCGAGTCTCTGAATTGTTTTTCTCCTCCTCTGACTTCCTGAGGCCACTCTAGCCCAAAGCTTCTGTGCTTTCTCTTCTCCCTTCACCACCTTTTCCTCTGAGCCTCCAGCCCCTGACCCCGAGGATGTACCTGCTCCTGTTCTTTCAGGGCCGCTTTCCTGAGGCCAGCCAGCTCACCCTCGTGACCCTGGGGACAGTCTTAGCCTGGCCAAGATGACACCCTCTCTGCCCTGATACATGCTGGCTGGTTCCTCCTTCCGTGCACTTTTTTCTGCTGCATGTCCAGCCTTCCTCCAGGGTCTGGCTCACTGCTCACCTGCTCTGAGATGTCATCCCTCGTGAATTACATTTTTGATTACTTGCCCCACCACACTCCCTTATACCTCCCTGCCTCTACATTTGCTGCTTCCCTTTGTGAAGTCTTCCTGATCACAATTCCTGAATACCTAGGGGGAGAGTCCCTTGGACAGCAAGGAGATCAAACCAGTCAATTCTAAAGCAAATCGACCCTGAATAATCATTGGAAGGACTAATGCTGAAGGTGAAGCTCCAATACCTTGGCCACCTGATGGGAACAGCTGACACATTAGAAAAGACCCTGATGCTGGGAAAGACTGAGGGCAGGAGGAGAAGGGGGTGACAGAGGATGAGATGGTTGGATGGCATCATCAACTCAATGGGCATGAGTTTGAGCACACTCCGAGAGATAGTGAAGGACAGAGAAGCCTGGCGTGCTGTAGTCCCTGGCACTGAAAAGAGTCAGACATGACTTAGTGACTGGAGAACAACAAGAGGAACAGACATCTGTGAGCTATGAAACCAATGTGGACCTCACTGTTTGGGCCCTTATTTTATTATATTGTGAATTTTGTGAATTTTTGTGTCTCCACCCCTAGACTGAGTGCTCCAGGAGGGCCCCCCACATTTTTACAATATCCAGGGCCTGATGCAGGACCCGGTCCTCCGTTAGTGTTTGTTGAGTGAATGAATGACCTCTGAACCTGTCAGAGTGACCATAGGGCAACATCAACATCCCCTCCCTGCCTCCAGCATGGTACCAATGTGACTGATATACTTGAGCTCCTCTGACAGTTTCCGAGGTGCCAAAGAGTCGCTGCGCATGAGACTGCATTCTTGGTAATCAATATGTTAATCTCAGGAAATTAAGCAGAGTCCTCCACATGGCAGGATATAGGTGGTGATTTGAGAAGATCACTCAGTGGAATCATATTATTACTCATTGAATGCACTTCATGGTGGTTGGTGTGGACACAAGAAAGTGAGCCAGCCTCCCTCCTGCAGCAAGACAGAGCATCAGCACTCTCTCTTGGAGCTGGAGAATGTCCCAGAGCATGACCTCCTTGGGGGTCCCTAAAGGGGAATTCACAAATGGGGAATTTTGCCTTGGCACAATATGAAAAAAAGTTCTCCGCTCCGTGTAACAAGACAGAAGAACAGCTATCACGGATGTTTCAGTAATTTTCAGCTGGCAGTATCAGAGATGCCTAGAACAACATGAAAATAAGATTTCTGTGGAGAGGAACAAATACGTATAACCTCTAACTAGCAAAAATGACTGTTTGGCCACTTTATAGACTTGGGATTTTTTTTAAGGTGCTATAACTAAAATATTCTGTTGCAAAATCTTTCTCACTATAATTTCAGAGAGCTCAGGAGTAGGTTGCCTTTCCCTTCTCGAGGATAGCTTCCTTACCCAGGGATTGAACCTGTGTCTCCTGCAGGCAGATTCTTTACTATCTGAGCCACCAGGGAAGCCCATTGTCCCAAGATAATTAAAATAAATAGATATATATACTAAATATTCTTTGACTACAAAGAATAAAATTATTAGTGTGATTGATCTAAAACTAGGCTAGTCATAGCTGAGTTGATGTAACCCATTCTAGTACTCCTGCCTGGAAAATCCCATGGACAGAGGAGCCTGGTAGGCTACAGTCCTTAGGGTCGCAAAGTTAGACATGACTGAGCGACTAAACATTTCAGATACTTTGGTTTAACTTCTAATTTTTTTTCATCCCAGTTTAAGATGCTAGTATGATATGATGTGCCATCTGGGCGTTGTTTTAATCTGTCAGGATCTGATTTTATTTCTTTGTTTTGAAAATATTTTACATTTCAAAGTTTGGGGAAAATATATTTATTTCATAGTCTCAAAAAGTGTTAGTCTGGCTTGTGGCAGCCTCTGTATGAAAATTCCGCAGTGAAGGTAGCCACGTGATCGGCAGCAGGGGCCTCGCACGAGCGGGAGCATTGTCTCCAGCATGGAGAGGTGGACATGCCAGAACACCCAGGACTCCCTGCTGGCATCTGTTCTTCCAGTCCTGAGCACCAGGAGCCTCCCCTTTGTCCATAAAACCCTTAGACCTGCTCCTGGAGTTTACTCAAAACCATGTTCAACGACTAGAGTACAAATGAGAAAAATATAAGCTAGAAGAAGATGTATCCTTCTAGACCCCATTCATTGAAAATCGAACTTATTGGAAATAACATGTGCTCTTCCACAAACTTGTCACCCTGGCTGGGGCCTCTGTGTGACAACTCTCAAGGTGATTTTGTTCTTAGTCTGCCAATTATTGTACTAACATGCATGTCTTCCAAAACTCTTCCCAACACATCCCACATGCCACAGGGGAGGCAGCAGCCAGAGGGCTACCGGCGGTTAGAGAATGAACGTGGAGATGTTGCTCAGACACTGGAGGTCAGCCCAGTGTCGAGGAGACCCAGCACGTATTGGTGCAGAGGCTAGAGGGTGGTCAGGAGCCAAGATGGCCCCAGGGGAGAAGTCCAGGACCCAGCCATCAGTCAGGACTTTCAATTCTTCGTCTTTCTTACCTACACAAACCAATCTAATTCACCATAGCCAGAACGCCTTAGGTTTTGGGATACATAACTAAACCCACATAACTAACCACAAAATAGTTGGGTCAATGGCATTTAAAGGAAGAAAGAAAAGAAGGAAAGAAGGACCACTCCAAATAATAAAACATTACTTAGTGTGGCTTTTATGAAAGTACAGTTCACCTTTCATTAGATTCCAGAATTATAACCTTCCCACCAGCTTGGTGATAATTGAAAAGTTTGACCTGATGTGTTGGTGAGGCCGTGGAGGAACAGGAATTCTCATATACTGCTAATATAAATGGAAAAGTTCCTTTCGAAACATTTGGTAATAATGAGCAGAATTTTCAATGAGCTTGCCTCTGACCAGCCACTGCATTTCTAAGCATCTCTCCTACTGATACCTTCTAAAAGTACAAAATAATATCTAGCCAGGATGATGCTTTGTGTCATTGTTTCTAATAGTGAAAGATGAGAAACAACCCAAGTCCTCAGCAATAATAGGAAATTTGTTCAAAATGATTGTGGTGTGGGACTTCACTGGTGGTCCAATGGCTGAAGACTCCATGCTCTCAATGTGGGGGGCCCAGGTTCAATCTCTGATCAGGGAACTAGATCCCACAGGCTGCAACTAAGAATTTGCATGCCACTAACAATCTCACACGTCACAGTGAAGACCAAAGATCCCACGTGGAGCAACTAAGACCCGGGGCAGCCAAATAAGTGAATAAATAATTTAAAACTGTGATGCATCCATACGGTGGTGTTCTATGCAGCCATGAAATAGAACAAAGATTCCCATCTTCCAGTGTGGAGAAGTCTACAAGGTGTCTTGCTAAGTAAAAAACTGAAGGTGTATATAGTGTGCTACCTTTTGTATAAGAGGTAAGGGGAGTAAGAATATGTACACATATATGTTTGTATTTATAAAAAGAAACACAGAAAGGGTAACTCTCTGTAGCGGGTGGTTATCTGTAGGAAGCGGAGGAGAGGAGAGTGGAGAGGACACTATAAGCGAGACTTCCTGTGTGTACCTTTCTGTATAGCTTTCACTTCTGAATCATACACGTTCAAAAATAAATCAAACTAAAGCTGAAAAAAAAAATCCATTAATCTTCTCCAGCAGATATAGCCCTTTCTGGTTCAAGGACCAGTCATGAACTAACTGGAGTGGGGTGAGGCATATGGCAGATTTCAAAAGCTATGGCCAGAAGTTTTACACTGGACATCCACTCTGCTTTACTGCTGGTGGCCCAGGGCTATGCTGTGGCTTGTAGCCAAGGTCAGTCTTCATTTTCTCCATGAGGTTTGCTGGTTACACATCCTTGTCTTATTTCCTGGGCTTGGAAATCCTGCTTTTTATTCTCTCCTGAGCTGGGAGCACTGCCTTGCTCCTACACTACAGCAGTTTAACTTTCCATCCTCCCTTGGCATTGGAGTCTGGTCCCTCCACTCTTGGCTAATGGCTGTGGCCTTGGTACCTGCTGGACAGCTGTATCTGATGCTGTCTGACTGCCTGGATTGCCAAACATCATCTTCCTTAGTGAACATTCCCTGATGCCTACTGCTTGCCAGAAGTACTAGAGTACCTGTACAACGATGATGAGTGTTTGTTGTGGGATGGGGACAGGGCGCGGGGCCGAAGTCTCCACATGCATCGTCTCATTTGATCTTCATGAAGGTCCTAGGAGGCAGGTATAGGGATGCGTGTGCCTGCATGAGTGCTCAGTCATGTCCGACTTTTTGCAACTCCATGGACTGTAGCCCACTAGGTTCCCCTGTGCATGGAATTTTCCAGGCAAGAATACCGGAGTGGGTTGCCATTTCCTTCTCCAGGGGATCTTCCTGACCCAGGGATCAAACCCACGTCTCTTGCATCTTCTGCATTAGCGGGCAGGTTCTTTACCAGTTGAGCCACCAGGGAAACCCAGGTATAGGGATAAGAATCACGAAAAATGGTGAACTGAAATAACTTAACCTCATGAAACCAGTAAATGAAGAATGTGGGAATGGACACAGGTTAAGTGTGACTCTAAACAGGAGGCGTCTTCAGCTGGTTTTAGCTAGTTAGGGAAGTCCTGTGGCCAGTGGCTATGCTCTCTGAAATTTGGAGAAGCCTGAACTGCTGCACCTCTCCCAGATTCCTGGGCTGAATTTGGTTCTGTCATTTCCGTTCAACTTAATAGATGAGCCATGTTCCAGGGGTGGACCCTGCCAAGCTGTTCTAGTCTCCTGTGGATAGTTCATGCACACCTAACCCGCAACACAGGCACCATTTTCCTTACTTCTTCTAACTTGGGACCACCAATAATTGGGAATGGGCAAGATGGTGTGATCACTCACCTAGCGCCAGACATCCTAGAGTGTGAAGTCAAGTGGGCCTTAGGACACATCACTACAAACAAAGCTTGTGGAGGTGATGGAACTCCAGAAGAGCTATTTTAAATCCTAAAAGATGATGCTGTGAATGTGCTGCAACTCAAATGCCAGCAAACTTGGAAAACTCAGCAGTGGCCACAGGACTGGAAAAGGTCAGTTTTCGTTCCAATCCTAAAGAAAAGCAATGCCAAAGAATGTTCAAACTACCACACAATTGCACTCTTTTCACATGCTAATGCTCAAAATTCTCCAAAATAGGGTTCAAACATACACGAACGGAGAACTTCCTTCCAGAGGTTCAAGGTGGATTTAGAAAAGGCAGAGGAACCAGATGTTGTCAAATTGTCAACATCTGTTGGATTATAGAAAAAGCAAGAGAATTCCAGAAAAACATCTACTTCTGCTTCACTGACTATGCTAAAGCCTTTGACTGTGTGGATCACAACAAAGTGTGGAGAATGCTTCAAGAGATGGGAATACCAGACCACTTTACCTGCCTCCTGAGAAACCTATATGCAGATCAAGAAGGAACAGTTAGAACCGGACACGGAACAATGGGCTGGTTCAAAACTAGGAAAGGAGTATATCAAGGCTGTATATTGTCACCCTGCTCATTTAACTTATATGCAGAGTACATCATGTGAAATGCTGGGTTGGATGAAGCACAAGCCAGAATCAAGATTGCTGGGAGAAATAGCAATAACCTCAGATATGCAGATGATACCACCCTTATGGTAGAAAGCTAAGAAGAACTAAAGAGCCTCGATTAAAGTGAAAGAGGAGAGTGAAAAATCTGGTTTAAAACTCAACATTAAAAAAATGAAGATCATGGCATCCAGTCCCATCACTTCATGGCAAGTAGATATGGAAACAATGGAAACAGTGAGAAATTTTATTTTCTTCAGCTCCAAAATCACTGCAGATGGTGACTGTAGCCATGACATTAAAAGACGCTTGCTCTTTGGAAGAAAACCTATGACAAACCTAGACAGCATATTAAAAAGCAGAGACATTACTTTGCCGACAAAGGTCCATCTGGTCAAAGCTATGGTTTTTCCAATAGTCATGTATGGATGTGAGAGTTGGACCATAAAGAAAGCTGAGCACCAAAGAACTGATGCTTTTGAACTATGGTGTTGGAGAAGACTCTTGAGACTCCCTTGGACTGCAAGGAGATCCAACCAGTCCATCCTAAAGGAAATCAGTCCTGAATATTCATTGGAAGGACTGATGCTGAAGCTGAAACTTCAATACTTTGGCCACTGGATAGGAAGAACTGACTCACTGGAAAAGACCCTGATGCTGAGAAAGATTGATGATAGGAGGAGAAGGGGGTGACAGAGGAGGATATGGTTGCATGGCATCACCGACTCAATGGATATGAGTTTGAGCAAGCTCTGGGAGATGGTGAAGGCCAGGGAAGCCTGGCGTGCTGCAGTCCCTGGGGTTGCAAAGAGCTGGACATGACTGAGTGACTGAACAACGACAGGGAACTAGATCCCACCCGCCACAACTAAGAGTTTGCATACTGCAACTGAAGGTCCCGCAGAGCATGACTTAGAGTCCCAAATGCTGTCATGAAGATTGAGGATCCCGCACGCTGAAGCTAAGACCTGACACAGTCAGACAAATAAATACATAGTTTTTAAGGTTATCTGTCCAACAGTCTCAAGGATGCTTGAACTGAATGGTAATGACTAGTAAATACAAGGACTGAGGAGTAGAAATGGGAGGACAGAATATTTATCTATTTGGAAACATTAAACAACTAATATTTTTTATTGTAGAACATAGAACCTTGCTTAATGGACTCCATTTCTTGTTCCATTTATTGCATTTACTTGAAGAAATTTAAAAAACATTAAAAATATTCAGACTTTAGACTAACTTAGATTCATCTTCCTCATTTAGTCTGAACTGGTGATGTTTGTAACCAATCGTAATGCATTTTAAAGTCAAATGTAAAATAATTTTAAAACTTTGTGTGATTTCTCTCCCTGATTCACACAGACAGTTGGGTAAAATAATTTCTGAACTATATGGTAATATGATACCCTAATCTAGTTTTCATTAAACTTTCTTTTCAAAATTTAAAAAAATTTAATAATATTTTCAACTAATGTGTTTCATAGTCACTGTATAAAGTGTGAACAATAAAATAAAGTTTTAATAGAAAATCCAAGCACCTATAATCCCACGCAATGGAGACTATTTAAATATGATGTAAATTTGGGTGTAAATCAAGACTTTTTTTTTGTTACTACTGGTTCAGCAACATGAGGGACAGACATACTCATAATAAACACAGATTTGGGGGGTAAAATATAATCAATAAAGGGCTTCCCTCCTGTCTCAGCAGTAAAGAATCTACCTGTAATGCAGGAGACATGGGTCTGTGGGTTTGATCCCTGGGTGGGGAAAATCCCTTGGAGAGGGAAATGGCAACCTACTCCAGTATTGTTGCCTGGAAAGTACCATGGACGGGGTCTCAAGAGTGAGACACGACTTGGTGACCAAAGTACCCCCACCATAATCAATGAAATAAATTACTGATAATTGTGTTTCTAAAAGCAGATAATTGAGCTAGGAAGGAAGAAATAGAAATCCTCTGGTAGCTCGAGCTGTAAGGCTAGCCTGATAAAACCAGCACTTAATGGGGTCATGGTCATGCATGGACGCTGACTCCCGTCAGTCGTGTCCAACTCTGCGTGACCCATAAACTGTAGCCCGCCAGGCTTCTCTGTCCATGGAATTCTCCAGGCAAGAATACTGGAGTGGGTTTCCGTGCCTTCCTCCATGTCCCGGATCTTCCCAACCCAGGGATCGAACCTGGGTCTCCTATGTCTCCTACGTTTACCATTAGCACCACCTAGGAAGCCCATAGAGACATAGGGGTTGGAGTATAAACCTTACACAGAAACAAGAGACATGACTTTGGGTCCACTCAAGGTGAATAAATGGAATTAAGAGGTTGAATTAAGAACAGGCTCTTGAAAAGTTGCTCAGTCCAAAGGGAAAAAAAGAGTGAAAACCGAAAAAAATGGGTGAATCCACATTTTCTGGGCTTTTTTAAGAAAAGAATTTCAAAGTTTTAACAGAAAATTTGGTGTATTACCTTAGAATGAAAATATAAATCACAACAGATAAAAATTTAAACTGTAGCTAAATGCCACAAAACCTCACAATATCCAGGAATGTAATATAATCTTTAATTATTTTCAACATAATTTTATTTCCTTTATGGAAGTGAAAGTTGGTTTCTGTTTCTTGGCTACATACTCTTTTATTGTTTAGTTGCTCAGTTGTGTTCAACTCTTTGTGACCCTATGGACTGGAGACCCCCAGGTTCCTCGGTCCATGGGATTTTCCAGGCAAGAATACTGGAGTGGATTGCCATTTCCTTCTCCAAGGGATCTTCCCAACCGAGGGATCAAACCCAAGTCTTCTGAAGTGACAGGTGAATTCTTTACCACTGAGCCTCTAAGCCTTGCATACTCTTTGCCCACCTCTTAATGTGATAATTACTTTTAAATATCACTTATATAAAGTAGAAAGATAAACCAGTCTTCTAACATAATCAAAATGTGTTCTTTGTTTTTTTTCATCAGTCATAGTTCAGGAAAGTTTGCTTTCGCCTCATTATTGGTGGTCGGGGAGTATCAGTTAAGTCCAGTCCCTTCATCCTAGGTCACAGCAGGCTGACCAAAGTTGGCTGGGTTTCACCACGCCCAGTATCTCTCCCACCCCGTATCTTGGCAGGGCAGTTCTCAGCAGTGGGGTGTGCCAAGGTGACCACAAAGCCAAGTCACATGGCCCTCAAGTTGAAAGCGGAGCAGTGTCTCAGTCTGATTCTTCTCCTTGGGGAAGATGCGGATGCTTCACAGGGTCCAGCGAGTGTAGATTGCCAATGGAGACTGGTGCCCATCGCCTGCCCCATCTCCTGCAGTTCCAAGACCCCCCGCCCCGGGAAGGAAGAATGGCCTCCAGGCTAGCAGGACTTCATTCTGCCAAATTTCTTGGAGTTGCTGCTTCTCCCTGGTACCAGGGCCTCCAGAGGGGCTATCACATTAAGGGCCCTGAAGCACAACCACTAGCTTCATGGTAAATCGGCCTCAAGTGGGGACTATAGAAAACACTATTGACGACAATTACTTCCCACTTATACACCCATAGAAAAGAGAGAAGTTCCACCCCAGTCTCCATAAGGAATAATATAAGAGCACTTGCAACTTCTCTCTGCCCTCTTAACCATTTCTCTTGGAAGGCAGGGGGATTGAGGAGGAAGATCCAAGTGAGATGCTTGCCTCACCCCCCTGCTGGTCTCTCTCCTTCAGAACTGCCTGCCCCACTGAAGGAGAGCTCTAGGCCGCCTGTGTCCAGGTGGTGAGCGACCAGCCTTATTAGGGAAACCTTCTGGTGTTTCACTGCACCACCAGGGGCTCAGTCCGTCTATTTCAGGAGCAACGTATCAGCAAGCCCATCTGGCCACTGATCTAAAACCACTTTCTCCCATCAGCTTCGTCTGAAATAAAGCCAATATTGTATCTTGATTTTCTGTCTCTTACTCCTGCCTCTCCTCTCCCTTCTTTCTCCAAATTGATTCTGAATTCCAGAGAAGTACAACATATGAGATGGACCCTCCCTGATGGCTCAGCGGCAAAGGATCCACCTGCAGTGCAGGAGATGCGGGAAAACGCAGGTTCCGTTCCTGGGTTGGGAAGATTCCCTAGAGAAGGAAATGGCAACCTGCTCCAGTATTCTTGCCGAAAGATCCTATGGACAGAAGGAGCTGGGGGTTTACAGTCGACAGGGTCGCAAAGAGTCGGCCATAGCTGAGTATAGCACATGTAGTGTATACCCTGCTGCTGCTACTGCTAAGCCGCTTCAGTCGTGTCCGACTCTGTGCGACCCCACAGACGGCAGCCCACCAGGCTCCCCTGTCCCTGGGATTCTCCAGGCAAGAACACTGGAGTGGGTTGCCATTTCCTTCTCCAGTGCATCAAAGTGAAAAGTGAAAGTGAAGTCTACAACCTTAATAATAATGGTTAATTTGGAGAGTTTTTAAAAACAGGTGAAACTAGTAAACTAAACAGCAATAATATAGGAGAAGAGAGACCAGAGCTATTGATTAACTTTGGCCTTTAAGTCAAGTGCAGCATATTAAAAATTCAAGGGTAACCTCTGAAAGAAATAGAATATATATCTTCCAAAACACTGGAGGGGGAAAAAGGGAACAAACTCAATCAATTCAATAGGAAATAAAGAAAAATGATAATAAAAAATATGGTAAATAAAAAACACGAAATAAGATGGTATAAATAAATCCAATTATAGCAATACTAAAAATGTAAACATTAACTTCATCTGTTAAAAAGCAGGAATTATTTGAATTGACTGAAGCTGAAACTCCAATACTTTGGCCAGATACTTCCAATACTTCCAATAGTATTGGAAAGTACTTCCAAATACTTTTGGAAGAACTGACTCATTGGAAAAGACCCTGATGCCGGGAAAGATGAAGGCAGGAGGAGAAGGGGACAACAGAGGATGAGATGGTTGGATGACATCATCGACTCAATGGACATGAGTTTGAGCAAGCTCTGAGAGTTGGTGATGGACAGGGAGGCCTGGTGTGCTGTAGCCCATGGGGTCACAAATACTCTTCCAAAGTACTTCCAATACTTTTGGAAGAACTGACTCATTGGAAAAGACCCTGATGCCGGGAAAGATGAAGGCAGGAGGAGAAGGGGACAACAGAGGATGAGATGGTTGGATGACATCATCGACTCAATGGACATGAGTTTGAGCAAGCTCTGAGAGTTGGTGATGGACAGGGAGGCCTGGTGTGCTGTAGCCCATGGGGTCACAAAGAGTCAGACACAACTGAGCAACTGAACTGAACTGATCTGAAGTGAAATACAAATACTATATGGATGTCTTTTGCAAGCATGAAAGACAGTGACCCTCAAAGTATGAAATAAAATTTTGGGGAAAATATTCCATGTAAATAGTAAACAAATAAGGGGAGGAAAGCAATATTAATTAGATGAAACAGAATTCAAGGCAACAATATTAGGTGAGAAAAATCATAATCATAAAAAAGCAATTACCAGGAGAATATAATCCTGAACCTGCATGCACCCCACACCCTAGCCTCAAAAATATGTAAAGACAAATAACATTACATATTAAAATAACTGTTAAATTCCGCCATCACGGTGGGTATTTCTTTAACACACATCTCAGAAACTGATATAGAGACTCCACTAATAATTGGGAAGTATAAATGTCTTGAACAACACAATATGCTTGTTATAATGGACATATACAGAATCCTGCTTCCAATAATGAAAGAAAACAGGTAATTAGCAGAGAGTGACCACAGTCCAGTCACACAAATACCAAGGGATTCATTTCACATACAGCACATTTCATATCACAAGGCAATATGGTCAGAAGCTAAAAAAACAATAAGGTAATTTAAATATTCTAATATTTTAGAAACCAAAAGCACTTTAACACCGAAAACATATATGACTAGATAGATAAGTACGAGATAAACCGATAAATAATCCATTGTCTGAATGTACTATGCTTTATTTGTTGTTGAACCATTTGTGAGTCAGCATTCTGGCTCTTTGGCAGAGACTGCAGGTTATCTCCTAACATCTCTTCTTCCCTTCTTCCTTAGCAACAAAACTTCTAGTTTTTTAGCTGGAAGGTGCTGTTTGGAATAAAGGCTTATGTCCCAGTTTCCTTTGCAATTTGTGGTGGCTTTGTGACCAAATGGAAGTGGCGTGTCCGTGCAACTGCCAGGAAGTATCCTTGAAGAGGAGACCTGTGTCTTTTCTGCCCTTATTTTTTCCTAGTGTATCTTCAGATATGATTTCTGATGTGTATGGATGAGATGCTTGGAGATCAAATAACTATCTTGGACCTCAAGGTAGAATCCTCATAGAGAAAAAACTGTAGACGAAGAAACTGGGTCACTGTTGATCATGGATTGCTTATCTCAGGACTTTATTTACAGGGCAGGGAAACACATTTCTACCTTATTTAAGCTATTACTATGTGGAATTTTTCTGAATAAAATGTTTTCCTATGTATTTTGCTGTAATGATCAGCTGCTATAAGCATCCTTTTACGCATGTATTTCCCCATTTCTTCTAATGGAATGTATAAGTCATGTGATATATTCTTTTAAAGGCTTTTGTGAAATACCGCCAAATTTTACTCCGTAAGATTGTACAGCTTTACTTTTCCACTAACCATGTATAAAAGTGCTCCGTTATTCCATACCCATTCCAACATTAAGTATCATTCTTTCCAATCCTTGCCAATCAGATAGGCCAAGAATATGATTGTATTTTTTGATTTCTAGGATGGGTTAGAGATTTTTAAAAATTTGTTTGCTATTTGTGTTTTTTATTTTATATGTTACTATTTTTAAGTTCCTTGATCTTTTTTCTATCAAGGTAGTCTTTTTCACATTGATTTTAAAAGACTATATATATATACATATATATATATATACACACACATACATATATACATATAGAGAGAGTATTTAACCCTTTGTCTACATAAGCTTTAATATTTTTTTCAGGCAGTTCATTATCGATAAACATTGTTTATGGTGTTTTTATGCAGAATTTTAAAACTTTATCAGGATTTCTCTTTTTTTATTTTTATTTTTTAGTTTTTTTTTTTTTAGTTTTTTATTTTTTTAATTTTAAAATCTTTAATTCTTACATGCGTTCCCAAACATGAACCCCCCTCCCACCTCCCTCCCCACAACATCTCTCTGGGTCATCCCCATGCACCAGCCCCAAGCATGCTGCACCCTGCGTCAGACATAGACTGGCGATTCAATTCTTACATGATAGTATACATGTTAGAATGCCATTCTCCCAAATCATCCCACCATCTCCCTCTCCCTCTCCCTCTGAGTCCAAAAGTCCGTTATACACATCTGTGTCTTTTTTCCTGTCTTGCATACAGGGTCGTCATTGCCATCTTCCTAAATTCAGGATTTCTCTTTTGATTTTTTCTTTGGTATCATTTTTCAGAAAGTTCTCTTTTCTTACAAGTTTAGAAATATTTGCCTACAATATCCACTGATACTTTTGTGTGTTGTTTTGGTTTTCTTTGACTTACTTTGAAACTGTTAATCCATCTGGTATTTATTTTGTTCTAAGGAAGAGATCTAAATTTTTACTCTTCCAAGAGTTTAACCAGATATTTCAACATTTGTGGAATAAGTCATCCTTTATCCCCTGATACAAGATGTTATCTCCAGGAAAAACTAAATTCCCCGTATGTACATGAATCATCTTAAAATCTAAGTTGTGTTCTATTTGATCTACATATCTATTCCTCCACCAGTGCCATAGCCTTAATTATTCTAGCTTTTATGTATTTGCATACATAAAATACAGCAATACATTGCTGTATTCTTCCTAACAGTTTTAAAAAAAGTTTCTCATAGTGAATTGTGCTTTAAAAAATATACTCCAACAAAACAAAACAAAAACCCCATAGATCTACTGCAGCTGGGACATAGTTGAAGCATATGGGGATCTTTAGTCTTCACGGCAGCACGCAAGATCCTTTAGTTGTGGGATCTAGTTCCCTGCAGGACTCGAACCCCGGGCCCCCTGCAGTGGAAGCATGGAGACTTAGTCACTACCTCACTAGGGAAATCCCACAGTTGGCGCTTAAATTGGAACTTCATTAGAATTTGTAAATATTTGACACTTTTTTACTATTGACTCATCAATACATTATTTCTTTTCATTTTCATATGAAGTCATTTTGACCTTTTTCTGAGACGTTATCAGATCTTTGACATTAAGTTGGCTAACAGGCCTCTTGCATATGTTAAACATTTTGATAAGAGTTAAGAAAGTCACGAAAGCAGCGTTTGCCTCCGATGTGCTCATGCCTGAGTTGACATGAAGCTGTGTAAAACAGAAATAAAATGCTCCATAACTTTATTATTGTACATACACTGCTCTGTACTTAAACCCTGAAAATCTGGCTGCAATACAAGTGACAATAAGAGGATTGATCTGGAACGGTAAAGGGGAGGGTAAAAGGCATTGCAGATGGCAAAAAGGAGCATTTGGACTGGAGGAAGCAAATAATGAGGCAGATTTACATGTGTTCTAGGCTGGCAAAGATAACATAAATATACAATGATTTTTAAAAAGGGAATTGAGGGAGATGATAACCAATTGTCAAAAAACATTTCAACATGGACCAGCAGTATGGGTTTTATGAGAGCAAAAATTTGGACCTGTGAGTTTCTGAAAATGAGTCTGAAAGATCAAAATAGTGCTTAAGGAAGATAATTCTTGTTGCAATGAGCACATGTATTTGGAGTAAGAAAGTAATTAAGAATTTCTTTAGGAAATTGGTACAATAATTTATTTTACAGTTTTATTTATTAATTCAGTGATTTTTATAGAATATTCCTCAGGATGTGCCTACAATTGTGTTAGCATTGAAATGACTTTGTTTGCATCCCCAAATCTATTTTTACAAGGCCTTCATGACAGATGTCTAATGACACCACTTACAAAGAGGGAGACATTCCCCAGGTACTTCTGTACTTTGTTCAACAGAAATTTAACTGCCCAAGCGGATGCTTGATTGATGTTATTCAATGATTAATGCAGCAAACTCCCTACTTTACCCTCCGCAGCAGAAATCTCCATTTAACCCCTTGGGATATGTAAGTGCCTCATTTCTTGAGAAACTACAGTGAGATTAGGGAGAAGGGAAGGCTTCACAAAGCAATTAGGAAGAGGACAGATTAATCCATCCCCTCTTATTGAAAAGCAGCTTCAACCAAGGTACTGTCTCCTGAAATAGACTTTTACCTACGAAGGCGTTTGCAAGAGAATTTGATAAAATAAGAAAATAAGAGAAATAAAAACAGCTACCTGAAAATAAGAACAATTTTTATTAGAAAATAAGAAAGAGCTATTAGAAAAAAAGAAACTAAGAAAAATAAAGACAGCTATTAGGACTACCTGTTTCTCTCCTTTATTTTTTTCTCCCCAGTACATTGAGTCCAATGGCAGAATATCTGACTGAAATAAGCATTTGTAAGTGAATCACAGTTGCTTTTCAGTCTTCAAGAGTCACTCTCCTGTAGCACGAATATTTTATTTTTCTCTCCATGCATAACTGACGTCTACATGATGTGAAGCAGTCCTGGTTCTTGTTGGTGCTGCTATTTAGAATTGGAAGTTATTTGGAATTGAATCTATCCTATCAAAGACAGCTTCAAAATATTAGCTTCACTTTGTGCCTTTAATTCCTCTCCATTTTCCCTTACTCGTATTTAGTGGCTGCTATGTGAGACAGTATGAGAGGAGGTGAAAAGGGGCCATATGTAAGTGTATGTTCTTTGCAAAAGCACTCTTTACTCTGGTTTTAAAGCCCACTTTCCCCTCTGACCTGGTATATACAAGTTCCTAAGCATCTTCTGGCCTCGGAGGCATCTTTTTCTCTATAGGCAACAATTAAAGAAGAGTCCACCAGGGATGTTATGAGGGGGACAAGAGAAACAGGAACTGACAGTATTCCTAGTCTTGTTCCTGTTGTTGGAAAAAGTCCAGATGTTGTGGCTCGCAGCCAGTTTAGGGACATTGAAACAAAATAGTTATGATAGGTAAAAATTACTTTCCCCATTAGCTATTACATTTTTATAAAAAAAAATAGATGCTCATTGCAACGAACAAGCAAACAAAGAAATAAACAAAACAGAACAACAAGAAAATGAAAGAAAAAGAAAAGACATGGTACAGGACATAAAAATGTACAAAACAAAAGGGCTTCTAACCATCCCACCTGCCAATGTTTTTTTCCCAGAGAATATTCATAAAATATTTATTCAGACAAATGGGATTAGAATGTATGTTCTCCAACTTGCTTTTTTTCACATGAAACATTTTCTCTTGGACTTCTTTCTAGTAGCATGTATAGCTCTATTTCCTTCCTCTAAACATCTGCATGTAAGCGCAAATGTGCCATAGTCTTTAAGAGAACCAGATCCTTATTCATGGATATTCAGCTGCGTTCTTTTTCTCTTTTTTAATTATTTACAAATATATGGCAATGATTACTCTTGTTCATGAGTGTAAAAAAAATCTATAGGGAAAATTTCTAAATGGAATTGTAAGATCAAAGGATATGTTATTTAAATTTAAAAATAAAATCCCTATGTTAAAATTTAACATATCCTGCCAAATTGAGCTCTAAAAAGGTTGTATCAGTTTACACTCTTACTGATGAATCTGAGACTGCAGAATTCCACACCCATAACAAATATTTTCATTCCTGGCAATATGAAAGATGAAAATTCACTTTCAATTTTAGAAATTGTCATTTCTTCAAGTGTAACTGAACTTGAACTTTTATTTGTTTACCAGTTTTTTCCCTGCAAACAGGGAAAACTATTGTTTTAAAGTTGTTTATCTTTTTATTGACATGTAAGAATATTTGGATATTAAAGAAATTAACACCTTGTCATATGTATTAAAAATGTTTTTCCAAGAATGTGTAATAAACATTTTGCTTTAAAAGAATATTTCTAATCTTACCAGTAGAACCCTTATCCAGAGTGAATTTGATTTAAAATCATTTCTATTTTTATCTCTCACTAGGGAACCTTGATTTAATCAATTTCCCAAAGAAAATGCATTCCTCTATTTGATTTAATCTTAAGATAGTTGTTTGATGTAACTTTAATACACAGTCCTTATCTCAAGGATAGATTTATGTTTCAGAAAGAAGGAAAAAATTAGGAAAGAACAATGAGAAACCAAAGAATAATGATGACCATCTTCATTCTTCCTTCATTCTTATGAAATCCTTAAGATAAAATAAATAAGAGTATAAAGCATAGAACATTCATGAGGATTTCAAGCCTCACTCAGAGCTTTCTCCTTAATTACTTTGCCAAATTTTTTCTTTATCACTTGTATTGTAATTCTCTCTTTGGGGGACATATTTCAGACTCCCTCTTTTTAATCCATACTTTTCCAAATTATCTCACACATCTTCTGAAATTTTATATATTTTGAGGGAAATAGACTTGATTTAAAAGTTAATCACTGTTAGATTTCATACACAATTTTATCATTGTTTAAGGCTCAAATAACTGGGCATATGGTTTATCAGCAACAATGTTTTAACCTACTTGATTTAACTAATACTCATCAAACTGTTATTGCTGGAAAATTAGAACATTGATGCTGGATGAAGTAACCTAAATGCAAAAGGTGGGTTTATGAAAAATGAAATTCTTTAATTTTTCTAAATCTCTAAAAATCATATTATTCCATGCTTTAAACTCTAAAATTCTATGAACTTAACAATTCTAGAATTTTATGGGGAAGTAACTGTTCACTTGTGTTTACAAAACATGGTTTCAGGTTCAGAGTATTTCTGATGGTTTATTTTTCTAATCAATTGAATAATCTTAAGAAATGAATTATCCTTGGACTGCAGAGTCTATAGGGCTTCCTTGGTGTCTCAGCAGTAAAGAATCTGCTTGTGATGCAGGAGACAAGGATTTGACCCCTGAGTCAGGAAGATTCCATGAAGAAGGAAATGGCAACCCACTCCAGTATTCTTGCCTGGGAAATCCCCATGGACAGAGGAGCCTGGCAGGCTACAGTCCATGGGGTCACAAGAGTCCGACATGACTTAGCGACTAAACCACCACCGCAGAGTCTATATAAACTTGCAGGCATTGTAATGAAGTGACTAAATTAAAATCTGATCATTAAAATATGTTGGAAGGTAAGCATTTTTAGTTTACTTTAAAATATGAATGAAGTAAGGGTTATTTAAAATTATTTCATTTCCTATTTATTTTACCCTAGCTGGCTTCCCTGGTGGCTCAGATGGTAAAGAATCTGCCTTCAATGTGGGAGACCTAGGTTCTATCCTTGCATCAGGAAGATCCCCTGGAGAAGGGAATGGCAACCCACTTCAGTATTCTTGCCTGGAGAATCCCATGGGCAGAGGTGCCTGGCGGACTACAGTCCATGAGGTCGCAGAGAGTCAGACATGACTGAGCGACTAACACACACATATACACATACACACACACACACACACACACACTATCTGAAAAAATTTGTTATAATAGTCAATTTATTTTATTTTATTTATTTTCCTTGTTTTTCTTTTTTTGGTTTGGGTAAGGGACACTAGTGTATTTTTGTTTTTGACTAAGTAAATGAAAAAAAGAAAAGATATATCAGAAGACAGGCAGACTTTTGACCCAAGGAATCTGGAAATTGTAGCATTTACTGACCCTTCCATTCATTAAACTGATATTTACTGAGCACCTGTTGAGGTTAATTTGGATGACAACTGAATTAAAAGCATTTGAAGTCTGAGTCAGGTGCTATCTGGACTTTGTGAAAGTCAGATCCATGGGGTTTTAATCCAGAAGTGTCTGTCTATCCCAAAATAAACTCAAATTTTAGTTGTGGTATATTAGTAATAGTGTGGAAATATAACAAGCCTGTTGTCAGATGAGTGTATTTCTTTAAAAATTACTTTATATTGCATTTTAATTTATTCATAAGACAAACATGGTTTGGGGGCAAAATGTCCCTCTCTCTAGTTTAATAAAACATTTATACGGAGCGGAATTCTTGCTGGTTGTACGTCTCCTTGCTTTCTGAGGATAAATTCTTGTAGCTGGAGGGCTGTCGGTTTAGTAGGTTCTGAATAAGCTGGAGGACTTGGGCTTGCTGACTAAATTACCCTGCTTAATAGGGGGGAGTAGAGGGAAGTGGCAAACAGGTTTAAACTGAGAAAATCCTGGAGGAAAGAGCGAAGTTCCAGTGGAGGCTGGGCTGGTGAGTGTGTGAGAAGTCGGGATTCCTGATGGCTGGGGTCAGGGATGGGGTAAGAGACCGGCAGTGGGGTGAAAGGGAGCGCAGTGGGGGATGCAACTCATCACGGAAGTGAAAGTGAAGTCGCTCAGTCGTGTCTGACTCTTTGCGACCCCGTGGACAGTAGCCTACCAGGCTTGTCCGTCCATGGGATTTTCCAGGCAAGAGTACTGGAGTGGGTTGCCATTTCCTTCTCCAGGGGATCTTCCCGACCCAGGGATCGAACCCAGGTCTCCCGCATTGCAGGCAGACGTTTCACCCTCTGAGCCACCAGGTGCACTAAATCGTTAAGAATATTGGCCTGATTGGATTGCTAGTGGAAGCCTGCGGAGGGAAAGAGTTCATACCAATGTGGCTTCGGGCAGAAACAGCACAACCTGGATGAAAAGGAGCTGCTGCTGCTAAGTCGCTTCAGTCATGTCTGACTCTGTGCGACCCTATAGACGGCAGCCCACCAGGCTCCCCCATCCCTGGGATTCTCCAGGCGAGAACACTGGAGTGGGTTGCCATTTCCTTATCCAATGTATGAAAGTGAAAAGTGAAAGTGAAGTCGCTCAGTCGTGTCCGACTCTTCGCGAACCCATGGACTGCAGCCCACCAGGCTCCTCCGCCCATGGGATTTTCCAGGCAAGAGTACAGGAGTGGGGTGCCATTGCCTTCTCCGGGATGAAAAGGAGAGCAGACACCTTAGGAATACTCCAGAAATGAATAAACAAGCA